>NC_050574.1:73078778-73390445 GCF_011100635.1 Trichosurus vulpecula | reverse complement strand
ATCTGATCCTAGAAGTAATAGGGAGCCATTATAGTTTACTAAGTTTGGAGAGGGGTGGAATGATCTGACTTGTGCTTAAAAAAAAAAAGAAACGTTTTGGCTGTGTGGAGAAATGGATAGGGGAGAGACAAAAGGTGGGAGACCAAGAAGGAAGCTATTACAGTGGTCCATGGTAATGGAGGCCTGAATTAGGGTTGTGGCTGTATAAATGAGAGAAGGGGACATATATGAGTGACATGGGGGTAGATTTGGCAACTAATTGGGTAAATGGGTTGAATGAGAGTGAAGAGTCGAGGATGAGGCTGAGTTTGTGAACCTAGGTAATTAGAAAAATGGGGGTGCCCTCTCCTGTAATAGGGAAGTTTGGAACAAGGGTGGCTTTTAAGGGGAAAGATTATAATGTGTTCTGTTTTAGGCATGTTGAGTTTGAGATTCCTGTGGGGTAGTAGACAATTAGACAACATCTTCCTTTGTTTGGCATTAAAGACCCAAATAAAATAATAGCTAACATTCATAAAACTCTTTAAGATTTCTAAAGCACTTTGTCTGTAGAATACCTTTTGTACATTTGATAGTTTACACTCTCAGTCAATAAACATTAAGTGCCTACTATACTATGTACTAGGCACCGTGCTAATGCCAGGTGTTAAGGTTGCAAAGACTTAAGTGGAAAAAAAAAATCCTGCCCTTGAGGAGCTTGTAATCTGAAGAGTGGATAAAAAATGTATGTAAGTAGATATATACAAAATATTGGAGGAAACCCTGGGGGTTCAGGAAATAATTAATGTAGAAGATGGCCCTTGAATTGAGATTCTAAGAGGAAAAGGTTAGGAAGTGGCCTATTTTGATTTGGTAACTAGGATGTCAGGGTTGGAAATAGTATTAGAAATCATATGGGTCAACCCCCTTATTGTACAGATGAGGCACCTGAGATTTAGTAGTGATTTCTGTCAGGTAGTTGGACAGATCAGATTGGAGTAAGAGATTAGGGACTAGAACTCAGTGTTCCCAACTCTTTCAATTGTGCTTCTAAACTTACTCGTCTGTTGTTTTTTTAAAAATTTTCGACTAGCAAGTGTTTATTTTCTATCCTTCTCACTCCTCCCATTGGAAAAAAAAATACAAAACTTGGTAACAATTATGCATAATCAAGCAAAACAAATTCCCACATTGCCCATGTCCAAAAATGTGTATCACTTTCTGCATCTTGATTCCATCCCTTCTCTATCAGGAGATGGGTAGCTTCATTATCAGTAATCTGGAATCATGTTTGGTTGTGGCATTGATGAGAGTCGTTGAAGGCTTTTAAAGTTTGTCTTTACATCGTTGTTGTTTTTGTATAAATTGTTATTCTGATTCTGCTTTGTGCACTTTGCCTCAATTCATACTAGGCCTCTCACATTTTTTTCCTGAAAACTAGCCCTTTCATCATTTCTTATGATAGTGTTTTATTACATTTATATACATTCATATAATTTGTTTAGTCATTCCCCAATATTCCCCCCTTCAGTTTCCAGTTGTTAGCCACTTTAAAAAGAGCTGCATATAAGTATTTTTTGTACCTGGGGTCTTTCTTTGATCTCTTTGGGTTATAAGCCTAGTAATGGTAATACATTATAATACAAAGAATATTATATGTTATTTTGTAAGCACTCTTAAATCTTTTTCATTTGTGTGCCATATCTGATTTCAAGCATAAGCTGTTTCAGAGTTGGGAGCCTAATTGGGGAGTTTAAGTGATCAGCTGGGCTTTATTGTGGCCTTTTTTAGAAATGACAATTCATGTGTTCAAGAAAGTAAACCCTTTCGTGCCTACCATATGCAATTTCCTGTGCTAGCCTATTCTATAGAGGAATACACAAATGCATAAGCCATTGTTCTTACCTTCGAACTTACAAATGACAAATGGGGTGTTCAAGGAGGACCAATACCTCTTGCCAAGCCCTTTTCAGGACTGTTTGTCCACCTTTGGTGTCTACCTGTCACCCAGCTCTCACCTGTGGCTCCAAGAAGCTGTAGCATGCATAATGGCCACAGCTCTGTAAACTATCTCAGCAGATGGGCTAACTCAAGTTGAGGGTAACTGAAAGGCATCAAACCCATTGGTGAGTTAGGGGGATATCTACCCCAAGCATATGAAGACTTCTCCTGGTAGGATGGGCAATTGAGAACACTTTGTTCCAACAGTCACAAAGGCAACTAAAGCTGGTAGTGTGGAGTGCTTAGAGCTTAGTCAGACATCAAAATGCCAAGGTCATCTACTGCATGTCCAAGGCTGTCACCAGTCCTTTTGATTTCTGTCTTGCTGTTGGACCTCAGTGGTTCTGGAAGAGAGAGTAAGGTTGATGACTTTGTGCAACTTTGCCTCTCTTAAATCCAATTCATGTGCAAGTCATCCCATGATGTCATTTGTTCTTAACAACAACAACAAATGACAAAGGTGCACAAAAATGTAGTGTGATCAATGCTGAGGAGACAAAGTGTTGTGAAGAGATTTGAGAGGAGAGAGATTCATAATATTCATATAGCACTTTAAAGTTTGCAAAACACTTTAGATACATTATTTCATCCTATAAAGTAGGTACTACAAATAATACTCCCATTTTCGGATGAAGAAATGAGGATCAGACAGGTTAAGTTAGTTCTTTATAAATGCTCAAGGTAGGATTCAAACACAGGACAGGCCTTTCTGGTTCCATGTCTAGCACTCTATCCATTATACCATGTTGCTCCTCACAAAGATTGCTTCTGGCAAGTAGGGAGAGGAATGGGCATCTGTATGATTCTGAATAAAACATTTAATTTCTCTGGACCTCATTTTCTCCTATAAAACTGGAGGGTTGGACTTCGAACTGAAAGGGCCCTTGAATAACTTCTAAATCCTACAATTCTAAGTGTCCAGTTTGACTGAAACATAGACGATATGAAGAAAGAAGCAGTAAGTGAAAAGGCTGAATAGGGAAGTTGGATGAAGGTTTTGGAGGACTTCATACACTGGTTAAGGAGTTTGGATTTGTCTAACAGTAGGGGCAGGAAGAGGGAGGTGTCAGTGAAGGCTTTTGAGCAGAGAAATGATTAGATCTGTGTTAGGAAAATTAATTTGCCAATGTGCAGGGAAGCTAGTTAAGAGGCTATTAAAAAAATTAACGCACACAAAAAGAACATTTCTGTATACATAGAACACAAAAAGAAGAGTGTATGTAAAACCATGCTATATCTCATACTGCTGGCTTTTTAAAATTCACTCACTCACTGATGATGCGTGATAATGGGCAAGCCACTTAATAGGACCAGTGCTGAAGGAATTTTAGATGAGACCTGGTCACCTTGCCTTCATGGGTATTACAGGCCAATATAAGACTAAAACACAGATGCAGATACACAGTAATGGATTACAAATGAATCAGTGAATTGCAAGTAAAGTTTTATATGATAGAGAAGGATATCAGGAAAGACTTCTTGAAAGAGGTATCATTTGAATTGGGCTCCAAGGGATATAGGTAGGAGTTAAAAAAAAAGATGGCATTCCAGAGAGGGGAAACAGTAAATAAAGTCACAGAAGCAAGAGAGAACAGGGCTGCCTGGTTTGGGGAACCAGAGCATAGTTTGGTTGGGCTAGATCATGAAGTATATCAAGGGGAGTAATAGGAATAGAGGCTAGAGATGGTGAAAATGCCAGTTTGTGTTGTGGGACGGATGCTGGATTTGGAATCAAGAGATTAAGATTCAAGTCTCTGTGCATTTACTTACTAGATGTGCAACTCTGAACAAGTCATTTTCTGTATGGTTTTAGTTTTTCTATCTATAAAATGAAGAAATTATGATTTCTAAGGTACTCTCCAGTGAAAAGTCCTTTGATCCTAATCCCTCAGACGGCTGTTTTTCAATTAAAATGAGGTTGTATTTGCTCTTTCAAGTACAAAGCATGTCCCCAAAATCTTAGCACAGTTTTTAGCTTTCGTAGTTTAGGATGAACGTTGTGGCAGCAAATGTGTAGTACTTGCTTTGAGCTGCAGCCATGTTGCTCTAGAAATTCTAAGTGTTTTTTGTCCTCATTGCTTGGAGGCTATCTCTCCTAGGAACCTGTCACCATGGAGCTATTAGATACTAGATGTTAGGCTGAAAAAGGCCTTAGGCTATTGGTTTCTAACTCTTTGGTTTTTTTTTTCCCCCTTTCTGGGAGTGCTTGGACTTCTGGTGAGACCACTGCAGTAGAATAGCTCTGAAATATCTCCATAGCAAACTCAGTGGAGGGAACCTTGGCCCCAAAGAATTGGCGACTGGCCAGGGGTGGCAGGAGAAACTACATGTGTGGGTGCCTAGGTTCATTTACATTCAACAAACATTTATTAAGCCCCTACTGTGTCTGAGGCTTGATCCTAAACATTGGGAATACTGTGCAAAGGCAAAAAGTGAAACAATCTTATGTCCTCAAGGGATTTACCTTCTACTGGGTGAATATACTGTGTCCACGAGTAAATAAATATAAAGTAATTTTAGAAAGGAGAGAATGCTTATAATCAGGAGGATCAGGAAGGATCTCTGTCATCATGCCATCTATAAAATGTGTACATCTCCATATACCCCTTCCCCAGGGGAATGGTGCTTATAATGATGTCTGTTTGGCCTAGTGACAAGTTCAAGTTTAATATTAATGACTCACATTCACATTTCTATAGTACTTTAAAGGTTTATAAAGTACTTTCTTCAATTCAGTCTTATAAAATAGGTCGTTATGAGTCTCTTTTTATACAGGAGGAAACCAAGATTCAGAGAGAGTTCAGAATCATTAGGCTTGTTCGAACACTTGCCTTCTAACTGAAAGTTCAGTGCTTTGAAGCTGGAGGGAACTTAAGAAGTGATCTCCTATAACCCTTTTATTTTATAGAGAGAGGAAATTGTGGCCCTGAGAAAGGAAGGGGACTCCTTTAATTGTCACCCACTGGATCAAGAACTAGAATTCCTGTTTCTTGTCTCTGAGGCAAGGAGCTGTTTGTTTTTTTGTCAGACTATTTTCATTGCCGCTGTTTGCTGAGTAGCTCCAGGCATGTGGTAATGTCCCAACAATTATCGTGGTCAGTGGGAGGGGGAAAAAGATCTGAGAACACCCAGATTGTTAGGTGATTCTGTGGCTTTATCAGCATTTTTTTTTTGCGGGTGTGTTTGTGTTTGTGGGTCAGTCCTGAGCAGAGCCAGGGAAGCCAGCAATCACTTCACTCGGGTGGAGGGAGGATGGGCTGGGGTCTGGAGAGGGAAGGTGCTATATGATAGGCAGAAGCTGTTGTGGCTCATTTGCACAAAAAGGGGGTGGCCTCAACCAGGGAGGTATTTCCGCTCACCGCAGCAAATGAGGACACACAAAGGACTGTAATGCAATGAGACTCTCCTGGTGACGTCACTAGTAAGTGTGTTCAAAGTCCAGTTCCTGGGGCTACTGAGTAGCCGAGAGGAGGATCTGGAGTTAGACGGTTGCTAGCTCCCTGGCTCTTGCCTCAGTTGTCACTGAACCATGGTGCTTACTTTTTGCTACTGAGCCAGAGGCAGGGAATGAACGCTGTCAAGTACCAGAAGTTCCTGGAAGGTCTCAACAACTTGAGAGGTATTGGAAAGTCTCAGGATCTTTGCTCTCATTCTTATGGCAGATCCAGGGGTATGGGGAACCCTTGGATTTAGATCCATTTCCTGGCAGTGTTGGGGGGCTTGGATTTCCTCCCCCTGTGTCTAAGTTGAGTGTACAATGTATGTGTTTAGGTGATTGCATAGAAGGAATAGAGGTAATGATAGAATGTGTGAAGTGGAGGGAAAAGAAAGACTGAGTCCCATTGGAGTAAATGCTCCCCATTCCTTGAATTTTATTTCATTTTGAGAAACATAGCAGGTTCTTGGGAACTCTGTTCCTGCCAAACCCTGTGGTTCTGCCCAAAGAATGCTAGATGAGAGTAGGAAGACCTGCTTTTAAGTCCTGATTTTGCCCCTTTGGAGCTATTTGACTCAGGGCAAGCAAGTCCCTCTTGGGGTCTCCATTTCATCAGGTGTAAAATCAGCTGTTTAGATTTAGATGACCTGTCAGGTAATTCCAGCTGTAAAATTTTATGATCCCTGGTGGGCCCTGCAGCCTCCCTCATCAAAGGGTGTAGCTTTTCAGTGGCTGTGTTCGGTGGTTCAGAGCCCTAACCCCAAGAGAGAGGAGCCCACCAGGAAGGAGTGGCTGGCAGTGATGAGAGCATCTTGAGAAAAAACAAAACAAAGACTCTAAAGATTTTTTTTTTCAAGCTAGAGGGGGAGAAATCTTTTCTTTGCTTCCTTGGCAAGCTGTGCACTGACCATAGATGAGAAGAATGTATTCTGCCCAAGTGAGTAGAGCAGAGCTCTTTATGGGAGCCAGGGGTTTATCCAGACTGAAAATGAATGAAACCTTCTTCCTACTTCCCTTTCGTCCTCTCTCCCCCACCCTTTCACCTCCTGGGTTGGTTGTTTTGTTTCCTACTGCTAGGGATGGTAAGGAAACCAGGTTTCTTGCATCTGTCAAGTTTCTAGGCACAGAGCTTTCCCCAGAATATATGTTTATGAGGGACAGTTGGAGATAGACAAACACACATGCATACACATGCATGGGGGAGAGAGAGAGACAGAGACTCCCTCAATGCTGTAGGAAGTGTTGCACAAAGGGTATATGAGTCTTTGAAGGAGGTGGGCAAGGGAATGGGACACTAACTATTGCTTGTACCTACTTGGGAAAGTGTATTTCAGGCCTAGGTTTCTCTGTCTAGTCTTAGAAAACAGGTGGGTGGAAGTGAGATTGAGGGCTATTGTGGCGTTGGAGGGGTGGAGGCCTGGGGGCCTCTCAATCTGTGATTCTGGTCCATGTTAGGAATAGGTATAGATTTCTGGGGAAGGTTGGGACTTACCCATGGCTCAGACAAGGGTTTCTTTTTCTTTCTACATTTCCTATCTACAAAGGATCCCTTCTGTTTTGCTGGGCATACTGCCTATTCAGCAGCAGGAGCCCTCTCTCCCCTGTGCTAATAAGCCTGGTGGCAGGATTACCCTTTGGGGTTTCTCGGTGCCAAACCTAATTAACCTGCCTGCTCCCCTGGTGGGAAGAAGAGGCCTGGAGCAGAAATCCCAGGGTTCTCCTTGACAAGCTTTCTCCCTTTATTCTTCTAGGCCTTTCTCCCTTTTGCTGAAAGGCGGTAGAGTTTTCCCAAAGTGGTAGAGTTTTCCCAAAGTGGTATGCACAACAGGTGGGAGCTGGCCAGAAGAGGCTGAGTTACTTTTTTTGTTCATTGAAAATTCTGAAGGGTGCAACCCTGCTTGTGGGTGCTTTATATGATCAAGGTTGGGGCTTTGACCGTCAGGTAATCTGAGGGTGTCCATGACCCCTCTACTGAATTGGATTTGGCAGCAAGCCAATTCTCAGGACCCAGAGAGATCTTACCGTCATCCTCCTTTCAGTCTGTTTACTCCAGGAGTTAAGTACAAGGTGGTCTAGAGGGGAGAGGATTGTCTTTAAACTTCTTTTAGAGAGTTGTTTTGTTTCATAATCTCACCCTTTTTCTTTCCACGAAATCATGTCCAATCAATCAATCAGTAAACATGTACCAGGCACTGTGTCAAGCCAATGGGGAATCTAAAAGAAGATACAAATGACCCTTCATGCTTCAGGCACTTGAGCTTTGAAACTGGACCCTGGAAAGGGTGAGGACTTCTGGTCAATTGGCCTGGCCAAATGGATTACATAGAGATTGTCTTTTGCAATAACTTGTTGCTCTTTCCTACAATAGAGTCTAACTTTTTAAGTTTTTTGTGAACCCTTCCACAGCCACTACTACTGGGTGACAGCCTGTATGGGTCAGGCGGTCCCAAATCATGAGACAAAGACTAGGTGCACTTTGTCTTACACCGGTGGGCTGAGCCTTCTCATACATACTTAGGAAGATATTGTGTGGGAGTGCTTCTAGCCTTAATTGGACCTTTGTCATTGTATTATATATTTAGAGTTGGAAGAAACATTAGAAGTCATCTGGTCTATAGCCCCCTTAGGAAACTGAGACCCTACAAAGTTGTGACTTACCCAAAGTTTCCTAAGTAGTATGTGGCAGACCTCCTGGGCTTTGACCTTAGGGCTTCTAGCTCCAAATCCAGTTTGTAGAATAGTTGTGATTGCCCAGGGAAATCTTAGAACTTTACCTTAAAGCTATTACTAGCATGGTACTGGGCTTGCCTTGGCCTCCCCTGGGAGGTACTAGCAAAGCTTCGCTTTGAGCATAGTGAATCCTCCGTTCAAGTCTTAGTATGGTTTCTTATAGTCAGAATGAACTAGACTAGATCATATTCTGGTGGGACAACCAAAACTCCATTCATCTGCCAGTAATAATAATAATGATATAATAATAGCTAACATTTATATGACATTTTTAGGGTTCATGTTTGGCTTTTGGGGGCTATTATCACTCCCATTTTCCATACGAGGAAATGGAATCAAAGAGAGGTTAAATGACTTGCCCAGGATTACACAGCTAGTAGCTTGTCTGAGGAAGGATTTAAACTCAGGCCCTCCTGACCATTATTTTATGCATTGTACTATCTTGCTACCTCCTGGTTTAATTTCGTATCCCCTGTAGGACAGGTGCTAGCGCTTCAGAATTATAGGCTTCTGCAGTCTTGTGTTCTCTCTTTTGAGATGATCATTTAAACATTCTAAAGTTAGGATCAGCTGTGGCAGGAGCATTATGGAAACTAGATGAGAGCACACACCAGGATTTCTGGTGGTTTTTGTCACCCTCTCAGGCTCTATGCGGGCCCCGAGCTGCTTCTGGGCTGGAGGGCTACACTTGCCTTTTCGACAGTATATTCACCCCAAGGGATTATCCCCTAGACTAGTCCAGCTGGTACTGGGCTTTCCTCACCATCTGGAAGCCTTGCAGCCTGACTACACCCAAGGCTTGGCTGGCCTGGGAGGATGATTCAGATAATGACCCTGGAGAAGGGCTTGCCCTGGGGCAGGCTCTTTTACTATTTGGTAGCTGGTTTTTGTTTGTTTGTTTTGGGCTGCTGTTTTCCAGTAGTCTGTTTTCAGGGACCATGTAGATTATGGAGAAGATTCCTGAGCCCTGGGTAGCTTTTGTTCATTGTACTTCCTCTGGCAGGGTATTGGGGGCTTTAGACCTCAGGAAAGTTAGTATTGGGGGAAAAGGTGCTCTATTGTCCTTTAGGTATCCTCCATTGTAATCCATAGCTCATTCTTAAAGAACATTTTGTTTTTGGCCACTGATGTCCATAATATCATCTTTTCCCTAAACCAGCAATATTTCTTATTCAGTCAGAGGTGTCAGACCTGTGAATCTACCTCATTCTAAATCCTGCTCTGGTTGAGTATACCCAGATTATGCTGTTGATTCCAACTTAGTACCAAAAACTATTTCCAGTGTCTTGCTATAGGGTTTAGCCACCTAGGATGAATCCCCTAATTTAATTACTCTCTTTCTGATGGCCATTCTCAAATCTACCTATCCTGCTCTAACCTCTTTGCAGACCTCCAGTCTCTAATTTCCATCTGCTTCTCAGGCATTTCTAACTGGATATCCAGTAGACATCTTAAACTCAACATGTACAAAACTGAACTCATTATCTTTTCCCCTAAACCCTTTTTCTTTACGAACTTCTCTATTACTGTCGGGGATACCACTATCCCCTCAGTACACCAGGCTTACAACCTAGGAGTCATACTGGACTCCTTTCTCTCTCACCCTCCACATTCAGTCTGTTGCCAATGCCTGTCAATTTAGTACTGGCAAGATTTCTGGAATATGCCCCTTCCTATCCTTTGATACTGCCACCACTCTATTGAAGGTCCGACTACCTCAAGGCTCTCTCCAACTGCCAAAGTGATTTTCCTAAAGTACAGGTCACTGTACCCCCACCCCAATCCCCAATAAACTCCAGTGTCCCTATCATCTCCAGGATTAAATACAAAATCTTGGGTTTGACTTCAAAAGCCAAACCAACCTTTCCAGTCTTTAATCTCTTTCCACTTTAGTCTCTGCCATGTACCATTTTTCAACCTAGTGACACTGGCCTCCTGGCTGCTCCATGAACAAGACACTCCATCTCTCAGCTCCTGGCATTTTCTCTGGCTGTCCCCCAAGCCTGGAATGTTCCCTCTCCTCATCTCTGCCTGCTGCCTTCCTTAGCTTTCTTCAAGTTCCAACTCAAATCTCATCCTTATTGATTGATTGATTGATTGATTGGAGGGGGGAAGGCAAGGCAATTGGGGTTAAAAGACCTGCCCAAGGTCACACAAGTGTCAAGTGTCTGAAACTGGATTTGAATTCAGGTCCTCCTGACTCCAGAGCCAGTGCTCGATTCGATTCTCTGCACCGCGTAGCTGCCAGAAAAGAAACAAAAGTATTATCATAAACTTAAATATTGGAACTTAAATACAAAGTACGAAAGGGAAAGAAAAGCATGTCGTGTGCGTAGCAGAACATAAGAGAGGATTCAAAATATGTAACAGTAAATCTTCATTTCAAGGAAGCCTGTATGATAAATACTACATGCATATTGTGTTGAGAGCTGTCCATCTTTTCTTTGCTTCCTTGTAAGTTTTTCCTTTGTTTTCTGCTGCACACTTTTTTACTTTGTTCTTCCTCCCTGCCCCGCAAAATCGCATCTTTTAAAGGAAGCTTTTCCCAACTCACCTTAATTCTAGTGCCTTCCTTCTGTTACTTATTTCCTTTTAATCTTTAGTGTATATCTTTTGTGTAATATGTTTGTACATATTTGTGTATCTACTTTGTATCTTGTATATTCCTATTTGTGTGTGAGTTGTCTTCCATTAGGATGGCAGCTGCTTGGGGGCAAGAGCTAAAAGAACTTTTTCTTGGTGTCCCCAGGGCTTAGTAGAATGCCCTTAGTATATAGTCAGCACTTTATAAATGCTTGTTGATTGATTGATTGATAAGATGACTTTCCCTATCCAGAAATTCTAGGATTACTCTCTTCCTCATTCTCCAAATGACCTTTGGCCATTTACAAAATGGAAATTCACCTTCAGAGGACTGAGATTTAAAAGAATGTGCTCTGATGGCAGTTCCAAAGAGTAATTCCCTCAGTGGTTTGAGTAGTGACTGAATTGCTAGAATACAAGGGATCTGCTTTAGAGAGGATAGAGTGGACCATATCCATACATAGTTATGATAGATCATATCCAAATTTTTGTTTACCAGGCTTGTGAACCCTAACCCTATCACTAAGACAGAGACTGTCTCTTGCACCTCTTATCCATTCTTTCCTCAAGCTATTGGGTGCTTGTTTTCTATTTTTAAGCCTTTCTCTTGATTTTAATTTTAACTTAGTTTCATCTGTATACAAATCTTTTGGGGGGAGTGAAGAGATGAAAGAGGAAATACTGAACTGAAACTGACTCCTGGAGTCAGGAGATATGGATTTGAATCTTGGTTCTAATATTTAATAATAACAACAACAACAATGGCTGTTCTGTAGTGCTTTAAAGTTGCAAATATCATATAACAATATTGTATTGTTACACCCAAATGAAGCCCACCATTAGAAACCCACCATTAATCCCCTTTATATTTTTGTCTTTGTCTCTGTCCTATACCCTGAAATGGCTTGAAACAGCTTAAGGCATAGTTCTGGGTAGTTTGCCTAAGGCTAGTCTCCTGACCCCCGCCTCCCCTCCCGATTCAGCATTCTGTATATTCTTTCTATATCAGTATTATGTGCAAGGATCAGTTGCAGGGTAGGGCATAAATTTATTTTAAGGAGAAACTCCACGGTTACCAAATAGCCCCACACCCTGTGTTATAGTGCAGCTATTCTGCTAACCAAGCTAGGTCCCTCCACTTAGACCATAGCTGATCAAGTAGGGGTTACTTTCTGGGAAATTCTGCCCCATCCCCTCTACCCAGTTATAGGAAACTGATCATGACCTAAGAGGGCCACCTGTTCTAGGAAGCTGACCACCCTGTGTCACAGGATGGTCGCACCCCTGAATCTCGCAATATTCCCAAATTAGCTCTGAGCTGATGAATCCAACCAATGGCTGATCTTTGCTTCTGTAAGTCATTTCTTCTGCTAGCAACCCTCCCTAATTGTGTAATTGTGGTTTTTGCCTTTATAAGCATTTGTAGTCCCTCAGTCCGGGACTGCCTGATTTGAGTGTATAACTCCAGGTTGGCCAATAAATCCACACCCTAAATTTACCTTGAACCCAGGTCTCATGTCGCTGTTACTTTCTACACAACAATATCATTAACTAATAATTATATTATTAGTATTTTTTCCTCACCTCAAATTCCTTGGAGACAACTATGGATCCACCCCTGTTAGGGACAACCCTGTGTTCAAGCTGGTTTGCAGTTACCTGGTCCAGATTTTTTTTTTTTAGTTACTCAGTTAATTTGATCTTGGAAACGTTGCCAGGAATCTCACTTAGTCAGCAGCTTCATCGCATCACTGAATCATTTTTACTCTGAAGCTCCAAGATTTTACATGTTCTAATTTGTCTTCCCAAATTCTGATATCCTCCTCTTACAGTGGGAAGGAATAAGATGATATGAAGCCCTTTGTGCAGACTGGGAAACTTCCCAGAGGTTGTGACCTATACAAGGCCACATGGCAAAATGAAGGCAAAATCGAGACTCGGTCCCACATCTTTAATGGCACCTTCCTTTTCTGGTTTCTCTGGTTAGTGCTGAAGTTGAATTGGAGCCACATGGAATTTGAAACTAACTAGAAATCTTTTTAGGTTAGGCCAGTTTTCTCTGTAGCTGATAAAGCCTTTGCCTGCAGGAAGCCAAAAAGTCCTTCCTCACAAAGGGGTATCAGCCTCTGGAGGAAGTGATGCAGGCTGAGGATGTACTTTTGATAGCCAACATGTAAATGTGATAGCAAAGCACTGGTAGAAGAATTGAGTTTGCATCTTGGTTCTAATGTTTACTAGCTAGCTTTGTGATCCTGAGCATGTGTCACTTCCCCTCCCTGAGTCTCAGTTTCCTCAACTGAAAAATGGATAAAAAAATACTTGTACTTTCTACTTTATGGGGTTGTTGTGAAGAAAAGTGCTTTGTGAACCTTAAAGTAGAAATGTGATTATTATAGTAGCCTATAAATGATAATTATGTGATGATTTTATCATTGTATATACTTCTGCAATGTAAGTCGCAGCTATTTGTCTTATTAGATTGTCTTAATGAGTTGTTATAGCTTAAAAGATTCATTCACTTCTCATCCAACTCCTAGTGGTGAACTTTTCTGAACTTAAGTTAGTCCTCAGAAGACAGACAACAGCCCTTTCCAGGTTGGACCTGCTAGAGTTTGAACATCCTCAGAGAGCCTAGTGTCACCACTACATTAGGATGAGACATTCAAGGAGAACTTACAACAGAACTAGGTGCGTCGTGTGAATGCTTTTGCTCAGTTGATCTGAATTGAGAACTCAGCATCATCAACTTTCAGAGTTTCAGATCAGGAAGGGATGTTAGAGGCCAATTTCTCCCTAAATCATAGGTTCAATCTACAACAGCCCCTAAAAACACTCAGATGGCTCCTACTTGAAGGCCTACAGTGATGGAGAACTCCTTGAAGCAGCTCATTTTATTTTGATCAATTGTAATTGTTAGGAAGTTTTATACACCATAAAGTAGGCCCTGTGATATAGGCCTCTAGCTATTTGGTAGGCAAGGCTATTTGAAAGTTAGCTCTACATCCAGATGTCAGGAATTTTGGTGGGGGTGGGAGGTGGGGAACAGTCAGTAGAAAGTTTTTCTAGTACACAGGATAGTAGATATTTTCTTGAGTCACAGACAAGATGGCAAACTCCTCAGTGGGAACTTTCTGCCTTTCTCCCAAAGCCCTTAAGCAAATTTGCTATAATGGGATGATTCTCTCCATTATACAGGCCTACATGTGTGGGAGGTTCAGCTTGTCATTTCCTTTTAAGGTGCCAGGCACATAGTAGGCCCGAAGTAAATATTTTGCTTGTTTTGGTTAGTTGAGTAGCTTTTCTAGTTTTCAACTGCTCCTCCTTTCGGTTGCCTTTTCCAGCTTAGTTTGTCTGGGAGTAGGGAATGGGGGAGGGGAGAAGAGAAGAAAGGCTGTAGGTTAGACCAGGGAAGAAAGACAGCCTTTGTTGGCATAGCTTGACCATTAGAACCAAGTGCATAACATGCCTTTCCCTCCAAAAGCTTATATTGTCATGTTAAATTCCAATTTTTTCATCCTTGGGTCCCTCAAGCAAGTAACAGTGATAAGGGTCAGGTTTTTAACCATTAAAGCTTCCTTAATGTTGCCACCTGATATTTATATAGCATTTTACATTTATATAGTGCTTTTCCTCCATTCTTTCATTTAATCCTCATAGCAGTTCTATTAGGAAGGCAGGTCTGTATCTGTTTTTCCCAATTTACACATAAGGAAATTGAAGCTCTAGAGGTGAATGAAGTGACTTGTGCAGAGTCACTCAGCTATTAAGTGGTGAAACTAGAAATTGGATCCAGGTTTTCTGCCTTCAGGTCCTTGGCTTTTCTACTGCTGTGGTGCCTGCCATAATTCCTTTTCAATGAATTAGAATCTACACTTAGAGATCTCAAACCAAGACTTAGAGAACTGCTGCCACAGCACCAGTTAAGGGCAGTCATTGTAAATGAGCATTGATTGCTTCACAGTCTGCTTTGTCTCTTGACAAGTGCCTATTTATCTCTTCTGTCTAGATGTAGCATAAAGTCTTCTGATTTGGAAAATGGCTTTATCTCAGGCCCTGAAAACTATCCCACTCCATGAGGATGAATTCATAATCACCATTAGTCCTTATAGCAGAAGTCCTCACCCACATTATATAGAGCCAAACCATTAGTAAGGGTCTTACTCTTAAATGGTTAGATTTTGCTGTGGCAAAGAGGGCTGGAGCAAAGGGGATGTAGTAGGTTGTATATCAGGATGCAGAGGTAGGAAGTCATCAAACTGAATTATGTTGGGGAGAGCAAAACCTAGGTTCCCCCACCAATTGCTCAAGTTGACCCTAGCTGTTTGTGTTGGTTAAGCAATACTGGGTAGCTGTTTCTTAGGACCTGGTCATATACTAAACTTTAGCATGGGGCCCATACACCAACTGAACACAGCTGCCCAAGGTGTCTGCCAGTGATAAAAATATGTATGTGTATAGGAGGTAGGATGGTAGCAGAAAGCTCATCCAAACTAGGGTGGGCCCTTGCTTCTCAGAAATCCTCAGGGTTGCTCCATTAGCTCATACTGTGCCTTTCTTTGGAGACAGTTTTCAAAGAGCCCTAAGCATTTATATTTGGTGTTGCGGCTTTGAACCCTTCTGTAACATTTGACATTGATCACAACCCCTTCTTTTTGAACTTCTCCCTTCTTTTGGTTTTTCTTGTCTTTCTTAGTACCTCTGTCTCCTTTGCTTGTTCCTCTTCCTTCTACCCCCATTTGTACTTTGCCTTAGGTTCTTTCCTTGTCCCTGTGTTTTTCTCATTCAGGGAGATCATTGTGTCAATTATCTCTATGCAGATGATTTCTAAATATATATCCTCCAACCCTGTCATCTCTTACCTAGTCTTCATTCCTATATTTCCACTGCAAGTTATTTCCAGTTGTTGTCACCTTGAAACCAGCATTTTCAGAATGGAACTCATTTCTTCATTCCTACATCAAAATTGACTTTTCTTTTCCATATTTTCAGTGATGCTACTCTTCTTCCAGATTTCCATGCAGGAAACCTGGGAGGAATCATCCTTTTTATTGTAGAGGGCAAATAACTATCTTCCCAGTCCCTCGGGCTCACAACCTAGGAGTCATCCTAAGACTCTTCATAATCTCTCATTCTTTTCTGCCCCAATCCAATCTGTTTCCAAGGCCCATCAATTTCTTGTATGCCTCCCCTTCTCTCTCCCTAACTGCCTTCACCCTGTGCAGGCCTCATCATCTCAGGCTATTTTAGTAGTCTGCTGATAGATCTGCCAGCCTCAAGTCTCTCCCAATCCATCCTCCATTCAGCCACTAAAGTGGTTTTCCTAAAGGACACCTGCAACCATGTCATCCCCCTACTTCAATAAACTCCAGGGGCTTCTAATTCCTCTAGGATCAAATACAAAATGCTCTGTTTGCATTCAAAATCCTTCATAACCCATCCCCCACTTTCTCCAATCTTCAGTCTTTTTCTTTCTTTAAAATATTTCTGATTTGTCTCTTTTCTCCATTTCAACTATCCCTACCCAAGCCTATGCGTTCCCTCCCCTGCCCCTGCAGTTCTCTGGCTTATCACTCCCCTATTCTAGAGAGCCTTCAGAAGTTCCCCGTAGCCTAGTGCTTCAAGTCTAAACCACTTTGCCTAGTGTTTATATGGCCCCACCCTTGCTATGCAACTTTATTCATCAACATACTCCTTCCTCTCCGGTCATTTTTTTTTTAAATGAGTGGGAGTTTGGAGGCTGATTACTAGACTGGACACACTTGGAATCGGCAATGAAACGATTTGCAAAGGAAGGAAGGGATTGAATCAGGAACATTTAATGGTGTGCTGGGGAGATATGGGTCAGCCCAGCAAAAAAGGAGTTAATTTGCTTGTGGGGTCTTCTCGAGTTAGTGAGACAGATGGCATCTTTACTCAAGGGTGTGCTTTCTTACTGGGATTAGAAAACTGTACCAAAGGGAAAGGGTACTCCCTTCGAGTTTCAGTGCACACACCTGCTGCTCTGGCGCCTGATGATCCTAAGTAACTTGCCTTCCTGATTAGAGGCACTTGTGGGGAGGGATTGAGCCTGTGCCTGGAGTTTGGGGGCTGGCATGCTACATTTCTTTTGCATCTTTGGGGCAACTTTATGTGTTGTACCAACTATAGGAGAATCATTACTTTTCAGCATCTTCATTTTCAAGAAAGACCCTCAGGGCTCAAAGAACACTGAATTTTGGAGTCAGAAGCTAGGTTTGAATGCTAGCTCTGCTAATCATGACCTGTGTGCCTTTGGACAAGTCACTTAACTTCCCTGGGCCTCCATTTCCTTATCTGTAAAGTAAGAAAGTTGGACTAGATAATTGCCAAGACCCCTTCCAGCTCTGAACCTTAGGATAGTATTGCTTCCCCCAATCTGGGAAAAATGTAGTGGCTCTATGAACCTGTCAAACTCCATGGTGAGAGAGTCTGGGCAACTGAGGTCCTACTTAGAATATGTTGATAATTTCTCTGGATCTTCAGGGAGACACCTTTGGGCTTATGGCATATGAATGGTGTAGTAGATAGAATTATGTAGTTCTCAAGTCAGGAAGATCAGGATTTAAATTCTGCTTCTGACACTAGCTATGTGACCATGGGAAAGTTATTTAACCTTGTTCTATATTGGGCAACTCCCTAGAATTTATCTGTTAAGTCACAGACTTGATCATCTCTTGGGGGAGTTCTCATACCAGGAATTCCTGGTGCTGAAGAAATCACAAATGAGGCTAATATTGTGGTACCTACCTCACGGGGTTGGGCAGGTAGGTGGCAAAGTGGATGGAGTGCTCAGTTGGAAGTCAGGAAAAGTTGCCTTCCTGAGTGCAAATCTGGCCTCAGACACTTACTCTCTCTGTGTGACCCTGGGCAAGTCACTTAATCCTGTTTGCCTCAATTTCCTCATCTGAAAAATGAGTTGGAGAAGCAAATGGCAAACCACTCCAGTACCTTTGTCAAGAAAACCCCAAATGGGGTCACAAAGAGTTAGACATGATTGAAAAGTGACTAAACAACAAACTCACTGCTTTGTTGTGAGACTTCAATGGGTAATGTATTTTTAAAAAGCACTTTGCAAATGTTAAAATGATTTATAAATTTTATTTATATTGTTATTAGAAAGGAGAGTTGAACTTTGCTGAAGTAGATCTTATTTTCAGAGCTGGGAGGGAGTGGCCTTAAAGATTTTCTCTAAATCTCTTAAATTCTTTGCTGCTTCTGCCCCTCGGGGCATGGGTGGGGGCGGGGAACTAACTCTGAGACTGGGCGAAACTTTTGAAACTTGGCTGTGGGTTGAGCTCAGGTTAGGCATGCTTCTTCCACCATTAGGTTCTGAGTCCTATTTGGGAATGTGTGCTAACAAGATGGGGATTTTCAAGTGCTGGTCAGAGATGATTCAGAAGCCTAACCTACACATCCATCATTACTTCATTTGTTCATTCATTTTCATTCGTGTCTGACTCTTTGTGACCCTTTTTGGGGTTTTCTTGGCAAAGATACTGGAATGGTTTTCCATATCCTTCTCCAGTTGGTTTTACCCACGAGGACCTGAAACAAACGGGGTTAAGTGACTTGCCCAGGGTCACACAGCTAGGACTTGTCTGAGGCCAAATTTGAACTGAAGTCTTTCTGATTCTAGGCCTGGCACTGTGCTATTTAGCTGCCTGATGTGAATTCAAATCCTATTATGCTTTGACCTAGAGTGTTTCACTGTAGTGGCTTCTTGAATTTGGCCAGAGTCCTCAAACCAGATAAAGGTACATCTGCTCAGTAAGTGAACTAGCCTCTCAATTCTTTGGGGTAAACTTCTGAATTTAGGCATCCTCAGAATGAAGAAGGAATCCCTCAAGCAGCTTATGCAGTTCTTGAGTTCAAAGGCCTGTGGTAAACACAGGAATTGAATTAGTGTTGGTGAAAGAGTATGCCATCTAGTGCCCCTTCAAAAACATTCATTGCCTAAAGAATACAGGATGGAAGAAGGGTGATCAGGAATGGGTTATAATCTTTTTTCTGGGATACTTGGGTTTAGAACATGTTGATCTTTCTGGGAAAGCAGCCCAGAGCTGATTCCCCACAGATAGGCTCTTTAAAAAATTGTATTGGCTCAGTCATTTTGCAAAATAGCCCAATTTTCTTCCTACCTGCCCTTCTCTCTCTTTTTGGAAAGTTTAGGGGTCTAAGTGCCTCTCTACCCTAGGTTGAGGGGATAAGTTATTTGGAACAGTCTGAATGCTAGGTCACTTGGGAAGGAATTCAAACTCCAAATTCTTGACTCAAAATAAGAGGCACCTAAGCCAGGAATAGTATGGAAAGGGTTAATCTTTCATTTGCTGTCAATCCTTTGTGGTCTTTTCACTGGCCAGAGAGAGAGAGAGAGAGAGAGAGAGAGAGAGAGAGTGTCCCCTCTCAGGTTCCCTTTCTTTGTTCTTATCCAGGCCCAGCAGTCTAGTTGGATTGACAAGGCCAGGCTTTCCATCAGAAAGCAAGAATTGCAGGGCTGTTGGGCTTGCTCTGTTTGTCTTTCAGTGGGCTGAGTTCGCTGAGAGGGCACAGATAGTTGGAGCATAGGCTATTCCCACAAGCCTAACATTTTCATATTTCTTTTTCTGCCAAAGAATCTTTGGTTGGTGTTAAGAATAACCACTCTGTTTTGTGTAGACAGCAAGGCCTTTTGTTTGCCAAGAGAAAAGAGGTTTTGATTCAGGCCTTCTTTCCTTGTTACTTAAGCTGCTGAAGGAAGGCTATATAGTCGGAACCCAGACTTGGGGGGGACCTGGGAAGGTTTTGCAGTTCAAGCACTGCTGGGAGGGACTGGCTGATAGAATGAGGAGAGACTTAATAGTGTTTTGCTTCCCCTTCATGCAAAGACTGCTTTGGGGGCTGTTTTGACTTGTCTTTCCTCCTGTTCTTTGTGAAGTCTGTCCAGAGCAGCTGTTCCAGGATGAGCTTTTAGCAGAGACTGGACTGTGTCTGAAACAAGGATACACCATGGATTCCTGACTCCAGATGTGGTCCTCTTTAAGGGGGTTGGGCCTGTGGCTTTTCAGTTTTAAAGAGGCTGAACTTAGTGATAGTCAGAGATAAGGGAAAGGGCATTCCTTATGTGGCTACTGACCTCAAAAACTCAAGCTTGTCTGAGTGGGTAGTTGAATTGCTTTTAGCAGGGAAGGGAATCTCTCTAATAATAAGGGTCATAATTTTGTTTGGGGGAATGTGGCAATACGCTGGTCTGAAGACAAGAGGAATGGAAAATGGGAGAGGACCCCCATGAGGACAGGCAGAACCAGCTGAACTGGGCACTGGGAGAGGCACTCCTGACCTGATTCCCTAAATAGAAAGTGATGAGAAAAATCCGAAGGCATCTCTCTAGGAAAATGAAACAGTCCCTGTATAAATGCTCTTGTGGAGAGAAGCTAATCCTCAGAGCTGAATCTGGGCCATGAACACTGTCAACCAATGTGGGGGGGTATCAGGATGTGACCTCTGGTTGTTTCAAGATGATGTAGTCCTGATGTGCTTCTTGCTAAGCGACTCAAGCTTAGGGACCTGATCCATAAAGGATTGTCACTAAGTCGTTATGCTTCTTAGCTGACCATTGCCTTCTGAGTTTCTTCCCCTGATGTGTAGCTTTCATATGGGACAGCAAGGAGGAGTGGGAGGGAAAGGAGAAGCTAAATTGTAGAACACTTAGAAGCATGCCAAAATTAAGATTCTGTTGTATTTTTCTTTCATAACTTAATTCCCTATGAGGCCTTTTTATGTGTGTTGTCTTTCATTTTTAGAGTTCCCCTCTCCCCTCACTTCCTTTGTTCATCTCTCTTTTTATTTCTCCTTTCCTGTATCTGCTTTCCTCATTCCCTCTTGTCTCTCCCCTTTCCATATTCCTTTTTGGCCCTTCTTTTCCCTAATTTATAGCTTTTAGCACTCCGCCCTACCTCCACCCCCTTTAGCTCCAATGTTCCTTCTCTGGCTTGTTTGTATTTCTTATTCTTTTTTTTGCATTCAGACTTCCCTCATTCCAGGGGCACCCCTCCATCAGCCTACGTATTTTGTCTTTCTCCATCTAGATTCAGTACTTCCTTCCTACTCTACTTACTCTCTTTGTGTCAGCTTCTCTCTTATTTTTTCCTCCCCAGTTCTCACCACATGTCTCTGTGGCATACACCCTCTGCTCAGTGTCAGACTACTTGGAAACAAGCTTCCCCTGTGTCTCAGAAGTATAACTGCTGTATAGGGTTCAATCCCTTGAGCTTTGGTCTGTCATTCATTGGTTTCAAGGAAAAGTCAAAAATCGCAAAATCATGGACATTTCTTTTTTAAGATCTAGAAAGACTCTTAGAAGCCATCTAGTCCACCCCTTCATTTTTCAGATGAGGAAGCTGAGATCTGGTGAGGGGAAGGGACTTGCCCAAAGTCACATAGTTTTTCATTATGAGTAATAAGTGCCACTTCACTTTGTCCAAGCAAAGAAATCTCTGTGTATACTTTTTTTCTCTCCAGCTGGAGTGGGACGGAGCTGACAACTCACTGTTGTGTCCATAGTTTCTATTGTCCCTGCATGGGAGCAAGATGGTCAGAATTGCCCATGGGGGAGAGGATTTAGGAAACTCCCAGAATGCAGAACACCAGATGCCAATTTGGATCCCCAAATGGGCTTTTCAAGGAAACCTCTACTGTCTGAGGTGGCGTGGCTCCCTTCGGTATTCGGCTTTTGTTTTATTGTGGTTACCAGATGTGCAGGAATAGTTGGAAACAAATAGCACTCACCTGTGATACCTTTGCCCCTTGTCTTCTTCTGCTTTTCTTGCGTCTGCCCCCAAGATAGTCTACTTTGTTGGAGCTGTTGATAAGAACTACAGGAAACTTCCAAGCTATTTCTGTATTTCCTGTGGGCAGAGGGACTATCAACAAGAGTTATGACTAATAAGAAAAATCATTTTTGGCCTTGGTTGTAGAATGAGCTGTTTTTCAAGGCAGGGGAAAGTTTACATGATAAGTATATTTCAGACATGGGTTAGAGAGAAGGTAGTTCCCCTCTTTCTGATTAGGATATGGAAATGCTGTCCTTTCTGGCCCTTTATGGGTGAGCACAATCAGACTTCTCAGATTTTTTGAATCCTTATAATGGAGGTTAAGGCTTCAAAATACTCATTCTGAGAGATTAGAAAGGGTCAGAATCAGCTCATTCCCTCTGTGCAGGAAGATGGCAGAGAAGTTGTGACTCATTCCTGGAAAAGCAGGATGTTAGACTATTACTGGAGTGACTGCTGATCAGAGAGAATCAGGCCTCATCATATGGGTACTTTCCAGGGAGAAGTAAGATGTGGGTAGTAGAAAGTAGCCTTGGATAAGGAGTCAGAAGACCTCAGGTTAATTTCTAACCCTGCTACCTATTTGCTGGATGACCCTGGAAATGTCACTTTCCTTTCCTGATCCTCAGTTTCTCCATCCGTAAAATTAAAAAAAATTCTTTGACACAAGCGTGTTGTGAAGGTGTCCTGTTACCAGGTTCTGGTTATAGAAATATGAGCTATTTTTATTGTTCAATGTGGCAGCATGGAAAGTTAGTGACTAACAATGTTCTCATCTTGCTGGACAAGAATCATAGATGAGTCCTGAGCCTAGTAATTGCATCTCATTGATGATACTGGCAACGCACTGTGGGAAGATGGCAAGAAAAAGAGACTGGGGTAATCGATTCCAGTAGCCCCAGGTAGGCAGGGCAAGACTAGGATGCAATATAGTAGGTAGAACTATGGCTCTGCAAGTTAACTGTGTGCCTTCAAGTGCTTCTAAAGATAATGCATTATAAATATCATAGTCACTCTCATAGTCTCTGTTTAATTACTAGTACCAGGATTGATGGAGAATGGGAGGCTCATTACCCTCTTTAGTGGTTGTACCTAGTAACCCCCATGTGGGTGAGTGTAACTGATGCTTAAATTCAGTAGCTTCTTGTCATGTTAATAACAATATCCAGATTATCTTTAGAATATTATGGTTTCAGAACACTTTATGCACATTATCTCCAAGCAGCCTTGTAATTGAGGCAGTACAAGAGATGTTACCTCCATCATACAGATAGAGGAAATTGATATGGTGGAAGTAAAGCATCTTGCTTTGGGGCACAGGACTAGTAAGGAGGATCATATAGTAAGGTCATGGAATTTTAGACCAGAAAGGACCTTATAGTATTTTGTAGCAAAGTGGAGACTTAAAGCCAGGTCTCTTGACTTAATAGTTCCACTGCTCTGTCTGTATATGGCATTAGCTTCAAACAAAAGCTATACTATCCTGATAATGAAGCTCTCACCTTAGCGAGTTAAGCAACACTTTCTAATAATCTGGGTGGCTGTATCTCTGCTTGATGGGGAAATAGGGTTACCTAGAAGGGGAACTGTGATGTATTGATAGTCCAAGAAACCAGTTAGCTCCCATCACTGTATTTATAGATATAAAAAGGATCATGTTGCCTCTGAAAAGACTGTCTTTGAGTCCAGTAAGAAGGGGAGTATAACTCAGAGTTGACTATAATACTGGCCAAGTTCCCTTACTTCATGGTAAAAATGCTTTTAACTTTTCAAAGTGTTTTTCACATGACCTAGTTGTGTTCCATGGATGCTATAAATACATGGATGATTTGCCATTTTCTATGGGATAGGGGTGAGTGGGAAGGGGAGATAGATATATCTTTATTTGCTTTTTCCCTACCCTTATTCATGGAGCTTCTCCTTAAAAGCTTCTCACTGCTGGCTTTTTCCTACTTCTACTGAAATAGACTCCTAACAGCTTTTTGTCTCTGTTCTTTTCCTCAGTCTCTGATCCATTCTTCACACAGTGCCAAACTAATTTTACTTAGGCATTGCTCTGGTCATGTCATCTTCAGCTCAAAAAAATTTTAGTGGTTCCCCATTGCCGACTGAATAAAGTTCAGACATGTTAGGCCAGTATTTGAGGCTCTCTATAATCTAGTACCATTTTACCTTTCTAGTTTATGGCCACACCCCAGTAAAACTATCTCTCAGCAGAGGGTAACCAACAGGCCTCCAACCCATCAATGAGTTAGGAGGATGTTTACCCCAAGCATGTGAGGACTCCTCCCTGAAGACTGGATGGATGGGAAAAATTTTTTTCCAATGGTGGCCATGAAGCACTTAGAGCTTGGTTAGACACTGAAGACACTGAGTTCATCCACTGCACCCCAGGCCATTGCCAATCTTGATTTTTGTCTTGCACTAGAATCTGGAAGAGAGAGTGAGGGTGACCGATTTGTGGAACTCTGCTTCACTTTAAATTCAATTTATGCACAAGTCAAGACACTCTTGTGATATCATTCAACCTGTTCAAAATGAAGGAAGGAACAACACCTTTCCAGCCTTATCTTCCACTACTTCTTTCTATTTACTCTTCAGCCAAATTAGAGTGCTCTTCTCTTGACCCCTGAACGTGCCTGGCTTTTTTCCCCATTTCTTCACATTGTTCTTTGAGTATGGATTATATTCCCTCTGCCTTACTTACCTGTTAGATTTCTACCCAGCCTTTAAAGCACAACGTGAATACCACCTGCTCAAAGAAGCCTTCCTTGCTTCTCTTCCTCTTTTTTCCCCCAGGACTTCACACAGCAATTTCTGATGCTTCCTAGTTGTATAACTATAGGCTGCTTGGCTTCTTAGAGCTTCATTTGTAAAATGGGTCTAATAATTCCTACATTACCCACCTCACAGCATTTTTTATGAGGGTCAAATGAGATGATGTATGTCAAGTTCTTTGCAAACCTTTTAAAAAGCTATAGAAATGCTAGAAATGCCACTTAGTACTGCTGCTGCTGCTGAGACTATCCCTCTACTAGTATGTGGACTCCATAAAATTAGAGACAAAATCTTATCTAAATTTTGTAGGTCCCTCAGTACTTGGGTTAGTGGTCTGTATACAGCAGGTATTAAATACCTGTTTACAAAATCCGGTTGAGTTGCTGAGATTTAAAAGTCCTGGCCTCCCCAACGTTGAGAGAAAGCATTTGTCTTTGCTGAATCCTTTTGTGGGGATTTCAGCTGTCTGGGAACCTTGGAAATGCTTCTTGGATGTGTTCCAGCTGTCCTGAAATCTCAACAGTCAGCAGTCTGCTTTCCAGTGTGGCATCTTTCTCTTAAAAAGTATTCCTCCTAAAAAATATAGCAGTCACATAATATGGGTGTCAGGGAAATTGGAGACAAGGACTTTAGTTTATGTAAAACTTGTGAGCTGTCAAACCTACCTTGGGGCCTTGGGCTTATTTCAAATTTCTCCCTGCCAGGACATCTCAGTGGTCACCTTAGCTCTTTTCCAGAGTTTCCTAGAGCATGGCCAGTGCAGATGGTATCTAAGGAGTTAAACTTCCATGAATTTGTAGAGAATGATTAAACTGTGGTTAGGTGACATTTTAACTTTTGTGTGCAGAGGAGAGAAGAAAGTCACCGAGAAAAAAAAGTTTGTTTGCAACTTTGATGAAAGCCATCTTATCTTTGATGGCCTGGCCATTTGGCCTTCTTCAGTTTCATTTTTAACTGCAATGAGAACTCATCCATCTATTCTCTTCTCTCTGTCCATCTCTGTTCTGCATGTCTTTCTCCTTTGCACATGTTGCCTTGGTAGCTCCAGTAGAGCCAGTTCATGAAAAGCTGGGGACAGGCCTTCGCCATCCTTTTCCTGTGAACTCAAGCTGTCCCCAGTTTTGCAGTGCAATAAGAGTGGATGTTTGGAAGATTTACTGTACATCTGGGCAGGAGAGGCAGAGTCGGTGAGAAATCTCTGGCGGTTTTGATCCTGCCATACTGGACAGAAGCAGATAGATTTGGTTCTTGCAGAGTGCTTGCTTCCTTTTCTCCCTTTTGGGATACTTACTCTGTGTTACAAAGTTTTCTTTGTTACTGCAAGAAAGATTTTCTCAAGATCCTTGGCTAAGCTGTGTTTTAAAAGATGAAAAGTGCTTTCTGAATATATAAATTTTCCTTTGGTACACACAAGACATCCTTCACGGAGGAGGTGGGAGGTGTCTGTTGGTCACTCTCGTTCCTCTGCCAGTAGGGTGATCTTGTCTGTTCTGTTATAGTTAGTTTGAACCGTTCTTGGTAACCCAGTCCTTTGAGGCTGATGAATTTGGAAGCCTTAGAGTGCCTGAGTGTATAATAGTAATAAGAGCTTATATTTAGTGCTTTTAAGATTTTTACAAAGAGCTTTCCTCATAACAGCCCTGTTAGGTAAGAAGCGCAAGTACAGGGTATCCCAAATGTTTTGAACTTAGACTTTTGGGACACCCTGCATTATATTCCTCATTTTATAGATGAGAAAACTGAAGTTTAGAGTGGTTAAGTGTTCTGTGTTTTAGTTTTTATGTGTTTCTTATGAGCACCTACCTTCGTAGGTTGTTGTGAGGATTAAACGAGATCTTTGTAAGGTGCTTTGCACAGTGCCTGGCACATAGTAGGTGCTTAATAACTGTTCCCTTCTCTCTCCCTCCTCCCCCTACCCCTTTCAGTTCTTTGGACATTTAGTGAGAGTAGTGCTGCCTACTGGCTTTGTAGTCAACATCTTCTAGTTTGTTATACTGTATTATTTTAATGATAGACATCTGCTAAAGGTCCCCAGTGTGTGAATCATTGAATATTACATAAATAATTTTTTTTGGACTCAGTTGCCTTATCTATAAAATGGGGTGTTAATATCATACCTATCTAAAACCAAAGATCAACGCCCAGATGATCTCTTATACATTTCTGACATGTGACCCTTTGACTGCATTAGTGTAAAGAAGCCCAGACTGCTTTCTCTTAATTCGACTCTCAGAAGAAAAAGGGTGAGCTTATTTCTTTAATAAGCCACCCAAGGTCTTATCATAGGTGGAATTGGAGTGCTTTTACATTGGTAAATTTTATAGAATGTACTGCTTCTTCTCTCCCCACCAGTTTTAGAGAATAGCAGCCTCCTGTCATATTGAATTCTCTTTGCATACTAATAACCTGAGGCCTCTCAGTGAAACTTGGGTTTAGAATAGCAAGAGTTAAAAATGCTTTCCTTGCAAAGATTCTGTGAGATAGGTGGTAAAAATGTTTATTTCTTAAACTGCCCCCTCTAAAATTACCAGTGATTTCTTAATTGCATATCTAATGACTTTTTCATCCTATTTAGCTCGGGTAGCACTTGATACTGTTGATCACCTTCTGCTCTGTGGGTTTTTAATAACACTGCTCTTTCCTGATTCTCCTCCCATTAGTCTGACTGCTTCTCAGTCTCCTTTGCTGGGTCTTCATCCATGTCACATTCTCTCATTCTCTTCTCTTTTCACTCTATGCTATCTTGTCTTTTAATCTTATTCACTTTCATAGGTTCAGTTACACACAAATGATTCATATGTATGTATGTATGTGTCTGTCTGTCTGTCTATCTATCTATCTATCTATCTATCTCTAGTCCCAGACTCTCTTGTGAACTTTAGTCTTTTTTTTTTTTTTGAGCTTCAGTCTTAACATCATCTTGACTGCCACTTGGACATCTCAAACTGATCTCTTCTGAACTTTCCTATTTCAGTCACTTTGGCTCACAACTTTGGTGTCATTTTTAAATTTTTCACTCTTAACCCACATGTTCAGCCTGTTACAAATCTTGTTTCTGCCTTCACAACACCTTTCCTATATGTTCCCTTTTTATTTACTTACACAGCCACCGTCCTAGTTTGGGCCCATGTCAGATATTGCCCAGTCTGTTGCAGGAGCCCTCTGAGACTTCTGGCCTTAAGTCTTTTCCCTATTTCAGTCCATCTTCCACTCAGCTACTAAGCTGATTTTTCTAAAGAGGAGGTCTGACCATGCTAACCCACTGCTCATTTTGCTTCAGGGGCTCCCTGTTTCTTCCAGAATCATATGTAAACTCTTTTGTTTGACATTTGAAGCTCTTCATCACCTGGCCTTTCTCTTCCTGTCATTTCCAGTCTTTGTACTCTTTACTTCCTTCCACATGCTGTATGATTCAGCCACGTAAGACAACTTGCTGTTCTTCACATGCTCCATTTCCCTTTCCCATCCTCATCCTTGGAGTGCCTTGTCCTTCTTTCTTCCTTTTGGTTTTCCCTGGCTTCCTTCAAGATTCAGCTCAAGGCCTACATTCTGCTGGAGGTCTTTCTTGGTCCCTCCCACTGCTAGGGCCTCTCTGTTACCTTCTGTGTATTGTGTATATATCTTATAGCTGCTTACTTATTTACAAGTTAGAATTCCAATTAGAATGTTCTGCTCCTTGAAGGCAAGGACAGATTTTGCTTTTCTTTGTATGCTCAGCACTTAGCACAGTGCCCGGGCACATAATAAGCACTTTCTAAATGCTTATTGGTTGACAGATTTACCGATAAGAAAACAAAGGCCCATGTAACTTGTGTCAGAGTTAGGACTCAAACTCAGTTTTTTAAATTTTATTTTTATTTATTTTTAAATTTTTACTGTTAGACCAATGTTTTTTCCACTCACTGTATGACAACAGACTTTTTAAGGTGGATGTTCAAACCCTAAAACTTTTCTAGGCATTGTGTAAGTAAACTGTTTGCGACCCATCCTAACATTCATTTCATCCAATTCATTTCCCCCACTGATAATCCTCCTTGGAGCATCTGAGTTGAAAAAAGCTTGTTTCCTGGATTCTGAACCCAGGCCCCATTCTCAGCTCTACCAGGAATACTACTTGCGTCATTTCTACCCCATTCTTTCCCAATCCCTCATCATGCCTGTGATTCTGTCCTGGCTCCTTTTTCCTAGGTAGCATGGGGATGATGGTTGGAGAAGCCTTTGGGTGGCACTCTGGCCCTGAAGGATCATCAGAGCAGAGTGATATGACTGGAAAGGGCCTATGCCTGTGCCAGCAGAAACCAGGTGATTCATCTTCCATCAAAGGAATTTTAAAGAAAGTTTAATGACAGGGTGATGTCAGAAAAACAGGTGGAGGCAGGAGCTTAAATTGAGATGCTGGCGGGTGGTGCTACCTGGCATAGTTGGGCTCTGTCAGGTTGGTTGACTGGCACAGAGCACAGGAAATATCACGTCACCTGTTTTCTTAGTTCTTTTCCCATGCAACCTTGTCTGGCTAACATCACTTATGTACCTTCCCAGTTTGCTGTCAGGTCTCTGCATGCCTTGGGTGTAACATGTTTGCGTCTGGTCCAGGTGGCTCATGGCTGGATGGGTCAGCCTACCTCATCCTTCACAGTTGGGCTTTGTTCCTTCACATTGGGCCTGTCTATTCTGTGGCTGTGGCTGGAGTGGAGTCTTGAAGTTTGACAAGTAGTCAAGTAGTCTCTTCCCCATGGTAGCTGCTTTGAAAACATGACATTTCCTTGAACATTTTAAAATATAGAACCATGCCTAGACATCTGAAGGTCAAATCTGAGGAACTAGACTTTGTTTCCAGAAGTCACTTTGCCTCTCTTCATTGCCTTTCCTTTGAGCATTATCAAGTTTCCATTCTTGTTCTGAGCTGGAACCTTTGGTGAAAGGGAAATCTGAGTGTGGATATAGTTGATAAGAAGGGAGAGGTTGTGCAGTCAGGTGGAAGAATAGATTAGATTGCATCAGTCATTCAATTAGCATTTATTAAGTGCCTGCTATGTGCCTAACCACTGGCGTAAGTGCTGGGGATACAAAGAAAGGCAAAAAATCATCCCCTAGTTCTCCAGTAGTTCACAGTTATGTGGAGGAGACAACATGCAAACAACTGTGTACAAATGAGATAGATAAAGGATAGATTGGTAATCAGTAGAAGGAAGGCATTAGCATTGAGGGGGATTAGGAGAGTTTTCTTGTAGAAGGTGGGATTTTTACTGGAATTTACTTGAAGGAAGCCAAGGGGAGTAGGAGATAAGATGAGGAAAGAGAGAATTCCTAGGCATGGGGGACAGAGTAAAAATGCTCAGAGTCAGATGTACATTTTTATGTATATCAAGAGATACAATGTTCAGGCTTCCATTTGTATCCAGGCCTAATCTTAACTTTCTCTGGGTAACAAGCTTTAGATGGTCCTAGGTTTACTTGAAACTTGCCGAAAGAGGGAGAAACCCTGGCAAGAAGGTCAGTAGTAAGTTTCCCACTTTTGGTGAGGGAGAGTTTTCAGGAGATAACATGACAACACTAAGTATTACTGCTTCCGTGACCATTGCCAGAGGCAGTATGGTAGAGTAGAAACAATGCTGGATTTGGAGCCAGAGTACCTGGGTTTAATTTTGACTCTGTCACATATTACCTGTGTGACCTTGGACAAGTCACTTTACTTTTCTGGTCTTCATTTTCCTCATTTGTAAAATATAGGGGTTGGACTAGATATTTGTAAGGTCTCTTCCAGCTCTAAAGCTGTAATTTTATGAATTTAAACAAAGTACATATTATAAATTTTTGAGCTGGATGGGGACCTTAGTTCAGCTCCCTTATTTTAAAGACAAATAGCCTGAAGATCATACAGGTTAAGTGATTTGTTTAAGATTATATGGAGATTGAGTGGGAAGATGGAGATTTGAATTTAGGATTTGAGGTTCCAAATTCAGGCACTTTTTACTCAGAAATAGCAGAGAGATTATAACTATCCTAGGAAACCCTGAAAAGCTTATGAGAGGGAGGGAACAAACCTACTATGTACCAGGCACTGTGGTAATGTCATTTGATTCTCGCAACAACCTTGGGAAGTAGGTGCTACTATTATCCCTATTTTACAGTTGAGGAAACTGAGGCAAACAAAGGTTAAGGTGACTTGCCTAAGGTCACATAGCTAGAAAGTGTCTGAGGCTAGATTTGAACTCAGGTCTTCCTAACTCTTTATCCACTGTGCCACCTAGGGCAGGACAAGAGTACTCTAACAAGCTCATGTCAAGACCCCACCCCCCAAAAAAAATTAGCTGAAGAAAATTTTAAACATCAAGGAGGAAAGGGGGAAAAAAAAGCTAGAAATTTGAAAGGGGGGAAGGAGATCCTACTTAAGGTCTTAGCATTGCCTCCAGCTGCTGTATCATTTTGGCTATCACAAATTATATCTTCAGTGATCACTAAGGGAAGTTTACATTGGGTCCAAAACTGATCATGGATGAAGCCAGAGGATCAGAATCAGGTAGTACATAGATAGACTGGAGGAACTGGGCTGTCTTGACCCTTAGTTATCGTGGTAGAGACATGTTTTCCCCATTTTTCTATGGTGCCATCCAATCCTTAAGAGATGCTCTATACCTGAAGTTATTAGGGTTTCTCAGGGAGAAGTATTTCCTAGGGTGAGATTGCTGTGGATGCTCCTGAGGGTAATTTGAGATTCTAAGTCAGGTTTGACATGCTCTGGGTTCACCTGGATGTCATTCTTGATTCATTGGGTCAAGTGGATTTGAAATGGATCTCTGAGAAAAGAGATCCTGACCTTTTACAGTGATATACTCTCTCCCATATTTGGTAGCAGCCTAGAAGGGCCTTTGTTCTACTTGGTTCTAAGCAGCAAAACTTTATTAGTTGTAACAATGCATTATTAAATAACGAGAAAAGTAGAAATATTGTTTTGGGAATGGATTCTGCAGGTCTATTCCTGAGAGGCCATATGACTGTTTTTAAAATAAAATGAAATAAAGTGTGAAGTGCATTGCAAACTTAAAGTGCTGTATAAATGCCTAATTATTAGTATTATGAAAATGCTACCATGACTGTATAATTGTTCTGCTGTTAAAGCCTTCAGTGGCTCTCTCTTGCCTGTAAGATAAAGTTTAAACTTAATACCTGGCATTCAAAGCATTCTATAGTCTGGACCCAGTCTTTCTTTCTAGCTTTATTTCCTAAAGCATTAATCTTATATTCCAGCTGTTCTACATATGGTCTTTCAAATATATCTTTCACTTTCCTGTCCCTTTTACTTGGTTTATTTTTGTTTCCCTGCCTAAAAAATCTTGACCATTGTCTCCTTGACAAAATCCTATTTATCATTCTAATCTATGACCACATGCCAGTTTCTTGAAGTCTCTTCTTTGACCCCATCCAGAAGTAATCTCTTTGGTTCCTGAACTATAGCATTTATAACTTGTACCATTCTTATAGTGCTTATCATAAATGACTTGCCTAATTATTTACATATGTCTTTTCTTCCCAGCTAGAATCTAAGTTCCTGGAGGGTAAGGACTATATCTTATTCTTTTGTATCCCCTAAAGTGTTTTTACAGACGTATTAGGTACCTAATGAATATGAATGAACATCTGGTATTCTAGAGATTATCCAGTTTAGCCAAGGGCCAACAAGAAAATTTTCTTAAATTTTCTACAGCAAAATTGAAACATTCTAAGATATAGCAGCCAATTTTCCTGCCTTAGTAATTATAGCAATCCTTTTTCTTGAGAATTCAGGATTTTGAGTATCTGAGAGGTCTATCAAAATATAGAAGAGCACTGGTTTCTTGACAGAGTCCCTCTTTCTTATAATTACAATTCAGGACAATGGATAGTGCTGTGGAAACATATAGGAGATTATACTGAATGTGGATTAATTCTGGGGCATCCTGTGGGAGAGGGATAGTTAAAACAAATCCTAGATGTTAGGTTTTGTGGAATGAATTGTTTGCACCTTACACTGAAAAATGGAAGATAGTTTGAAGTATTTGTGGTGCTTATAAATTACTTGTCTAGTAGATCCTGGGGGATAAGGACTATATCTTCGTCTTTGTATGTCCTACTATGTCTGGCACAGTAACTTGCCTATATTAGACACCTGGAAATTGCATCAGTGTGGTAGTCTTTTCCCATCAAGGTAGATAGAGTTGTTTCATGCCTTCTCATCTTATGTAGTTCTTAATTATCTTTCCTTATAAATCTTCCAGAGTAGAGGTATGTTACACATCAGAAGCTTTTTCTGACTTTTAAGAAAAATTGCCAGAATAACAATCTATGATTGACCCACTTTTGTATCTGATCATACATGTCCTCAATAATGTTCTTTATACCATTTCCAGCATGCCGGTAATCATTTATAAAATGCTATAGCCTACCTTTTCAGTTTGGGTGCAGAAAACAGTATGTTTAATTGAGATGGGAATCTTAATTACATGTGGTAATGGTCCTCTTGAAGAGCAAAAGACAAACAACAGATGAAAATGATAGGTACGTTTGTTCAACTCAGGCCCATTTTATTTATGGAGCAATGGAGCCCTGTGATCTCAGATTCTCCAAGGAGGATTATTAACTAAGCCCTCCCCAACTCCCCTTCCCCGCCAAAAAAGCACAGAGTGGACATCTTTCATCATAGGCACTAGTCACGTTGTATACACTCTGGAACTGAGCCTTTGATGAAAGATGGCTCTATGAATGGGGGGAACAATTTGTAACAATTTTTTGTTTCTTGTTTAGTCATTACAGTCATGTCTTACTCTTCATGACCTCGTTTGGGATTTTCTTTTAAAGAGAGTGAAAATGGTTTGCCATTTCCTTCTTCAGCTCATTTTAGAGATGAGGAGCCTGAGGTAAACAAGGTAAAGTGACTTTGCCTAGGATGACACAGCTAGTAAGTGTCTGAGACCAGATTTGAACTCAGGAAAATGAATCTACTTGACTCCAGGCCTGACAATCTATCCACTGCGCCACCTAGCTGCATTTGTAACAATTAGTGCTTTCTAAAAGTGGAATAGAAAGCCTTGGGAAGTAAAGACCTGTTCTCTCTGTTGCTTGAAATCTTCAGGTGGAGGCTGAATGAACACTTACCTGGTGATGCTGTAATGGGCATTCCTGATCATGCATGGGTTGCACTCAGTGATATCTGAGGTTTCTGACAGCTTTGAGATCCTGTGATTCAAGTCATTTCCAGCTCTGTGGATTCTGTGGCTTCTGTGGTCTTGGGTCCTCACTGTGAAGTGCTGTTTGATTAGTTGCTTTCTGGGACAGGGGAATCAGCCAGAAATGGGCACCATACGGGATCAGTGCTGGATTTTGTTGTTTCCTTCCAGAAGTAGGAGCTGTTGTCCCAAGGTTTCCTAGACTAGAGATACATATTTCCTGCAGGTTGTGTGATTCCATATTGCCCCCTGGTGCCATCTGGGGAAATTGCAGCTCTACATTCCCTGCCCAAGACGGGTGGACCCTCCTCCCTTGGCTGGGGGATAAATGAGAAGGAACAGTGACTGTTTCCAGGAATGGCTTTTCCTGTCCCCTTTAATGTGTCAGGAGATTTTGCAAGTCATAAAAGGCAATCTAGGCTAGCTAAGCCAGAAGCAGCTGGGGGAATGCAGGATGCAGGGGGTAGCATTACTCACCAGACATACACGGAGTTCCTGGCTGTATAGGCCTGCAGCCTGTGAGTCAGTCACACAGGGGAATAAAAAGCTGCTGGTAGGGGACCTTGAGGTTGAATAGTAAGGGATTCTCCCTCCCCTTCCCTTAGTAAATAGTCATCTCAAAGCTGAGGTGCCTGTTGGTGACTGGGGACTAAGTAAAATTAAGCATTAACTTAGTTACCTCCTGTATTGTGGTTGTTCCTCATAACCTCACACCTGAACTATTCAAGAGCTTGTTGGTGGGTCTGCCTGCCTCAAGTCTCTCCTCTCTCCTAACCATCTTCTTTTTTTTTTTTAACATTAAGATTTTTTATTTTTAGTTTACAACACTCAGTTCCGCATGATTTTGAGTTCCAGATTTTCTTCCCCTGCCCCCACCCCAAGACCTAACCATCTTCTACTCAACAGTCAAAGTGATCTTCTATAAAGTACATATTTGAACATGTCACCCGTTATTCAATAAACTCTAGTGGCTTCCTCTCATCAGGATCAAATATAATATCTTCTGCTTAGCTTTTAAAGCCCTTCATAATCAGGCTCCTACAACCTTTCCAGTCTCCTTACACTTTGCTTCCCCACCATGTATTCTCCGATACAATGACACTGGCCTGTCTGCTTTTCCTTGCATGAGATACTCCATCTTCCAGCTCAATGAATTTTTCCTAGATGTCTCCATGCCTAGAATTCTCTCATCTCATCTCCATCTCATGGCTTCCTTGACTTCCTTCAAGTCCCAGCCAACATCTCATCTTCTATAGGAAGCCTTCCCTGATACCCATTAATGCTAGTGCCTTTACCATGTTCATTATCTCCACTATGTCTTGTATCCTTCTTGTTTGTACATAGCTATTTGCATGTTGCCCCTTCTGTTAAGACTGTGAGCTCCTTGAGGGCAGGGACTATCTTTTGCCTTTTTTGTATCCTTAGTACTTAGCACAGCATGACACATTGTGCTTAGTAAAAAATATTTACTTATTGACTGGACATAGAGTGCATGAAAGGGAGAAGTGGAATGTGGAAGGCCTTGAATCCCAGGCTAAGACTTCATTTTTTAATATGTGGGAGCCATTGAGTGAAGATTTCTTTGTCAGTCCTGATGTGAAATCCTCTACTTGAGGATGTTACTTTGGTAGCATGTGCAGGATAGGTAGAGGAGGAAAGACTAGAGTTGAGAAGATCTGCATAGAGACTATTACAGCAGTTTAAATGGGAGATAGTGAGGGCTCAGCTCCTAGGAGGTGATGGAAAGGAGGCCAGGGATTTTAGGGCATACAAATTCGGGAGATATTCTTAGTAGCCAGACAATGGATAAGACTTGATAAAACATAGGAGCTGGGGGAGTCGGAGTCAAATATTCCCAAATATTTAAAATTACTGGGTTCTTGAACAGGTCTGACCATCATTGAGTATATAGAATCCACAGGATCTGTCTGTTTCTTAGACACCTCTTACATATTCTTCCTCCTTTTCCTTCCACCTCAGGCTTCTTTGGGAACCTGGAAAGCTGCCTCTAAGAGACCTAAAATTAGCTATTTGTTTGTGTTCAAAACTTGGTTTCCATGGCTGAGTAGGTCTAGCCTACTTTTTCTTACCTAATTCTTATCTTCACCAGTGCTTAAAATTTACTCCAGAGCTCTGGATGTGACTCCTGGTTGGCACTTCTGAGTCCTGTCAGATTGCCTGAACTCCCACTTGCTGGGTCAGTTGAACTACTTAAAAGAATGATCTGCCAGTTATACCTTTCTAGGACTGATACCTGTCTTCCTTTATTTTCAAGAGATCCAGAGATCTTATCACCCAGAGCCTATCTGGTGTCATTGTTAGAACACTCCCCAAATGTTTCCCATTAAGGATCTATTCTGTCTCACCGTCACCCCCTTGAAAAAGAATCGTTTGGGCTGGATAGATATTAAAGTGCATTTTTCTCTGTGTGTATACACTGACCTTCACTATGCAGTCACTCAGGATTAGCACTGTAGGTTCATAGCATTGTTTGTGCTTCAGGAGCTGAGCAGTTTTTCTTCAAACTTCAGTAGCAGCCCTTCCTCTCCAGGATCATCTCCACTGTTATTGGTATGAAGTATTAGCTGTCAGCATTGGCTTAAAGAAACTTGTCAGCTGGACTTTCTGATCGTACTGTGGGAATATTAGCCCAAGAGAGAGAAAGGAAAGGGGGCTGGAATCATGTCAGTCTTTGGGCTCGTGTAGTTTATTAAACTTTTCTGGGATGTAAAGATAACAACAAAGCAGTCCCTACCCTCCAGAAGCTTCCATTCCAGTCTTCTTATCTCCCACCCTCACAAAGCAATGCTGGAGAAATAAGACTGATCAGTTCATTGGGCTGGTAGACCTGTCCTGACATTAAGACATTTTGAATTTTTCTGTTTGTCCTCTGACCAAAACAGAGAATTGAGCTGGTTAGCTGAGAGGAAGAGAGGCTAGTCTGCCTTGCTTCTTTGCACTATGCTTTCTGAAGGTGACTTGATGGCTGCTCTGTCCAAAGTCCCAGACATGGTCACATTGCCATAGGGTACCATTTGGTAAATAGTACCATGGACATGTAAAGGCGATTTCTCTTCATGGCAAGACACACCCTCTTCCTCTCTGCATCTTCATTTCCCCTCTTACTTTAATCTTTTCTTTTTGCACAAGGGTGATGGCTTCTGAATCACTGATGGGCATTAAGGCCCTTGTAGCTTTGGCTGCCTGTTTCTGTCTTGATGAATTTCCACATGTGGGCTTTCTGCAATGACAATTCTTATTGATATTCTACCCACCTCGCAAGGTCTTTACAAGGAAAGGCAGGAACCAGACCTGTGTTTTGGGGGTTGCTTGTTCCCTTAAGATCTCAGGCTGGCTGACATGCCAGAACGCTGCTGAGATTGGCTTGGTAAGTACCTTTGTTGGTGCCTAATAACTTCAGTGCAGTTTCTCTCCTGAATGAAAACCCCCTTGGCTGCCCCTCTCTTCTCCCCATCAGCTCCCCAAAGAAGCATAATGACTTTCTTTAAGGAGAGTGGTGCTTTGATGTTCCTGCTTTCTGGTGTTTTGTGGTCTAGGTCATTGTTATCCCAAATGGGGTCTATGGCCTGACTGCAAGGAGTGTATGATGAACTAATCAGCCCATGTAGAGATGGGTCACATCCCACCTTCCCTGAGACAGTCATGGGGCTTGTCTCCAGCACAGCCACACTTAGCCTTATCTCCCAACACTTTGCCTCTTTGTCCTTTCCCTCCGCTGTAAATGTTCCCAACCTCCCCTTTTCCCACCCTGCATTACAAGTTGCCCCTCAAAAGCAGTTATAATAAACTAACCACACTGAGGGCATCCATAGCACCAGCTGTGCAGCCAGAATTGGGGAAATCTCCTTCTACCTCCAGCATACCTAGCCCTTGTCCTCTAGATCCTTTTGTGATGATCTTGATTACAGGTGCATCAGGCACCCCCTTGGAAGCAGGTTCTGGACCTGGAGGCAGTGAATGACCAATAAGAGCTCTCTCTCCCCCTTTTTTATTTTGTGTAGGATAGAGTGAGTCACACAGGATGAACAGGCATGGATTACTTGCAATGTGCATTGAAGTTTTTATTACAGTACATTGGTTTCCTCCCCAAGTCCATCCTCTCTTGTGAATTTTTCCATTATTGAGCACATTGATATCCTTGTAGTAACCTACCTTGTCATCTTCCACAACTTCTGTATCACCTTTGATTCCTCATTCTCTCTCACCCCACATATACTATCAATTACCAAACCAATTTTTTTTGTTCTTACCTTCCCAACTTTTTTTGCATCTATCTCCTTCTGTCTAATCACATAGCCACCAGCCTGACCTCATGACCTCTTACTTGTACTATTGCAGTAGCCTTCTAATAATCCTCTTTGCCTCAACTCCCCCTTTTCTAAGTCATCTTCCATAGAACTATCAAAATGATTTTCCTAAAGTGCAAGTTTGACCATGTTACTTCCTTAGTTAGTAAACTTGAGTGACTCCACAGTGACTCAGGGATCAATTGTTATTTTATCTTTATCTTATCCTTTTCAAATTTTGATTTTTATGTAAATTTTGTAATGTACTTAATTATTGTTAGTACAGTAGTAATATATGTGTATAATTTATTTATTAATTTGTGCGGTAATTTTGTATTTCCTTTTCACATTTCTTTTGAGGTACATGTCTTTCTGTAAAGAAATGCTGGTACCTTTTGTTTTTTAAGTAATTCACCCCATTAAGTATTATTTATTTATTTACTTATTTTTTGGTTTTTTTTTTTAATTCCGTATTTTATTATTTAATATTTTTTAGTTTTTAGCATTGATTTCCACAAGATTTTGAGTTACACCCTCTGAATCAGAATAATATATATTCTGATTGCCCTGTTCCCCAGTCAGCCCTCCCTTCTGTCACCCCACTCCCTACCCCCATCCCCTTTCCCCTTACTTTCTTGTAGGGCAAGATAGATTTCATTGCCTGTACATCTTACTTACCAGTTGCATGCAAAAACAACTTTTTTTTTTGAGCATCTGCTTTTAAAACTTTCAGTTCCAAATTCTCTCCCCTCTTCCCTTCCCACCCACCCTCCCTAAGAAGACAAGCGGTTCAACATAGGCCACACACATATAATTATGCAAAACACTTCTGTAACAGTCATGTTGTGAAAAGACTAACTATATTTCCCTCCATCCTATCCTGTCCTCCTTTATTATTAAATTTTCTCCCTTGACCCTGTCCCTTTTCGAAAAGTGTTTGCTTTTGATTACCTCCTCTCCCCTCTGCCCTCCCTTCTATCATCCCCCCCTTTTTATCTTCTTCCTCCTTCTTTCCTGTGAGGTACGATACCCAATTGAGTGTGTATGTTATTCCCTCCTCAAGTCAAATATGATGAGAGCAAGATTCACTCATTCCCCTTCTTCCCTTCCAACAAAACTGCTTTTTCTTGCCACTTTTATGTGAGATAATTTACCCCATTCTATCTCTCCCTTTCTCTCTCTCTCAATATATTCTTCTCTCATCCCTTAATTTGATTTTTATTTTTTTAGATATCATCCCTTCATATTCAACTCACCCTGTGCCCTCTGTCTCTCTCTCTCTAATATATATATATATATTCCCTTCAAATACCCCAATGCTGAGAAGGGTCTCCTGAATTACACACATCAACTTTCTATGTAGGAATGTAAACAAAACAGTTCAACTTTAGTAAGTCCCTTATGATTTCTCTTTCTTGTTTACCTTTTCATGCTTCTCTTGATTCTTGTGTTTGAAAGTCAAATTTTCTATTCAGCTTTGGTCTTTTCACTGAGAAACCTTGAAAGTCTTCTATTTTATTGAAAGTCCATCTTTTGCCTTGGAGCATTATACTCAGTTTTGCTGGGTAGGTGATTCTTGGTTTTAATCCTAGCTCCTTTAATCTTCAGAATATCATATTCCAAGCCCTTTGATCCCTTAATGTAGAAGTTGCTAGATCTTGTGTTCTCCTGATTGTGTTTCCACAATACTCAAATTGTTTCTTTCTGGCTGCTTGCAATATTTTCTCCTTGACCTGGGAACTCTGGAATCTGGTGACAATATTCCTAGGAGTTTTCTTTTTGGGATCTTTTTCAAGAGGTGATCAGTGGATTCTTTCAATTTCTATTTTACGCTCTGGCTCTAGAATATCAGGGCAGTTTTCCTTGATAATTTCTTGAAAGATAATGTCGAGGCTCTTTTTTTGATCATGGCTTTCAGGTAGTCCAGTGATTTTTAAATTATCTCTCCTGGATCTATTTTCCAGGTCAGTGGTTTTTCCAATGAGATATTTCACGTTGTCTTCCATTTTTTCATTCCTTTCATTCTGTTTTATAATATTTTGATTTCTCATAAAGGCACTAGCTTCCACTTGCTCCAGCCTAATTTATAAGGTAGTATTTTCTTCAGTGGTCTTTTGGACCTCCTTTTCCATTCGGCTAATTCTGCCTTTCAAGGCATTCTTCTCCTCATTGGCTTTTTGAAGCTCTTTTGCCGTTTGAGTTAGTCTATTTTTTAAGGTGTTATTTTCTTCAGTATTTTTTTGGGTCTCCTTTAGCAAGTCATTGACTTATTTTTTTGCATCATTCTCATTTCTCTTCCCAGTTTTTCCTCTGCTTCTCTTACTTGTTTTTCCATATCCTTTTTGAGCTCTTCCATGGCCTGAGACCAATTCATATTTTTCTTGGAGGCTTTTGATGTAGTCTCTTTGACTTTGTTGACTTCTTCTGAAGGCTGTATATTTTGGTCTTCTTTGTAACCAAAAAAAGATTCTAAAGTCTGAGTCTGAGTTCATTTTTGCTGCTTGGCCATGTTCCCAGTCAACTACTTGACCCTTGAGCTTTTTGTCAAGATATGACTGCTTGTAGAGAGTACTTTGTCCCAAGCTTTAGGGTCTAAGCACTGCTGTTTTCAGAGATGCTTCTACACAGCAAGCTCTGCCACACCAGCGCTTCTCCTCCCCAAAGAACTGCCAACCAGGATTGTAACCCAGATCCAAGCAGGGCAAAGCAGGCTCTGCACTCCCACTCTGATCCACCGCTTAATTCCTTCCATCGGGTGGGCCTGGGGCTGGAAGCAACTGCAGCTGGAGCTCTGGAAGCAGCCTCAGAGCTTCACCACCTCCACTGCCCCCAGGGCTGGAGCCAACTGCACACTCCTCACTCCAATCCAGCAGTTTTTCCACTAACCTTCTCTGTTGTCTTTGGCATTTGTGGGTTGAGAGGTCTGGTAACTGCCACAGCACAATGATTCAGGGCCCTATGGCCTGTTCTGCCTGGCTCCCGGTCTGGTTGGTCCTGATGCAGCCCATGCTGGGCTGTGCTCCGCTCACAGCACCGTGTCATAGACCTTTCGCAACGACCATCTAGGCTGTCCTAGGCTGGAGCCTTGCTTCCCTCTGCTATTTCGTGGGCTCTGCAGCTCTAGAATTTGTTCAGACCCATTTTTTACAGGTGTTTGGAGGGACCTGGGGGAGAGCTTAAGTGAGTCCCTCTTTCTAGCTGCCATCTTGACTCCACCCCCAACAACTCCATTTACTACTTTTAGTTTTCTACATTCACTTCCATAAGATTTTGAGTTCCAAATTTTCTCCCCATATCACCCTCCCTCCACCCCAAGACTATATAATTTGATACAGACTCTATGTATGCATTCATATCGAACCTATTTTCACATTAGTCATGTTGTAAAGAAGAATTAGAACTAATGGGAGAAACCACAAGAAAGAAGAAACAAACAAAAAAAGAAAGAGAGAGCAAATAATATGCTTCAATCTCCATTCAGACTCCAATGTTCTTTTTCTGGATGTGGACAGCATTTTCTGTCATGAGTCCTTTGGAGTTGTCTTGGATCCTTGCATTGCTAAAAAGAGATAAGTTTATCAAAGTTAGTCATCTTACATTGTGTCTGTTACTGTGTAGGATGTTCTCCTGGTTCTGCTCACTTCGCACAGCATCAGTTCATTCAAGTCTTTCTAGGTTTTTCTGAAGTCTGCCTGCTCATCATTTCTTATAGCACAATAGTATTCCATTATATTCATATACTACAACTTGTTCAGCCATTCCCCAACTGATGAGCATTCCCTCAATTTCCAATTCTTTGCTAACACAAAAAGAGCTGCTATAAATATTTTTGCACATATGGGTCCTTTCTCCCATTTGTATGATCTCTTTGGGATACAGACCTAGAAATGGTATTGCTGGGTCAAAGGATATGCACATCTTTATAATCCTTTGGGCATAGTTCCAAATTGTTCGTTAGAATGGTTGGATCAGTTTACAACTCTACCAACAATGCGTTAGTGTTCCAATTTTCCCACATCTTCTCCAACATTTATAATTTTCCTGTTTTGTCATGTTAGCCAATCTGATAGGTGTGATATGGTACCTCAGAGTTGTTTAGATTTGCATTTCTCTAATCAATAATGATTTAGAGAATTTTTTCATATGCCTACAGAGAGCTTTAATTTCTTCATCTGAAAACTGCCTGTTCACATCCTTTGACCACTTATTATCAATTGGAGAATGTCTTGTATTATAAATTTGATTCAGTTCTCTGTATATTTTAGAAATGAGGACTTTATCAGAGACACTGGTTGTAAAAATTCTTTACCAGTTTTCTGCTTCCCTCCTAATCTCGGTTGCATTGGCTTTGTTTGTGCAAAAACTTTTCAATTTAATGTAAACAAAATCACCCATTTCATAATGTTCTTTATCACTTGTTTGGTCATAAATTCTTCTGTTCTCCATAAATCTGACAGGTAAACTATTTCTGGCTCTGTGTATAATTTATAATAAGCAAATATATGCATTGTGGTAGCATGCTCAAAAACTTTTTTTTCCTTAGTGATAGGGATGTTTAACCAAAAAGTTTGGAGACCATTGGTCTAAATGATGTAGTATTCCAAAGAAACAAGAATGGCTCAGTCCAAAACTTGTAAGCCCCAACCAGATCCATTCTGCTGTTCTTGTTCCTTGTCCTTATGTTTCTGATTCATGTACTTATCTTTAGTCCTATTTTTCTAACCAGTAATTTATCAGATCAGTGGCAATAATCTCCAGTTTGTCCAGAGCTGGATGTGGTTTAGGTTTAGAAATCTTTGTGATCAGGTATGACTTGTGATATAATTCAAGCTTACTTAACTCAAAAAGAAATTCCAAGATTCCTTGGTCACTGAATTCAAGTAAGTCATAGCTAGAGGATTTAGAACCAGAATAGAAATAATTTTTTCCAGGGGTTCTTGACCTTTTTATGTCACTGGACCTATGGCAATCTGAAGTCCATAGATCCCTTCTAGAATAGTATTTTTAAATATGTAAAATATAATACGTAGGCTTATAAAGGAAACAAATTAAATTGAAATAGTTATCAAATTTAAAAAAAACAAAACTTCAGTTTTAAGAAGCTTTGATCTAGTCTAACTTTCCTTATTTTACAGAGGAGGAAACTGAGAACTAGTGGCTTTTTTCAAGGTCATAAAACTACTGAGTAGCATAGCCACAATCCAGCAGTACGTGTACTTGTGAATGAACAATATCTTAACCAGAGGTTTTCACTTATGCAATGCACTCAGTATAATCCAGCCAAACTGAGCTATTTGCTGTTCCTGACAGTGGCTATTCTACCTCTCCTTTCCATGCCCTTGCACAGGCTGTCCCTAATACCTAAAATACATTCCTTGCTCATCTTCACCTGTCAGAATGGCTAATTCCCTCCGAAGTTCAGTTCAAGCCAAGGAAGATCCTTCTGCATCCATCCTTAATCTCATTCCATCTTCTGCAGCAGATGGCCACCTCTGTACTCTTTCACTAATTTTTGATCTCTTCCCATCTATTGGCTGCTTCCTTACTGCCTGCAAATATGCCTAGGTCTCCTTCATCCTCCCAAAATTTTCATTTGATCCATCTATCCCCACTAGTTATCATCTTCTGATCTCTCACCATCCACTTTTTTGTCCTCTTGTTCTCTTCTGAACCCTCTGCAACTTGGCTTCCAGCCTCATCATTCTACTGAAACTGCTGTCTCCAAAGTTAATAGTGATGTCTTAATGGCCAGAGCTAATGGTTTTTCTTCATTCTTTGAATCTTTATCTCTCTACAGCTTTTGACACTGTTGATCGCCATCTTCTGGATATTCTCTCCTCATCAGAATTTTATGATGCTGTTGTCTCTTGGTTCTCCTTCTACCTGTCTTGACTGCTCCCCCTCGGTCTCTATTGCTGGATCTTTACTCTTGTCGTGCTCTGTCCTGGGCCCTCTCCATTTTTCCTCTACTATCTCATTAGCTTTCCTGGGTTCGGTTATCAGATCTCAGATCTGTCTATCTAGCTTAACCTCTTTTCTGAGCTTCTGCCTTACATTACCAGCTGCCTCTTGGATATCTCAAGTTGGACCCTCAAACTCAGCATGTCCAAAAGCAGAATTTATCATCTTTGCCCCCAAACCCTTCTCCTTTCTGAGCTTTTCTCTTCCTGTTCAGTCCATCACCGTCCTGCTGTTCACCCAGGCTCAGCACCGAGATGTCACCCCCAGTTCCTCACTGTCACTTACCCTACATAGCCATTGCCAAAGCTTGTCCTCACCCTTCTTTCCATTCACACAGCCACTACTATAGCTCAGGCCCTCATCACTGCTGGCCCAGACTGCTGCAATAGCTTTCTAATAGGCCTCACTGCTTCAGGTCTCTTTCCTCTACATTCCATTCTTCCACATAGTTACCAAAGCATTCTTCCTAAAGTACAAGTTTGACCATTTCACCCCGTTATTAAATAATCCTAAGTGGCTCTCTATTATCTCCCATATCAAATAGAACATTTCTCTGTCCCTAAAGTCTGCAGCATGGCCTGTTCACATCTTGTAACTCAGCAGCTAGGTGGCGCAGTGGGTAGAGTGCTGGGCCTTCAGTCAGGAAGACTCAAGTTTAAGTTTAGCCTCAGATTGTTACTAGCTGTGTGACCCTGAACAAGTCACTTAACTTCTGTCTGATCAAGATTCCTTAACTGTAAAATGGAGATGGTAATAGCACCTACCTCACAGGATTGTTGTAAGGATCAGACATATTTATAAAAGGCTTATTAGTGCAATGCCTGGCACATAGTAGACACAAAAATGTATATTTTACTTCCTCTCTTCTTCCATTCTATACTCCCTCCCTTCTTCCTAGTTTTCTTAGGCTTTGCTTCCTTTCACCCACTCTACAGTGCAGATATACTGTCTGTTTGTGGTTTCTTGCACATGACACTCCATCTCCTGACTGTATTTTTCATTGGCTCTCTCTGCCTGAAATGCTTTCTCTCCTCATTCCTGCCTCTTGGCTTTCTTCATTGCTCAGCTCAAAACTTACTGTCTGCAGGAATCCTTCCTGCCTTCTCCTCCTTCCCCCAGATTTATCTCTGAGATTACCTTCCATTTACACTATATATGTTGTTTTTACTTAGTTATCTGTCTGCTCTACATTAGAATGCTAATACTTGAGAGCAGGGGACAGTGTTTTTGTCTTCTCATCCCTAGCACTTTGTTCAGTGTTTGGTACACAGTAAGCACTTAACAAATGCGTTTTGACTGGTGAACCACCTTCTATATGAAACTTTTCCTGATTCCTGCTAGTTGTTGTTTAGTTGTTGAGTTGTGTCTGATTCTTCATGACCCTGTGGATGACAGTACTGTCCATAGGATTTTATTGGCAAAGATGCTAGAGTGGTTTGCAATTTCCTTCTCCAGTGGATTGAGGGAAGCAAGTTATGTGACTTGTCCAAGGTCACACAGCTAGTGAATTTCTAAGGCCAGATTTGAATTCAGGTCTTCCTGGCTCCAGGCCCACTATTTTATCCACTGCACCACCTAACTGCCTCCCAGCTCCTATAGTGCTTCCCCCATTTACCTTGAATCTGTTTTGTATATGTCTTACATATCTTAAGATAAGTGGTTTTGTATGTACTGTATATGTTTTTCTCCCCAAACAGAATGGAAGCTTGCCAAGGACAGGAACTGTTTCATTTTTGTATTATCAGTTCCTAGAACATGGGAAGTGCTTAATAAATTCTTAGTGTTTGATTTGATTGGTTACCTTGTGCTATATTTTTGGAGTTACATGGCCAAGATACCACATCAGAGCAACCAGGTGCTTAATGAACAGCCTTTGTGTCCTGTGTCCTGATAGATTGTGGCACAACACCCAGTAGGCTAGTGGAATGAATTGTGCAAACAATAAAGAACTAGGCTTTGATGCTGGGAACCTCCATCCCCAGAAACCTATTGTTTATGCTCCTATAACAATAGCTTGGCTTTCATTGCATACTGCAATGAAAGTTTATAAAATGTGTTTTATGTAATATTTTCTCTTTTGATTCTCTCTCCAGCCCCTCCCCTCACCAGTAACCCTAAGAGATGGTTTATAAAATGTGTTTTATGTAACATTTTCTCTTTTGATTCTCTCTCCAGCCCCTCCCCTCACCAGTAACCCTAAGAGATGGTAGATTTTAAATTTATTATTACATCAGTATTACAGATGTGTTATAGAATGGAGACTCCAAGTGGTGAAATAGCTTGGCCGATAGATAGATATGGATAGATAAATCTCTCTCTCTCTCTCTCTCTCTCTCTCTCTCTCTCTCTCTCTCTCTCTCTCTCTGTGTGTTTCTTCACAGATCAGATCCAGATCTTTTGATTCCAAATCTCCTGCTCTCTCTTGCTCTCTCTATGGTATCCTATGATGCCTCTCACTTCCATGTTATTGGCAGAAAAGACTGCTTCTGTTCTCTTTACTAGGCTGGCAGTCCCGGGTCAGATTTCTCTCTTTTCCTAAAAATATTTTTACTTCCCTGGATTTTGGCCTTTTAAACATGATTTTAATGCACATTCCCATCTATGTGGTAACAAATGTTGTAAATGGCAGTGTTTGGGACTTAAGACTCGAACAGTTATATGTAGTATTACGTACAGCACCAATTCACTGGGCATGTTCTGGTGATAGCCACAGATGTTACAGTTATTCTGGGTGCTACTTTGTTCTGAGATTTGTTGTGGGTGGCAACTCCAGGGTAGACTAGAAATGGAAGCAAGTTAGGGGACTAGAGTAGTTTCCCCTTTTCTTTAAGAGGTTTATTTTGATGGTTGGGGGCATTGCTTTTTGTCCTGCTGATTAGTGAGGAGGACATTCCAGGGTGTGTATTTAATGTGACATGAAATATCTTCTCCTTTGCATATATAACACAGTAATGGAAAAAAAAAAGCAACAACTAGCCTCTCCTTCCTGCCAACTTTGCACCACTTCCTATAAAGTACAGCTCAGCCCACAGCCCCATTCTTAGTTTTAAAAGTAGTAGTAACTCATATTTTTCTAGGAGACTGTAATGTTTGCCAAGTCCCTTCCTCCACAATAATATTGTGAGATAGGTAGTACAAACATTATCCCCACTTTACAGGTAAGGAAACTGAGGCTCTGAAGTTGTTTTTGACTGGGGCAGGGTTAAAAAAATTTTTATCTTTCACTTAAACACTAAACAAAATGAGAATTTCTATATACATAGTAACAATAAAAGAGTGATTGTATATGAAACTGTGGATCTCTATTATGAACAGCTCACCTTTTAAATATATAATAAATACAACATGTAAGTTTCAAAGCTGTCCCTTTGATTTCTTTCTGGACTTCCTTCTGTTCTCTTCTGTGCATTTAAAAACAAATATACTTCAGTGACCCTATTTTGTTTCTCCCTCTCCCTTTTCTTCTCCCTGCTATTTCTCACATACCCACCTCAAAGGTTGTTTTGATGCTTAAATGAGGTAATATATGCAAAGTACTTTGAAAACTTTAAGATGCTATATAAATGTGACTTATAATGATACTTCAGGAGTATTCTAAAATTCTGCATAGGTTTTTTTTTTAAGTATACCTTTTTTTGTGGTAAAAAGAAAGGTCCCATATACACCAACATATTTATAGCAGTACTTTTTTATATAGAAGTGAAGAGCTAGAATCAAAAAAGATACCCATCAATTGGGATAAGTATACAAACTATGAAAAGTGAATGTAATGGAATATTATTGTGCTATAGGAAATTATGGATATAGAGAAATATAGAACAGATATAAACTGATGCAAAATAATAAAATTAAATAAAACAGGAAAACAGAAGCACAAAGACTTCAACAATGTAAATGGAAGTAATAAGAAGAAATCCAGTAATATGACATTTTAATGATCACATTTGGCCACAAAGAAGAGATATGAGAACTTTTTTTGCAAAAGTGGTGGAGAGGGTAAGGCAACTATAGACTCGGCTGAAGTGCTGGTTAATTTTTCTGAATCTTTTTTCTTTCTTATTCGTTGTTATAAGGATACCTTTCTGGGAGGGGAGTGAGGGAAGTGGTATATATTGGAAAATATAGATATTATAAAAACAAGCTATCAGTAAATGTTTTTAAAGCCTCCCCTTAAATTGTGAATGGTCTCTCACGCACACACACGTCTTACGCATGTATGTATATATGTGTATACATGTGTATAAAATCTTCTGCAGGCTCACAGTAAAGTCCAACATTAAATAATTAGCATCTTGCTATAAGTCAAAAATATTTCTTAGTACTTCTCATAGTAGTTCCAAATCAGTATTTTTGGATATCCCTTGTCTTGGAGCTAGAAGGAAATATGAAGTCCAGATTGTTTTTCTTTTTCCTTCTGACCTGTTGACTTAGTTTACTCATTCAACAAATATTTTTTGAAATCCTATATGGCAGTCTTTGTTATTAGTCTGCAAAGACTCAGTTTCTAACCATTACAAGCTTATAATCTTGTAGAAGAAATAAGATAGGTAACAATGACAAGTTATATCTTAGAGCACTTTAAAGTTCACTTTAAAATGCTTTCTTTTTGCGGATCCCACAAGATAGATAGTAGAATACTAGATAGGCAACAGGTGGTGTAGGCCTAGAGTAGTGTTGGTCCTGGAATTAGAAAGACGAGTTCAAAACCTGCCTCACACACTTACTAGCTGTGTGATCCTAGGCAAGTCACTTGGCCTTTCTCAGTCTCAGCTTTGTTATCTATAAAATGAGGGTAGTAACAGCACCTTCCTTTTGTGAGGATCAGTTGAAATTACATATATACACATATACATATATATAAAGCTGTTATTACCTCTCAGGGTAAATCATCTCACTTTGTAGAGCTCTAAATGTTAGGAAATTTTTCCTTACATTGATCAGACTCTCTGCAATATTTACTTCTTGCTCCTAGTTTAGTCCTGTAGGGTCAAAGAGAAAAAGGCTAATAATTGGCAGACAACTTGGCAGCTCTTCAAATATTAAAAAAAAAAAGCCGAAACCCAACCAGCTGTTAAATTCTCTGAAGTCCTTTCTTCTTCAGCTAAAAATCTCCATTTCCTTCAATCAGTCCTCATATAGTATAATCTTCATCCTGATTCCCCTTTTTTGGAATACTCTGCACCTTATCAATGAATATGCTTCCACATTTTTGTGGTATCCAAGAAGCACTCTTTTTTACAGATTTTCTGTACTTTACTAAAGATGATGGGCCAACCCCTGCCCCCCGCCCCCCCGTGAAGATTTTCTAAGTCAGTTTGTGAGAACATGCAAAATATTTATATGCCATGGTGATAGGCACCATAGAAATACATAAATAGCTAAATACATAAATACTGTAGCACAAAGACAATCCCATAGCCCCCACTCGATTCCTAGTGGAGGAAGTTAGTCTGGTAGACAGAAGTAAGATAGAATCACCTATCATGAGTGTTTCATATTCGTATGTGCATGTGTGCACATGTGCTTGTGTGTGCTTTCTGTTTTATAGAATCACAGAATTAGAAAGGAACTCAGGAGTCATCTTGTTCAACCCCTTCTCAAGTCATAATTCCCTCTACAACATCCCTCAAAATATTCATCTAGCCCCTACCCAAAGACTTTTAGTGACAGAAAACTAACTCTTCACCAAGGAAATCTTGTCCCCCTTCTAGGAAGTTTTTTTTCCTTTATTCTGACACAAATCTGCCTCCCTGTAACTTCCCAGCTTTGCCTTATGGACTTAGCAGAAACATTTAAATCTCTGTTCCAGTTATCTTTTACATCCATATGTTCATGAAAGTATCCATATGAAGTGGAGTGGGAGATGAGGGGAGAATTGGTGTTCCCACCTGACTTGAGTACATGCAACTTAGGTTGTAGAAACTTCTAGTCCAGCTCACAAATTAGTTTCAGCTGCTGTTCTGGCATCCTGTCATCCTAACATTTGGAACTGGCTTTATTAGGCTTTGGTTTTGTAGAACATAGTAGGCCCCTACTGCCACTGGCTAGCACTATGAACTGGAGAATTCCCTGGCACCTCTCAGATAGGCAGTACAAACCAGAGCTTCTTTTTTTTTTGTCTTAAAAGAATCTCCCCTAATAGTGAGTGACTTTTGGAGCCACCTGGAGCCATGAGAATGGTAATAGGATTTGTCTCATGGGAGAATTTGCTTTTCAAATATTAGAACCAGAAGACTTGGGCTATACTCTATAGTGACTGGCTGGTCTCCCTTTTTCTATAAATGTGCCTTTATGCCCTGCCCCTCTGTTTCATAAGAAGTCTTTCTGCTTTTCTCTTTTGTGACTTCCTCCTTCTGACTATGTCTCTGGTTCTGGCATTCCAACCAGGCCAGGAATGGAAAGTTAGAAGTATGACGTCTTCTGACACCCAGCTTGCTGAGCTGTCTTGGGGTTTGCTTGTTTAAGCTAAGTAGAGGATGCCAAAGAAAGAAGTTTGAGTCAGCCTGACACTAGCTTTTGGAGTCCTCTTCACTCTCATTCTCCCTCTCATTTCCCCCACAACCTCCCCTCCTTTGGTCATTCAGTTTCCCGGGCTTTGTCTGCCCCAGAGAATTCTAGCCCCAGCCTCCTAGTGTCTGCTGAAAGACAGATAGAGAACAAGGGCTGTGGTCAGGAAGTTTCTGACAGCGCCTCTGTGGCCCTGTGATGATAGTACGGATCGGCAGCAACCTCAGGGGAAAGGCATTCAGAGACAAGCCTGGAGTTCAGGGCTTATGACAACCGGGAGGAAAGGAAGGCTGCAACTGGGGCCTTGAGTAGAAATGCCTTTCCTAGACTCAACTTATTTACCTCCAACACTTGTTATTTTGAGTCATGTTATTGGAATTGCTGGAGTCTTATACTGGAAGAAGTTTGCCAAAGGTAGAGAAGGTAAGGGATTCGTTTTTCTTTATACTTCACATTCGACTCAGAAAAGTATTTCCTCACCATCTACCTTAAAGGGCTAGTGCATGTTCTGGAATGACAATGTCAGTGATGGTAAGTGGGAACGGGGAGGTAGAAGTGCTCTTGTGCCAATGTAGGGAGAACTCTTTCCCCTGTCCTAGGAGGCTGACCTAATCCAGAGAGTCTCTGTAAAAGTAGGGGACATCTGAATTGTAAAGAGTTTTAGAAAACAAGCAGCTAAACAGGCTAGAGACTAGGAGGTTATTTCTGTTAGGTTTTTTTCACTGTGGTTTGTATGGATGCTTTAAAGTTCTTGGTTTTGTTTTTCATTTCTTTTTTCCCCCATCTCTTCTACCTTCCACCTAGAGAAAGACTGGGGAAATTGTGAAAGGGGAAGAGATTCTGAATTTGGTATACTGATTGGCTAATGCAAAGAATGGAAAGGTCAGGGTCAAACTATGATGGGGCAAGGGAAAAGGAGTGGATTGGAGAGAGGTGTCTTTTCTAGGGGCGTGTCAGACCCTGATTGTGTATTTAGCTCTTTGCTTTGGAGCTGGTCTGTAGGCCAGCCAGTCATGTGGTTCATCTTTCAGCCACTGGAGTAGTCTCATTGTCTGTAGTGAACCAGGGCTCTGACAACCAAAAAGTAGAGGCTTCTTCTTCCCATGGTTTATCATAGAATCCCACAGTGTTAAATTGGAAGGGACTTTAGAGGCCATCTAGCCCAAATTTCTTATTTTATAGATGGGGAGGCTGAGGCCCAGAGTGGGAGAGGGGCATACTTGATTTCTTCATTTTTTTCCTCATAGCATATAGATGTATCATAGAGTTTTTAAGTTAATGCTTTAGAGTTAATGGCAGAGCTTAGTTGTAAACCTGAGCCTCCAGATTCCTGCTCCAGGGTACTTCATTCCACAAAACATTTCTTAAGTACTTACCATAAGCTGAGTACCAGTCCCTAAAAGCAGAGAATTACAAAGCTTTGGCTGCCAGTATGAAGGTGGAGGCAGGGCCTCCATAAATGGAATGGACCCTTTCTGCCAGACCACACATTTTCACCTTTGCTTCTACAGTATTCCAAAATGACAAACTCTGAATCTTCCTATGTGGGGTCTGTCCTGAGGGAGCCAATATTTAGGCACTATCATTTGAAGACTGATCAAATTTGACTTCCCGTGGAGTCACACACACACAGACACACACACACACACACACACACTCTCTCTTTCTCTCTCTCTTTCTGTGTGTGTGTGTGTGTCTGTTTCCCCCTCCCCTCTCCCACGCCACCCCATCTACACTAGAGAGGCAGCATAGGAATGGACCATTGAAGTCAGTCAAGAGGATTGGGCAGGAGACCTCAGGCACTGTATGAGAACAGAAAAGTCTCTTAAACTTGTACGAAAATTCATTTTCCTTGTCTGGAAAATTGGAATGTCAATACACTACCAATCTCACATGAGTTTTGGTTAGGTAAAGCGCTTTGTGACTCTTAAAGCACTATGTAAATCTGAATTGTTATTATTTTTGTTAATAATAATAATAATAAACTATAAGGCTGTCAGTGTGACATGCTAAAGTATTTAATCAATTTTAAGTTTTCTCTTCACGTGTCTGTTACATGTCATAATGAATGCTGGAGGGTATCTTTATTACTCTTGATCATAGTTCGACAGCTTGAATGCCAATAGTGGGTCTCATAGAATGAGATTTAGCGGCCCCTCCTTCGGCATATCCTAGAAATCTCTTGATTAAACATTCATTGCCAATATTAGGCACTTCTATCAGCTGTCCTCAAGAATCTTGAAAAACATTCAGAAGGAATATATCTGTCTGGATGGTGAGTGGTGGTAGTTTAAAAAAAAAGAGTAAAAAGGAAAGACAAGACATAGCAGGTTCCTTTACACTCTACCTTGTGTATTTGGTAAACAACCACAGGTTTTTGTGGTAGGCAGGCACAAAGTGGTCTCTCTTACTTGTTACCATCTTATAATACAACAATATTTATATAACTTTGTGACTTACAAAAGCACTCTTCTAAGATAGGGAGTGCAAGTAGTCGTTTTTATTTAACAAAGGAGAAAACTGAGATTCAGGTGGAATGACTTGCCCACAGTCAACCAGCTATTAACCAACCAATTAATAAGCATTTATTGAGTGCCTTCTATATGCCTGGCACTGTACTTGGTTTAAAATGTCTGTAGGCTGTCTAGTTTGAAATATTAATAGGCAACTGGAGATGCAAGATCAGAGAGGTTAGAGTTGAATAAATAGATCTGACAGTTATCAGTAGAGAAATTATAACTGAATCCATGGGAGCTGATGAGATCACCAAGTGAAGTAGTATAGAGGGAGAATAGAAGAGGGCCCAAGATAGCACTCTGAGGGACACGTACAATTAGAAAGAGTCATCTGGAGGAGTATCCAGCAAAGGAGACAGAGAAAGAACAGGCAGGTAGGAAGAAAACCAGCAAAGTGGTGCCTTAAAAACCTAGAAAGAAGAGAATATCAAGGAGGAGAGAGTGACCAACAATGTTAGAGGCTGCAAGAGAATTCAAGGAGAACGAGGATTGAGAAAAGACCATTGGATTTGGTAGCTTAGAGATCATTAGTAGTTTTGGAGAGAGAGCATTTTCATAGGAATGATATGGTTGTAAGCCAGATTGTAAGGGGTTAAGAAGAGAGTGAGAGAAAAGAAAGTGGAGGCACCCATTGTAGATGGCATCTTTTTTGAGGAGGTTAGCTACAAAGGGCAGAAGAGATATAGGACCTTAGGTAGAGGGAATGGAAGGGTCAAGGAAGGATTTTTTCTAGGATGGGGGAGACATAGGCATGCTTGTGGGCAGTAGACAATGAGCCAGTAGACAGGGAAAGATTGAAAATAAATGAAAGAGTGAGGATGACAGAAGGGTCAATCTATTGGAGGAGACAGGATTGAATGAGATCATTTGAATAAATAGGGGAGTTAACTTTGGTAAGGAATAAGGCCACTTTATCATGTGAGACAGGGATGAAGAAGGAAAGAGTGGTAGAAGGAATCAGAGTGATAGGAGACAGGAAAAGAGGATAAAAGGGAGTTCACGGCAAATGGCCTCAATTTTTTTCCCATAAAATATGAGGCAAAATTCTCAGCTGAGAGAGTGGGGGGAGTCGTGGAATGTTTAAGAAGAGATGAAAAGGTTTGGAAGAGCCGCTGAAGGGAGTGGGAAAGTGAGTTGATAAGGGAGGTATAGTAGGAATGCCTAGCAGCAGTGAAGGCCAATTGAGGTTATGTAATATGAATTTATAGTGAGTTGAATTGTGCAGTTGGTATATATTTTTTTAAACCTAAATATAGAACTTTACCACTCCACTAGTACTCTTTAAATTGAGAACACCTAAAAGCAAGCCTCCAGTGTGTCAGGATGGTCCTCTGTGGAAGATCTATGGAAGAACATGGGCAAGAATTGCCTAGGACAAGAAGGCACAGATGGGTGACGAGCTGCCCCTACATTGATGAGATAATGGGCTTATTGAAGTATGGGATTTTACATTTATTCATGTTAATACTTGACACAGTATTCATCCTGTTGATATCATTTGGAATTTTGATTCTACCTCCATGATGTTAGAGCTCTCATGCCTACATATGTTGCATTTGCAAATATGATAAGCATTTTTTCTATGGCAATCTCATAGATAAAACTGTTGAAGGATATGACTAAAGCAACATATTAGCAACCTCCTCCCTCTAGATCAGTATTGAGCCATTCTCTGGATACAATTAACCAACCAGCTTTGAATTTGTTTATTTTATTATTTGTTATATCATTCAACCCATCCTTTACCATCTTATTCATAAAGGGTAACCTGGGAAATTGTCGTATTTTTCAGGGTTTCCTGAAAGAAAGTTTATATTTGTTTCTGGGTTAGATAATTCTCTATCTAAAAAGGGAAAATTGGCCCTTGGTAGTAAAAGTGTGGGGAATGTGGTGTAGGTATCAGTAAGGAAGACTGGAAAATCATCTTATGTAAAAAAAGAGACTTAAACTGAACTCAGCTTTATTGCTTTAATAACAAGAGATTTGTGTATCTCAAGGAACTAAAAAAAATACAGCTCATTTTTAGCTTTCTTTAGTATTATAAAAGGCATGCATTAGACAGGCATAGATAATCATAAACCCCTTCCCAGCCTTTGACTTCTCTCCCTACCCCCACTCAGCCTTGTTGAAGGCTACGCACGACAGCCCCAGAGCTGGTAGTCCTCTCTCCTTTGTACTCCCTCCTCCCACACAAGCTCTGAGGCTGTCCCTGTGAGCAAAGGAGTGACCAGAAATTAGACCAGAATAAAGTAGTGGATGGCAATTTTAATAACAAACTGGGTCATCTGCTTCTGGAGAATCAAGAGCTGGTTGTACAAATCAGTCTTTTCTTGACTGCAAAGAAGGAGCTTTGTCCTTGTGCATTGTAGCTTCTAGGGACCTGGAAGATAAAGCACTGGTGTCAAGAGTCCTTCAGATTTGTCTTCAAGGTGGCTTTTTCTTCTTGCTTGTCTCTAGTCATCCAGCAGTGCCTCTGAAGGGGGTTTCTTTCTTCTTTCTGGAGGGTCTAACTGAATCGGCTTCAGATTCTTCTGGCATATAGTAGGTGCTATATAAATGCTTACTGCCTCCCCCCCTCTCTCTTGGTACCTGACTCAGAATGGTTTCATGTCCTACTTTAAGCTCTCATGTTTTAAAGGTGATGAAGTCATTTAGCAGTCAGATTATGTGCCTAGGGAGAAATAGATATTAGAGCTTGCTTCCCAGGATGATAACCCCATGATCACCAATGTGAAAGAATCTTTCCTTTGTATGACAATCACCAGGTATTTGATTTGGGGTCTGAGGACCTGGTTTTGAATCACAGTTCTTTGAGCGCATTTAAATGACATTGGGAAAGTCATTTAATTTCTCTGGTTCTCAGTTTCCTTATTTATAAAATGAGGGGGTTCCAGCTGCTACTTGGCAATCTACAATTTTTTTCTTAGCTTTGTTAAAAGGGAAATCCTCAGGGCTTAGCTGCCTTGTCCCGTGCTCCAACTTCATCTCTGCAAATTATCTTCCTAATTTTAACTCTATCTTCTTCCTTTTTTTTTATTTCAGGTGAGCCCTTGAAGGGTCCTATCCCTGCCTCACCTTAGTAAGAATCATTGGATCCTAGATTTAGAGCTAGAAAGGGTCTTATAAGTATTCTTTCATTTTACAGATGAAGAAACCGAGACTGATATCAGTTAAAGTACTTCTCCCAAGGTCACAGGGCAGGGATTTGAACCCAAGTTCTCTGACTCCAAATCTAACACACTATCCACTTAACCATTCTGCCTAGCTGTGGAAAATGAAGAATATACTGAGGGAAACTAGCCCAGGTTATTAGAGTGACTTAGAGATTAGTTAAGGAAGGGATGGATAAGGCTGATTACTGTGATTCCTTACTGTTGTTAGTAAGCAAGAGGGAGATTATTAGCCATTTATTGGTGGAAGCTGTATGCTGCGTCAAGGAAGGAGCCAGGGATGATTAAAACAGGACCCAGTCCATATATATTAATAAAAATTTGCAAGTCAAGCTCCAAGATTGGAGTTTCATCCACTTGCACACTTGTAACAATTGAGGCTGATTTGTTTGGAAATTTTGTTTTGTTTCTCCCCCACTCTCCTACCCCTCCTTTACTGTCTTCGGATTCTGGCATTAGCCAGAAGTCTTTCTATTTAGGGAGTCGGAGCAGAGGGCTAGTGATTACGCCTGCTCTTATCGGTGTGAGAGCTGGATTGGAGCTTTTAGCCTGGGGCAAAGCAGAAGCCTGGGATTGGCTTCCAGAAACTCAGCTTTTCCTCTTCCCAAGTTGGATCAAGAGCTTGTGAAGAAGCAACAGGCTGGCTGGGGTGCCCATATGAAAAGGCCCTTCATTGTGTCTCTTCAAAATTCCAGTGTCTGGTACAATTAGTCAAGAATTGGAAAACAAATTGGAGAAAACAAACAGCCCCTGTGCTGGTCCAGGCTGAAGGGATTTTTGGCACAGGCAGAGATAAGTGCAATGGCTTCAGGGACAAAAGGGGAGGATCTGGGAGTGGAAAGGGGACTTGGAGATGGCATTTCTAGCTGAGTTGGGAGAGAGATGTTTGGAGTTTATGAATTGATGAGCTGTCTTTTGCTATTTGGTACTATTCCTCTCCTGACTGGGATTGTGCTACTTTGAAAGGTGTAAGGGTGTCAGAGGGAACACTTCCCCTTTTGCATTACCATGCACTAGAAAATCAAGATTTTTTGAGTTCTGGGGACAGCAAGAAACTGGCAATGTGTGATCTTGGGACATTGCATTCTTCTGAGTACCATTTGGTTAACTAACTTCTTGATTAGGAGTTTTCTGGGCTGGTTTCCTTATATTGGACTCTGCTTGAGAAGAAACCACCGATGGAGCAGGATGTTAAGAATATGTAGGCTGTCTCTGACTTGACAGTGGGACATTTACATTTGACTAGCCCTCCAGAAAAGTTACTTAGAAAAACATCTACCTAATCGATATTCACCTGGCTGCCAGGCTCTGCTTTGCAATTCAGGGTCACAATAAGGCTTGCTCCTACTTGAACTGGATTAATCACCTCCCAGGAACCTGCCTTGGGGTTGTGTTTTGTTTTGTTTGTTCATAGAGTTTTTATTTTCTCCTGACTTTGTTAAGCCTGCATGAGACTCTTTTCACCAAGCTGGTGCCATTTTCAGACATAAGTCAATTGCCTAGAAGAACCGGACTCATTCTTTTGGAACACTGTCCCAGGAAGGCACTTCCTCACTCAGCTCTCTAGGGGAGGAGGCCTTTAGGAAGTGGTGGGTGGAGTTGCTTCTCTGAACTGTGTGTCTTTCAACTCAGCCTAGGGTTCCAGCCCTTTTCTTTTGTAGCTGCAGAGGGGACCAAAGCCAAGAGGTAGAGGTACCTTGTGGATCTCCCTTTCTTCATAGCTGTGCAGGTAGGAAGCAACCAACTGGGGGATCATGTGGCCCAATTATCAAGAGGAGAGAGAGTTCAACGCCCACCTGGTATGCCGAATGTGCTGCATGGGTTAGTATCTGAAGCCTTCCCCTCCCTGGGACCTGAAGGTCAGGCATGACCAGGGCTCTCCTTCGACTCATAGAATCCTGTGGTCTTTGAAACTTTCCAGGCTTTGCAGTCTTTGGTTTCATTAAAATATTGCAGTAGTTTGGACTTCCTGGGGAACTTCTTGTGGGAGGAGATGAGAGTGAAGCATGGTGACTGGGCCAGGCACATGGAGAACATGGGCCTGGGGTGTGTGTGTGTGTGTGTGTGAGAGAGAGAGAGAGAGACACAGAGAGAGAGAGAGAGAGACACACACACACACACACACACAGAGAGAGAGAGAGAGAGAGAGAGAGAGAGAGAGAGAGAGAGAGAGAGAGAGACTGACTTTGGGGCTAGTTTGTGTTCACGTTATTTTGTCTGGCTGTACCAGGAAACCACGGTAACTTACAGTTACGTGATTCTGAGGGCCTGTGGTATATTTTTAGCAGAAGTAGGTTCCTTATGGTTTATGAATTCACCCTTGGGTGGGCAGAAGGAACAGGGAGGAGTCCTGGCCTTGTATACTTTGGATGAACCACTCAGGTTTGTTCTTGGGGTTCATCTCTAATCCTGTTGCACTTGAGTTTCCCAATGGTTATATCTGGAGAAGGAAAAAGTTGGAAAGTTGATCTGGAAACAAAGATCTAATGAAAGATTGGGTGTTAGGGAAGAAATTGTAGATGCTGTAATTTAAATGGTAAAGAACCATAAAATGTTGGAGCCTGCAGGAACCCTCCCTGTTCAGCCTCTTCATTTTTTCTAATGGGGAAACGGCCCAAGGAAGTTAAGGTATATTAGTTGTAGAACCAGAACTAGAATTCCAGTCCATTGTTGTTTCTTGCTGACTGTTGCCTCTTTCAAGGTACAAAGGTACAAGATTGTAGTCCAAATAAGCAAATTGTCACTAGAAATTACATCTTCCTAGGCTTTAGAAAAGCAGAAGTGGTGCTGGATTAATGCCCTGCCTTTTCAGTGTTTTATTCAAATTCTTTATCTTATGAATCATTGAGCTTTCCTTTCTGAGATCTGCTGGAAGGAATCCTCTGTAGCTTTAAAAGGTTGGAAATAAAATTAAATACCTTTCCTCCCTAAATACAGCATAGAGGGGCTGGAAAAGTGAAGTGGCTATTGAGCTCTTAAGGGCAAGGGTCTGGTGCTCCTGGTCCCCCTGCCTGCCTCCCTCTCCCACTGAAGGTTTATTCATGAAAAGTTTTTATGCACTCTTTAAAGCAATCTGGCTCAGTAGCACCTTCCTTTTCCTTCTGCCGATCCCTGCCGAGTCTTAGTCCAAAATTTGTTTGAACTCATTCTCTGCTGCCTAGTGATAAATTTCCCTTTTCTTCTTCTACCTTGTGGTATCTGCATTGCTGGAATGAGTTTCAGGGTCTCTCCCCTCTGCCTTCTTTAGAATGATCCTGAATGTCATCTAGGATTGGGCTGGTAGCAGAAAGCCTGTTGCCTTCGATGAAAGGAGATTTCCATGGTCATCAGCCTGAATGCAGAACAGAGATGTTCTCTGTGAGACTGCAGCTTATAGGGGCTCTTGGCTTAAATCACTCTTCTGGGCCTAGGCTTGGCCCATACTGGGGTTACCTCATTATTTAGTTTTCAATTACAACAACTGAATCCCTATTATCACTTGACATCATCTCTAGCACCCCACTCAAGAATCTCACACACACACACTCTCATTTCTATAAGATCTGTGAATAACTAACTTTTCAAAGGGCATAGATTGCTGAAAGATATCACTTGACCCTCCTCCCACTCCTGATTGAGGTGCCTCTAGATTCATGTTATCTAATCTCCATTGGGCCCTCATTGCTGTAAAACTTTTATCTTTCCTTGATTGACTGTGAACATCTGACTTCCCTTAGTGGCTATTCCAAACCTATTCTAGTCTCCTTAAAAACCTCATTCTCTTCTCTTAGCAGCTTTCCTTGCTTCCCACATTCTTGAGAAAATCAAGGTGTTCATTTGGAGCTTCCTCATCTCTCACATCTCACAGCTCAAAGCTCCCCTACATCTTCACCCAATATTTTCTCCTTTCAAGCCTTCTTCCTGAGCTCAATATCATCCTCTCTATATCCTGCTTTAGGAGATTACCTCATGTATCATATCTTCCCTCTCTCTCATTTTTTAGACCCCTTATACTCAGTTTCTATTTCCAGACCTTTACTTGATTCCACACCCACATTCTGCACTGCCCCCCCCCCCAATACTCTCAAGCTATTGTTTTATATCTACCTTCCCTCTTATCGCCTGGTTTCTAGAATATTCTTTACTCTAATGATGCTTTCCCTTCCTCACCACCTACTCAGTTCTCAGTCCCTTGTAATCTGTCCTCTGACCCCACCACTCAACTGAAACTATTCTCAATTTGCTAATGATCTTTTAAAAAATATTTTTATTGCTTCCGTTGTTATTTTTATAGAACCCATGTAATCATATGATTGTCAAATTATATTAGACATAAATATGGCCTATTTAAAAATTAATATCTTTTGTTTTTGCATGTGTTTTCAAATTTATTCCTGCCCAGTAAGCAAGTCATTGAAACAAAGAAAAAAAGAAAGAGGAAAAAAAACACTTCAGCAAAATCTATGAACACTTCAAGCACATTTGATAGTATATGCAGTATTTCACTCCCACAGTGCTCCATGTCTGCAAAGAAGGAAGTAAAATGCATTCTCTCAACTTCTCCAGGGTCAGACTTCTAGATTATAATTAATTATATAGGATTCACTTCCTTTTGCTGCTGTTTTTGCTCTTTCCATTTACATTGTTGTAGTCATTGTTGTATATCGTTTTCCTAGCTCTGCTTCGCTATGCATAAGTCAATATAAGTCTTCTTGTGCCCCGAATTTTTCATATGCATCATTTCTTATGAGACAGTTAGGTGGTATAGTGGATGGAATGCTAGGACTGGAGTCAGTAAGACCTGAATTTAATACAACTTTAGAAACTTACTAGATATGTGACCCTGGGCAAGTCATTTTATCTGTTTGCCTCAGTTTCCTCAATTGTAAAAGGGGGATAATAATAGCACCCACCTTCTAGAGTTGTTGTGAGAATCAGATAAGATAATATTTGTGAAGTGCTTAGCTCAGTTCTTCCTTCTCTTTCTTGTCTTCCCCATTTATAGTGCAGCAATATTTTACTAAAATCACGTGCCACAATTGGTTTAGACTTTCTGCCATTGATGGGCATCTACTTTGTTTCTAGAGCTTTGCTACCACAAGAAATGCTACTTATAAATATTTTGGTGTACGTGTTTGTCTTTGATCCCCTTGGGATATATACCTAAAAGTGGAGTCTCTGGGTCAAAGAGTAGGGACATTTTAGTAACTTTTTAAAAGCATAATTCCAAATTACTTTCCTGAATAGTTGAAACTGGTAATCACTTCAGTTTTAAATCCAGTGGTCTTTTCTCAGTCCTCATCCTTTTCAACTTTGCTTCAGCTTTTGCTATTGTTGACTGCCCCTTTCTCTTGGGTGCTCTGTCTTCAACATTATTTACTTGTAGTCTCTTGTGATTGATCATTATCAATCTTCTGCACTCCTGGCATAGGTGTCCCCAGGACACCCTCCCAGGTCCTCTTCCTTTCTTTCATCTGCTTCCAGGCGTTCAAGTATCTTCTCTAAGCAGATGACTCCCAGTTCTACATATCCAACCTGAATTTCTCTCCTGAATTGTAATCCTGCATCATCAAACTACCTTCTCTCATTTAGTCATCAGGCACTTTTTATTCTTGCCTTTAAAGAACTTACAGTCTAATGGGGGAAGATCATCCATAAAAGGGAGCTGAAAAGTAGCAGGTGGGGGAAGTATCAGGAAGGGACATAGTGGTACAATTTGGAGAGTTAAAAGCAAAGCTAAGAGAGGAGTTAAGGGTGGCTGTTTCTGCCTTTTTTCAAGGAGTTTCCAGGAGGAACTCACCAATGGGTTTAGGGATGGGTTTATTCCTGCGAGGTGGAGGGGATTGTTCAGGATAAGAAGGCCATAGGCACTGAGGGAAGTTAATGAATGCTTGTTGATTGGCTGACCATATCTTGACAATTCTACCTCTACACAAGTGTTCTTAATCTTTTTTTTTTTTTATATATCATGGACCCTTTTGGCAGTTCGGTGAAGGCTATAGTCCCTTTCTCATAATAAGATTTCAAAAGCATACAACAAAATACATAAGGATTACAAAGGAAACTACTTATCCTGAAATGCAGTTATTAAAATAATTTTCTTATTTCCTTCCTTATGTGGGTTTTCTTCAAGTCCCAACTAAAATCCCGTCTTCTACAAGCCTTCCCTAACTCCTCTGAAATCCAGTGCCGTCCCTCTGTTAATTATTTCCTATTTATCCTCTGTATAGTTTGTACATATTTGCTTGCTTGTTCTCTGCATCATTAGATTCTGAGCTCCTTGAAGGTAGGAACTGTTTTTTGCCTTTCTATCTCTAGCACTTAGCACAGTGTCTGGCAAATAGTAGTTGCTTAAATGCTTACTGACCAGCTTATTGACAGAATATTAAAAACAACTTCAGGACTCCTATACATCCCTGCAGTTTCTTCTAGAACATCTTTTTTGAAATCTGTTTCCTTCATTCTGTCCACATAGGTGCTACCTTAGTTCAGGCTCTCATCATCTTTCTCCTAGACCAGGAGTGGGGAACCTGTGTCCTCAAGGCCACATGTGGCCCTCCAGGTCCTCAAGTGCAGCCCTTCGACTGAATCCAAACTTCACAGAACAAATCACTTTAATAAAAGGATTTGTTCTGTAAAAATTGGACTTGGTCAAAAGACTGCAGTCAAGGATCTAGAAGCCTCAAGGTTGTAGGTTCTCCACCCCGTCCTAGACTGTTTCAGTGGCCTACTAAATGCTGATCTTGCTTCAAAATTTTCCTCTCTACAAAGCATTCTCCCCACAGGTGCCAATAAACTTCCTAAGGAGTAAGACTGATTGCGTTACAATGTTACCTCAAAAACCTTTAATAGCTCCCTATTTTTGGTAGGCTAAAATACAAACAGCCTAACATTTTTAAGGCTGTGCTTAATCTGACTTCTACCTACTTTTCCAGACTTATTTCATACTATTTCCAGCCATACAGGACACTTCATCTTCCTTCTCCATTTATTCATAGAGGCTGTCGCCATGCTTAGAATGCTCTCCATTTTCATTTGCCCTCAGAATCCTTAAGCTTGGGCACCTCAGACCTTGTCACTAAACCTCATCACTTGCATTATCTACCTCACTTTACAAGGAAAGGGGATTGTAAACTATAGAGTGCTATAGAAATGTGTTATTATTATCCCCCTTCTACAAATAACATCTTCAACTTCAGATAACATCATATAATTTCATATTCATATATTCCGAGAGTGAATGTGCTAAAATTGATGGCAATGTGGAGTCATTGAGTTATTGCATTGAGTTCACATGTTTGCATCACAAATGATGGAAATCATATTGAAGATGTTATTTGTTAATATTCCAATTAAATAAAATGTTGTTGAAAATTTCAGTCATTTCACTTCTTGAAAATACACTTTTTTGCCTGTGTGTCCAGACTTTAGGAACACCCTGTATATTTACCCACAAGGTGCTGCCTTGTATCTGTGTAATAGTAGTGTTTGCTTGGGTTTTTTAAAGACTGAGTATCCCTGCCTTGCCTGGGTGCCTGGGTTAGAAGTTCAATGGATACTTAGGAGCCTAATCCTGCAACGGATTGTTATAGGAGATTTAACCTTCTCCAGACTAGGCTGGTTCTCCCTTCTTTAGGGAACCTATGTTGAACACGCCCCGCTTTCCTGGAGGCTCTCTCATTGGTGCTGACCTTGGTGCTTGGCTCACTGTGGTTCAGAATTCCCAAACTCACGAGATTTGCCAAGCTCAGCCCTCCTGGCTGTAGGAAGTGCAGGTGCATGCTATTCTACGTGGTTGTGATAATACAATGGTGACAATAACAGATCTGTGAGGCAGCCTTGTGTAACAGAAAAGAATCCTGGACCTGGAGATGGGGATTTGAGTTCAGACTCCACGCTAGCTTGGCTGCCTTGGACCTTGTCTCTAAACTACCTCACTTTACAAGGAAAGGGGATTGTAAACCATAGAGTGCTATGGATATGTGTTACTATTATCCCCCTTCTACAAATTAGGAAACAGTTTCTGAGTGCAATGACTTATCCACATACACAGGATTAATCCTAGGCCCTCTCATTCCAAGTCTAATGCCTTTTTTACTTTCCCAGCACTCAGTACAGTGCTTGACACAGTAAGTGCTTAGTAAATGCCTTTTCATTGATTAATACACATTTATTTATTTATTTGACAGTTTTCTATAATCAATCTTTCTTGGTCTTGGTTTAGGGGTTGTATGTGAAAGCCTATGTCAGTTTTCTTGGTTAGAAAGTCTCAGCCTCTACCCATGTAAACAGTGTTGCTTTTCTACTGACTTATTGAGATCTTATGCCTGGGAGCTATAATATTCTTTTATTCTGTTATTTACATCCAGAGGGAACTGATGTGGCTGCTAGACAGAATCCTCTAGCTTAGGGGATAGATGTTCTTTATTTTTTTTTTAAATTGTTTCTTTTTTTTTTTTTATTTTTAGTTTACAACACTCGGTTCTACATAATTTTGAGTTCCAGATTTTCTTTCCCCCCTTCCCCCCTCCCTCCCCAAGACAGCATGGAATCCGGTATATCTTCTATGTATAACTTTGCATTGAACTTATTTACACACTAGTCAAGTTGTGAAGAAGAATTATGACCAATGGAATGAATCATGAGAAAGAAGAAATGGGACCAAAAAAACACCCAAAAACAAAAACAAAAGAGAGAGGAAAAAAAAGGGAAAAAAAGGGTGAGCATAAAGTGCACCTCAATCTGCAGTCATACTTCATAGTTCTTTCTCTGGATGTAGATAGCATTCTCCACCATGAGTCCTTTGGAGTTATCTTTGCACCATGTGTTGCTGAGAAGAGCAAAGTCTATCAGGGTTAGTCCTCGCAGAATCCATATATCTGTGGTTGTGTATAATGTTCTCCTGGTTCTGCTTTGCTCATTCAGCATTATATTGTGTAGGTTTTTCCAGGTTGTTATGGAGTCCGTATCATCCCCATTTCTTATAGCACAATAGTATTCGATTACCTTCATATACTACAATTTGTTCAGCCATTCCCCAATTGATGGGCATCTCCTTGATTTCCAGTTCTTAGCTACTACAAAAAGAGCCGCTGTAAATATTTTTGTACATATGGGTCCTTTTCCCACTTGTGTTATCTCTTTGGGATACAACCCTAGAAGTGGTATTGCTGGATCAAAGGGTATGAACATTTTTATAGCCCTTTAGACATAGTTCCAAATTATTCTCCAGAATGGCAGGGTCAGTTCACAACTCCACCAGGAATGTAACAGTGTTCCATTTTTCCCACATCCTGTCCAGCATTCATCTTTTTCCTGTTTTGTCATTTTAACCAATCTGACAGGAGAGATGTGGTACCTAAGAGTTGTTTAGATTTGCATTTCTCTAATCAGTAGTGATTTAGAGCATTTTTTCATATACCTATAGATATTTTTAATTTCTTCCTCTGAAAACTGCCTGTTCATATCCTTTGACCATTTCTCAATTGGGGAATGACTTGTATTCCTATATATTTGGCTCAGTTCCCCGTATATTTTAGAGGTGAGGCCTTTATCAGAGACAGTGGTTGTAAAGATAGATGTTCTTTATAATCTTCTTCCAAAGAACTTATGATTTTATGAAGGTGAAATCAATAGCATTTGTGGTTGCTGGTAGTAATCATATTTATGACCAGACCTCCAGTATTTCTCCCAAAGTTGAACTGGAGTTCTTTGTGTTGGAAGATGACTGGCTGAGACTGTTGTGTTTCTCCAGTGCATTATCTTCACAGAAGGACCTTGAAGAACAGCAGGGGTTCTTACAGATAATGGAATTAGAAGAGAACCTGAGAGTGCCAGTAATATGGTCAGCCTAAAGGAAATCAGGCAGTGGATCTCTACTTTTACCTTTAAATTGTCCTTCAGTTACTATCATGTTAAATCTGAATATACAGAAAAAAAGGGGACAAAAACTGTTATGTAGTGGAGGGGGAAAAAACTGTATAGATCCACAATTTCTCATGTAATTCAATTTTTTTTCTTTGTATATTGGAATGTTTGTTGATTAAAGAATTAAAACAATAATCCTTTAGTTTTGTTTTTAAAGGGAGTTATGTGTTTGGAGGTCAGAAACTTTGTTTAGTCACTGACAGAGTTTGTATTGTTTATGTATTTGGAGAATAGATAGTAGTGGCATTAATGAACATTTGGTGGGTGAATATTGTAGGCCCCTGTAGATCCCATTCCAGCAGAGATCTACAAGGCAGGGGGTCCACTGTTCATACAGAAATCTCCTGAGTTATATGGCAAGGGGAGGTTATCCCCCAGAAAAATCAAGGATGCCTCCGTTTTCCATCTCTGTAAAAGAAAAACAAACAGGTTGTCCTGTGACAATCACAGAGGGGTCTCTCGTATGATGAGGTTGATGCATGCATTGCCAGAGCTAGCTCAGCATTTGTGAGGCTCTGAAAAAAAGTGTGGGAGAAAAGGTATTAGGTTGCCTACCAAAGTGAATGTCTACACAGAACCATTAGAATTGTCTTAGGAAGATTTTTGAAGATTATCTTGCAAGATAAGGTACCAGACACTGAGGTTGTCTCTTGAGCTGAACTGCCAACATTCAAACTGTACTGCAGAGAGTGCAGCTCTAATGGGCTGGCTATGTAGACTGAATGCCAAATGCACATTTACTTAAAAGTCTATTATTTTTACAGAGAATTTGCACAAGGCAAGTGCTCACATGGAGGTCAGAAGTGGTATAAGGACATTCTCAAGGTCTCTCTGAAGAACTTTAGTATTGATTGTGAGACATAGGAGATGCTGGCACAGGACTGATTGGCATGGTGTGCCCTCATCAAAGAAGGTGCTCTGTTCTATGAGCAAAGCAGAATTGCAGTAGCACCAAGGAAACATGAGATGTGCAAATCTAGAGATATCTCTGTCCCAAATGTTCAAATGGATTATTTGTGCCCAACTTAAGGCATAGCCTTCTGAGCTCATATTGGAGTTATCAACCATAGTCAAACATGCTGTACTTTGACCCCAACATTATGATGTCATTGGTCTTCTTCAAGTACAAAGGACAACAGCTTAAAAAATAAAAACAAATATCTGAATAAGTTGTTTCCAGCACAATAATATTGCCCTGTATATATAATGAAGTCTTTTGTTTGTATTATTTCATTTGACCCATGATTAGTAACCTCAGGGCTGTGCCATGTTTGAAGGGACTTTGAATTTAATTATTTGCATTGCACTAAAATGTAGGCACATTCCTACTTTCATGTTCTGTTCTCTTATTTGGCTAGTATTCTACCCTTCTTTATGTAATTATAAAATTAAGAAATACATGTGTATGTGCATATATACATATGCATACACACATACATATATACATACATACATACATGCATAGCACTGTGCTGGATGTGATCTGGGTCAAAAAGGTATAATATTAGGTTCTTACCCTTGAGGAATTTGTTATCTCACAAGGAGATAATATATCAAAAGTTAATCACATGCTACTTAGTATTGTTATTGTCAAAGGAGTAATTATATATAATGAGTGCTGTAAGAATCTATGGAAAGAAAACACTTTTGTAAAGCAGAATGATCAGTGAAGGTAGGGCATTAGGAGACCTGATTTCTAGTTCTAGCTCTGCTACTAGGACTTGCTGTATAACTTTGGGTAGACCAGTTCACTTCTGGGCCCTAGTTTCCTCATCTATAAATGTAGGGGTTGGATATAATTTCTAAGGTCCCTTCCACCTTTAAAATACCATGTTATATTATGGCTTCTTGGAGATCAGACTTAAATTGAGTGTTGAAGGAAGAATGATAATGGCTAGCATTTCTATGTTACTTTAAGGGTTACCAAGTGACTTTGCATAAATTATTAATTTGATCTTCCCTACAACCCTAGAAGACTGGTGCTATTATTATATAGTAAGTGAGGAAACTGATGTTGAAAGAGATTAAGTGATTTGAACAGGATAACAGTGTTTGAAGCAGGATTCAAATTCAGGTCTTTCTAATGCTAAATCCAGCATTTTGCTCATTCTGTACTGCTTCAGATGAAGTTTAGATAGGTGGAAAAGAGAAAGGATATTTTCAAGGGTGATGGGGACTAACACTAGCAAAGACAGGCAACAATGAGTAAGCTGTATTTGGGGAACAGTGAGTGTACTAGCCTGGATGGAACATGGATGATTCTCAGGTTTCATGTTTATTCCCTTTCTTCATCTAGGATTCAAGCTAGGAAGTAATTAAAAAAAAAAACTTTTGAAAGACATACTATAGCCAATTATTGGAAGCCCTTGAACAGGCTAAAAAATCTGAACTTTATCCTGTGAGAAGGTGAGAGCTATTGAAAGTTTTTAAACAGAGAGAGTAACATCATGAAAACTGTTAAGGAGAATTAAACCCTGTGCAGAGTAGGTTGGACCTGTAAGAAAATAGAGTCAAGTCAGCTACTTAGGAGGAAGCTGTTAAAATAATCTAGGAATGATGTGTTTGAGGACTTGGTTAAGGTGTTAGTGGGAATAGAAAGAAGGAACAGACAAAGGAAGATTTGACAGAATTTGGTTGAATATAGATTAAGGAAAAGGACTGACTCAAAGATGACTCCAGTGATTTGATGACTGGAATAATTAGCAAAAAGAGAGAAATTACAAAAAGGAGCTAGTTTGAGGGAAAGGAAGAGATGAATTTTATTTAGGGCTTCCTGAGTGAAGGTGTCCAAATGGAAATGTCCATTAGCTATATGGAACTAAGGGAACTAGACTTTAAGAAGTTAGGGTGTGAGAGAAAGATTTGAGATCGAGAGTTATCTACATAGAAGTATTGTTGAAACTAAGTACATGGATTATTTCTTCGATGGAAAGAGTACATATAGAAAAGGAAAAATAGGCTAAATATTGGAAAAATTGAAAAAGTGGATAGCTGATATGAAGGCATGTAAGTCAATTAGTCAGTAAACATGTATTAAGCACATTCCGTGTGCCAGGCATTGTGCTTGGTCAGTGGAGTGGAGATAGAGAAGGAACTATGAAATAAGGTCATGTTTATAGCATAGATGTTCAAATTGCTGAGGATTATGGCAAAGGATGAAATGGGAAAGAAAAATGTGAGCCAGGTCCTGAGATATTTGTGTCTTGAGGGGTGGCGGGTAACCAGTGATGATGCTTTGGAGAGAATAGGATTGGTGAATGTCAAGGACTTTAAATGAAGTTAGATGGACAAAGTGTATGGAATGAATTGTGTATGGGAAAGAAGTAATTTACATGTTCTTCTCTCTCATTGAGCCTGAGGAAATGGAAGAAGGCTACTTTTTCACAGTAGAGGTGCAGTGGAGAACATGATGCCCCTTGTCAACTCTTAGCCTTATAGACTTTGAAGGCTATAAGGTACACATAGTGGAGGTGGGCACAGTGTCAAGTTTTAACAGAAGGGAGAGATCTGATGGGAGTGAAGGTGGATTGATATGAAAGTGTGGTATATAGGCCCTTAGAATGTAAGCTCCTTGGGGGCAAAATCTGGACCATAACTATTTTTGTATCCCCAGAATCTGGCAAGTTCCTTGCTATGCTAAGCTATTAACAAATGTGTGTTTAATTGAATTTAATTAAGAGAAAGGAAGAGAAGTTTGCCAATGAGAACTGAGATGAGGGAAGTGGTGAGGTATGGAAAAGAGAGGACACATGTTGTGGGGAGATAGAGCGCTGAGTAAATAGGTAGAGTTCAGCCCTGGCATTCTGAATGGAGTAGTGGTGTGTGATGCTAGAATATTATCTAGCAATGGTGCTTTGCACATAGATGATTTAATAAATATTTGTTGAATACTATTTTGAATGGCCTATAGATGTGACTTTCTGGTGCCTGTCAGCGAGATGACCATCATTTGGTATGTCTAATCCTTACTGATCTTAGCAGAGGTTCTTTTCTGGTGATAAGGGTTGAAGATGTTCTTAGGCTCATTATCCCTTAGGTACAGGGTGGGACAACTTCCTCAAAGCAGGGAAGGAAAATTTCCATGATGCTAGATTACTAAATAGTTTTTGAAGCTCTGGTTCTTGCCGACTTCTGACGGGGAGAGAGAGAGTACAGATTGTCCCTCAGGCTACCAGGCTCATGTCCCCTTGTTTTGGCAGAATCCAACCCTACCAAGGTTTCTGAGAAAATTGAGGCATGGACTAATACAGGTATGTTAGATTTTTACCTGGATAATACTAACCAAGAGTCATCTTTGTGTTTTCTTAACAGATGAACGGGACCGTGTACAAAAGAAAACATTCACCAAATGGGTCAATAAGCATTTGATGAAGGTAAAGTTCTCTCATATATGAGCATTGTTTCTATGGCAGCTATATAATCCATTTGAACTCTTCTCTTGTTTCAACCCTGGTGGTCTGATTGAAGTGTTCCAAATAGAGTATTTGGATAATTCACTATTTATTGTGTTACTGCAGTAATCATAACAATAGCACCATACTTTTGGGTAGTGCTTCATAAATTATACAGTGTACCCATACCTGTTTGCTCCTTACTGTACTACAGTGAAATAGGAAGAAAGGGCATTATTATTACATTCATCCTACAAATGAAGAAACTGAGGCTCATTGAATTTAAGTGAAGTCACATGACTAGTAAAGCCCTTCAGAAGCCTGATCTCTCCGGACATCTTGGTCTGGTGCTTCTGTCTACATCAAGCTACCATTGGTACTATGTCTAGCATTGTAGTGGGAAGGTGGAGGGTAGGGGTAGAAAGTAAAATTTGGGTATTTTTTCCAAAGTCAAAGTAGAATTAGAATAATGTAGATAAGATGACAAGAATGGCTGTGAGAAATTGGGCCAGTCCTTTCCGTTCTAAGGGCTTCAGGTTCCTGTTATATAAAATGAAGGGGTTAAACTAGAAGACCTCTATGATTTTTTTCTAGTTTAAACATCCATGATATTTCTACTGTCTCTCTTCAATCAATTTCCTCATGCTGATAATTGCACTTATTATTATTTTCCAGAGGTGGAATGGAGATCTCCAAAATGGCAGTGATGTCTGAGATTTTTAAAGTACTTTGCCCCAAGAATCTTAAAGTAATTTACAAAGTATTTTAAATATAATTTTCTCTTTTTGTTAGTATGATCCCTGTGACATCTCTGTGAAGTAAGAATAGGGCTGGGAGTTTTATATCTGGGCAAATCAAGGTACAAGGGACCTACTTAAGGTAATACTCCTGGCAAGCCAGAATTTTAAATCAGAGACTTTGAGCTATAGGTTTGATCCTGAGTCAGCCAGACCAGCTACGTCCTATGAGCTTGGTATACTGTCTTGGTCTTCTAGGAGAACTTAAGATACCCTACCTTATTTCAGGCCTGCTCCCTAAGTCTTTCATAGTTGAACATAAATACCGTGGTTCACTGCTGCTAAGCTGTAGCTGGTGCTGCCTGGTGGATCTAAGCTTTGATATTGTGTGGTAACAGGAGTCTGTAGGAGAGAGGCGCCAGGGGAATACACCATAGCATTGTTAGAAATGGGAGATCAGCCAAGTTTTTGCTTAAGTCTTTACTAATTTCTCTTTTCTTCATCCTTCTAGTCCTGATTCAAGTAGCCATTTTCCACTGGGAGACCTTTCAGTGATACTAGATCATAGATTTAGAGACAGCAGAAGGAACCTTAGAGATCATTTAATCCAAACACTTCATCTTAAAAATGAGGAAACTGAGGCCTAGAGAGGTTAAGGGGCTTGGACACAAATGACAGAGATAGGAGCTGAGCCCAGGTATTCCAACTGCATATCCAGTGTCCTTTCCACTAAACCATGTTTCCTCTTTTCAGAATGGGATCCAATAATAATAACAACAACAATAATAATAGCTAGCATTTATATAGAGTTTTAAGGTTTGTAAAGTGCTTTAAAAATATTATCTCACGTTATCCTCACTACATTTATCCTTACTACAACCCTAAGAGGTAATCAGTATTATTAACCCCTAGGTCAGAAGGCAGTTAGTTGGCACAGTGGATAGAGTGCTGGGCCTGGAGTGAGGAAGACTCATCTTCTTGAGTTCAAATCTGGCCTCAGACACTTCCTAGCTGTGTGACCCAGGGCCGGTCACTTCACCCTGTTTGCCTCAGTTTCCTCATCTGTAAAATAAGCTGGAGAAGGAAATGGCAAACCACTCCAGCATCTCTGCCAAGAAAACCCCAAATGGGGTCATGAAGAGTCGGACAGACTGAAAAACCACTCAACCACAACAGATGAGGAAACTAAATTACCAATTGAGTGACTTGCCCAGTGTCACAAAGCTACTAAGTGTCTGAGGCCAGAACTGAAGTCGCTGATTCCAGGGCAGTGCTTTATCTATTGTACCATCTAGCTTCATTCTGCAGCAAAGTATCTCTGGGATTATTTCTTCCTTGGTGTACTGTTTGACATTAGAAATTGCCTCTATTATTTTTTTTTATGTACTTAAAAAAATTTCCAGTTACATGTAAAATATTTTTTAACATTTTTTTTTAAATTTTGAGTTCCATATTCTCTTTCTCCCTTCCCCTCCCTGCTCCTTGGAAGCCAAGCAATTTGATATAGGCTATAAATGTGCAAGTCAAATAAATACTTGTCATGTTGCATATTAGTCATGTTGCAAAAGAAAATGCAGACCAAAAAACCCCCTCCAAAATAATAAAGAAAGTAAAACAAATGTGCTTCAATCTGTATTCAGACTCCATCAGTTCTTTCTCTGGAGGTGGACAGCATTTTTTATCCTAAGTCCTTTGGAATTGTCTTAGATCATTGGATTGCTGAGAATAGCTAAGTCATTCACAGTTGATCATCACACAAATAGTGTTCTCCTGGTTCTGCTCACATCATTTCACCTATAGGTCTTTCCAGGTGTGTGCAACAGCACAATAAAGAGTTTGGAGTCTGAGCTCGAAATCAGAAAAGGCATTTATTATTCTCTCTCATGAGAAAGGACCCCACCCAAGCAGTAGAGGTTGAGGGCACTTTAATTATATTTTACATTTATTCGGTCTGAATAAATGGGTACATCCCCTGAACAGAGTACAGAAGAGTACAAAGGACTCAGATGGACACCAGTCCTTTTATTGACTTCCCCTTTGAATCTCCCTACAGGTTCTCCATTGGCCAGACACAACCCCCTGACTGCCTAAGTCATGCCCTCCTCCGATGGCTTGTTTAAGTATACATACAAACCTCTAAGTTTTCACCTGAGAGCTTTGATTAGAACTAGTTCTAACCAGTCACCTGACTTACATTCTGCTAAAGCTGGGCGGGAGGGGGGATACTTTCTGTGGAAACAAAACTGCTCTCCCTCCCCACCCCCGTTTCTTACATAGGTTTTTCTGAAAGTATCCTGTTTGTTATTTCTTAAAGCGTTGTAGTATTCTGTCACAATCACATACTTCAATTGATAGACATCCTGTGACTTTCCAATTTTTTCACCACAAAAAGAGCTGCTATAAATATTTTTGTACATATAAGTTCTTTTCCTTTTTTTTTTTAAATCTCTTTAGGATAATGGTATTGTTGGATCAAAGGAGGATGAACAATTTTATAGACTATTGAGCATAGTTCACTTCGCTCTTCAGAATGACTGAGTCAGTTCGCAACTCCAACAGTGCATTAGTGTCCCAATTTTACCACATCCCCTCCAAGATTTATCATTTTTGTTTTCTGTTGTATTAGCCAATCTGATAGATATGAAGTGGAACCTCAGAGTTGTTTTAATTTGCATTGCATGAGAATTAGGATTCAGGATTTGAGATGTACAGACTCCATTGTCCCACTTTCTACAGTAAACCTGCTTAAGTACATTGCTGCAGTAGCAAGAGGAATCCAGTTTTGAGTTTCTTCATGCAATTGAGGCATATCAATTTTGGAAAACAATTTATTCCAGAGAGTAGCCAAATTACTGTGTACTAGGTGCTGGAGATAAGACAGAATACAAACTGTTGTTCAGTCATTTTCGTCATGTCTGACTCTGTGAATCCATTTGGGATTTTCTTGGCATAGAGACTGGAGTGGTTTGCTGTTTCCTTCTCCATCTCATTTTATAGGAACCTGAAGTCCACAGGGTGAAGGGACTTGCCCGGGGTCACACAAGTAGTTAAGCGTCTGAGGCCAGATTTGAATTCAGCAAGATGAGTCTTTCTGACTCCAGACCTGAGGCTCTGGGCTGTGTGGTGCTATCTATCTACCTAGCTTATCTTCTACTAGAGGATTCAACAGATAAGTGAATATAAAGGATATTCAAAGTACTTTTGGGAAGGAAATTATTAACAACTGGGAGAAAATGAAAGGCCTGGGATTGGAAATGTGGAGCCTGAGCTGAGCCTTGAAGAGAGCAAGGGATTTCAGGAGGTAGAAGTGAGGAAGGACAACATTCCAGACATGAGGGAACTGAAAGTGGTAATTTTTAAAAGTGGCACATGAGGATCTCCTGTGTGCAGAACAGGTAGCCCAGTTTGGCCCAAAAATAGAATACATGAAGGGAAGTCATGTGGAATGAGTCTGGAAAGGTAGGCTAGATTCTGATTGTGACAGGCTTAAAGGGCACACAGGAGTTTGTGTTTTATTCTAGAGGCATGAGCAAAGTTTTTTGAGCTGGCTGTGAATTGCACTTTATGATTGATTCTTGGTTTGCCAGCTATGTAAAGGATAGATTGGAGAGGAGAGAGAGTAAAAGCAAGGGGACCAATGAGGAGCCTGTTGCAGTAATCCAATCTAGTAGTGGTTATGTGTATGAAGAGAAGGGGAATTGATATGAGCAATAGTGTGGAAATAGGATTGACAAGACCCTGCAATCGATTGAGTATGAAATGTGAAGGGGAGTGAAGAAAGAGTGAAGAATGGCTCTGAGGTGGCAAACTTTGGAGAACCAAAGCATGTTGATAACCTTTGCAGAATTAAGAGAAACTAGGAGAAAAGGTAGATTTAACAAGAGTTATAATGAATTGTGTTTCTGGACTTGTTAAAATAGTCTTTGCTAGCATTTATATAGTGCTTTAAAGTTCACAAAACGCTTTTCTTATGTAATCTCACTTTATCCTCACAACAACCCGGATTTGTATTGGGTTAAAACCTGCCTCCTTAAAACTCACACATGTTATCCCTTGTTCTGTCACTTTGATTTATATTAACCGTAAATCTGCCCTGTCTTCCCCATAGGAGGCAAAGTTTCTTATATTTTAAGGCAATGATTATTTTTTATATAAATTTAAATTTTTTTATTAATATCTTTTGTTTTTATATCACCCTCATTTCTAAATATATCTTTCCTCCTTCCCTTCCCCAGTAAGGCAGAAGATGGTGAGTGATTCTTTTCCTTTCTGAATAATCTCTTATTCAAGCCAACCATTCCCAGTTTCCCTAACTGCTCCTTATAGGACCTCCTTTCCAGATTTCTCAGCATTCTGGTTCTAATACCTTTGGACACTTTCTAGTTTGTTATTGCCTGTTTTAAAGTGTGGTGTCCAAGGCTAGACGTACTTTAGTAGCAATACCTCAGTGTTAACTAATGTAAACTTGTGTTCACTTAAAACTACCAAGTCTTATTTTATTTAAATTGTAGTTAAGCCAGTTCTTATGTTTAAATCATTGATATTTGAATCCAAATATGGGGTTTTTCCTTAATCCTCAATAAATTGGATTGTTGTTGTATTAGGGAGGCAGTATGAGTAGGAGGTCAAAGTTCTGCCTTGGACTCAGGAAGATCTGGATTCAGATCCTGTCTCTAACACATAGTAGTTATGTAACTACAGGCAAATCAAGTAGCCTCTTAGAATTCTGAGGAAGTTCTCAAAAACTGTAAGTTGCAGAAGAGTCCCCCCCATCTTCTTTGGTGAAGTAGTTTCTGTACCAAGTGTTCTCTGTTGAAATCACAGAATTTTAAAAATGAAAAGGGATCTCAGTAGCAAATTAATCAACAAACGTGTATCAAAGACGTATATGCCAGGCACTGTGCTAAGTGTTGAGGATGCAAAGAAAGACAAAACCAGTCCTTGTCCCCAAGGAGTGTACGTACTAATGGGGGAGGCAACCTATAAATACAAGATGGATGCAGAGTAGAAGGAAGGTAGAGTCTGAGGCTAAAATGCCTGGGGGAGTGCCCTCTACATACAGAAGTGATTCCGTTCTATCCGATCTTCTCCATCAGATTATTGCCTCTATCATCCACCTCTCTGTGATCTTCAATCTGACTCTTTCTACCAGCTGTTTCTCTTATGTTTACAAATATGTCTATATCTTCTCCATCCTGAAGAAATCCTGATTTATTACCATCCCTGGTAACTGTCATCCTATATCTCTCCTCTCTTTGAAGGCTAACTTTCTTGAGAAAGCCATCTACATTTGGTACCTCTACTTCCTGTCTTCTCACTCTCTTCTAAATTCTCTGCATTGTGGCTTCCATCCTTATCATTCAAATGAAACTACTCACTCCAAAGTTAGATATCCCTTGATTGTAACACCTAGTGGCCCTTTCTCAGTCCTCATTCTTCTTGACCTCTGCAGTTCTTTGACACTGTCAACAGTAATACTCTTTTGGATACTCTGTCTACTCTAGGTTTTCATGACACTATTCTCTATTGGTTTACCCTTCTACCTGTTTGAATGCTACTTTTTCACTCTCCTTTGCTAGACTTTCTTCAGGTCACACTCACTAAGCCCCAGAGTTCCCTAAGGGTCTGTCCTGGGCCCTCTTCCCTTATCCATTCATACTATTTCATTTGGTAATCTCATCACCTCTCTTGGTTTCAGATCTGTTTATCCATCTCCAACTGCTCTCCTGAGCTCCAGCCTCAAGGACCAACTAACTGCCTTTCAGATGTTTCAAACTAGAGGACCTACAGATTAGTGGTGTCACACTCAAAATAGAAGTATATACCTGCAGGTCACATATTGACTTTGAAAATGACAAATTAACATTATCTCTCTAGTTTGTGTTTTCATTAATTTTGTTCAACTTTTCCCAATTACATTTTAATCTGGTTGGTTTTTCAGCTGAATTTGGTATCTTTGCTGTGCATCACTCAAACTGAACAAGTCCAAAACATAACTTATTGTCTTTTCTCCAAAGTCTTCCTCTCTGTCTACTCACACTCATCTTCCTGGTTGTCCACATTTGAACACATTCTAGTTTCTACATGACCCCTTTTAAAATAAGCTTAGAATTGAACATCATGTTCTGGATGTGGTCTGACTAGGTTAGGGTACTATGGGACTTATTCCTCATAATATTGACAGTATACTTGTTAGGAGGCAATTCATCTCAGTTCCTTTTTTTTTTTTTTTTGCAGGGGGGAAGGCAGGGCAATTAGGGTTAAGTGACTTGCCCAAGGTCACACACCTAGTAAGTGTGTCAAGTGTCTGAGCTCGGATTTGAGCTCAGGTACTCCTGACTCCAGGGCCAGTGCTCTGCGCACTGCGCCTCCTAGCTGCCCCTTGATCTCAGTTCTAATCTTTGGTTGGACCAGTCACTTAACCTCTCTAGGCTTCAGGTTTCTTATTATCTTACCAAATCAATTATCTGTTTGCCAGTATATGAATATATTATCAAATGAGATAATATTTGTAAAGCACTTAGCACAGTGCCTGGCATATAGTAGACACTATACAAATGCCTATTCCCTTCCCCTTTCCCTTTATCTATAAAATGAGGCATTGGACTAAATGAACTCTTTAAGATCCCTCTGGTTCTAAATCCTGCAGTCCTGTGATAAACTCTGGTTCTTTTAAAACCCACCTAGTTTTTTTCACACAAGTTGTTACCAAGCTAAGTCTTTCCCATGATACTTGTTTTTATCATTATTATTATTATAAACCTAAATGTAAGACTTCGTACATATCCCCACTAAATTTCATCTGGCTGATTTTGTACTAATGTCTGAGCCTGCTGTGGTTGTTCTGGTTTTGTATCCTGCTTTGTTGCATTAACAGCTTAAAGTGAAACAGAAACTTTACTCTTTTCAGAACACTATAAGGACTACATTTATTGTGAGTTTCCTTCCCTGTGCCATGAACTAATATTTATTGGCTAATAAAATTCATCATCCTTTGGTTATTTGAGCAAAAATTAATCTGATTTACAAAGTAGAATGCCACCAAATTGTCAACGAAGTAGCAACAGTGACTAGGATGGATGGTATGTGTAGCATTAGTGTGTGTTCATAAAGTTAAGCCTAGAAAGCATTTTGAGCTCCACAGGAGAACACTATTTAAATACCAACGTTGAAATGTAAACATACATTACATTTTAGGTCACTGGTTAAGAGAATTAAATCAGTCAGAATAGGTATTTTTTATATTATCACAAGTGACATTAAAGTAATAACTTTTTCTTTGTGGCCCAGAGGTGCTGCCTGAACTCTAAATACTTTGGACCACCTGCAATGCCCGTTCTGAAAGCTGACACTATGCTCTAAACCAGTGGCTTCTTCTGTTTCACAGGCCAACTGAGAAATACTTTGCTTACTTCCCTCATCTCAGAGCCACTGTCTCTCACAGAACAAAGCTAGCGTGTAAGAGAGACAGCCCTGAAGCTGTCAGGAGACTTTAATTCTAGTTTAATTCTGGTAAATATATGTAGCATAAGGGGGTTAATTAGATGGTCTTTCAAGTCCCTGTCACCCCTAACATTCTGTGACTTTGATTGTAGCTTGGTCTGTGGTTTTAACCTTCCATTCCAGCTTTGTGTCATCTACATATCTGATAAGCTATGTCTTCTGCATAACAATGTTGAAAAGAACTGGGCCAAAGACAGCCTTATTGCAACCCCCAGGTTAATCAGCATTAATCATTGTCCTTTGATGGTAGTTTGTTTAACTGGCTGATATGATACTGTTCAGCTGTTGTCACTATCTTATTCATAAAGATATCAAGAGAGACTTTGTCTAGGGCTTGCAGAAGTCAAGATGACACTGCGTCAGTGCCATTTCTCTGATATACCAGTAACTTATCAACCTCATAACTTATCAAAAAAAGAAATGAGGTTAGTTTGATATGATGTATTCTTGGTGAAACCATGCTGACTCCTAACCATCATGGAATTCTCTTTTAATTACTCACAAACTATTCTAGATTTCCCCCACCCTCTGTTCTTGTAAGGCCAACATAGTCCATGACATTGCATTTCTCTCCTAAAAAGGAATGTTAATAATAGTTAACAAGTATTTATAATGTACTTTCTATGTGTCAGAGAATGTGCTAAGTAGTAGGGAATCAAAAAAAGGGTAGAGATAGTCCCTGTCCTCAATGAGTTTACATTTTCATCTAACAAATTTATACATTCTAATGGGAGAGACAACATATAAATAACTAGGAACATATAAGATTTACAGACCAAGTAGAAGGTAGTCTAAAAGGGGGAAGGTATTAGGAGCTGAGCATACTGAGAAATGCCTCCGGCAGAAGTTAGGATTCAGGCTGATTCTTGAAAGAAGCTAGGGATTCTGACACTTGTATGTGAGTAAAGGAAGCATTTCAGGCACAGCACACAGCCAGTGCAAAGACACAGGGATGGGGGATGGAGTGCCACGTGCAAAGGACAGCAAATTGGCCAGTGTCACTGTATTGTAGAGTATGTGGAAGGGAATAAGGTGTAAGAAGACTAGAAAAGTAGGAAGGGACTGAATTGTGAAAAGCTTTCAGTGCCAAACTGACCATTTTATATTTGATTCTGGAGGTAATAGGGAACCACTGGTGTCTGTTGATTGGTCTGAGTAGAGAATGGATTGGAATAGAGAGAGACTTGAGAAGGGAGACCAACCAGAAAGCTGTTTCAATAGTCCAGGTGAGAGGTGATAAGGACTTGGACCAAGGTGGTAACTGTGTGATCTAGGAGCTTTGACTGTTGAACAGATTTTGTTTCATCCTAGAGGTAATAGGGAGCCACTGGAGTTTAGTGAACAGGGATTAATGTAGATTTTGCTTTAGAAAAATCGACTGGAAATGGAGCGGAGAGAGGCTTGAGGTAGAGAGACCAACCAGAAGGCTATTATAATAGTCCAGGCAAGAGGAAATTAGGGCCTCAACTAGGGTTGTAGCCGTATGAGTGGAGAGAAGGGCTCATATATGAGAGATGTTGTCAAGGTAGAAATGACTAGATTTAGTAAAAGATCGAATAAATGGAATGATTAAGAGTGAGAAATTGTGAGGATGACACTAAAGTTACAGGGGCAGGAAAGTGGGGGCACCCTTGACAGTAGTTAGAAAGTTGGGAAGAGGGGAGGGTTTTGGAGGAAAGACAATGAGTTCCATTTTGGACATGTTCATTTTGAGATGCATATAGGCTATCAAAGATTTTCAAAAGGCAGGCTGCAAGACCGTAGCGGATATTAAGATCTGGGAATCATCTGCTTTGGAGATAATAATTGAATCTGTGGAAAGTGATAAGATCACCAAGTGAGATATTATTTTGGAAAATGCTTATAAGGGCCTAACTTTAAGTGACTCCCACACTTAGTGAATGTAACCTAGATGAAGGACTAGCAAAAAAGACTTGAATAGGAATGTTCAGACAGATTGGAGAATAACCAGGAAAGAATAATGAAAATTTTGAGAGTAGAGAAGCTGAAGGTATCTATTGTAGATGGTCTTCTCAAGGAGTTTAGCCACAGAGGAAAGAGGATGTAAAAGATAAATAGCTGGTGGGTATGGTAGATAGAATCAAGTAAAGGTTTTTTAAGCATATGTGGGAGGCAGCAGAGAAGGAGCCAGATTATAGGGAGAGATTGAAGATTTGTTAGTGGGGGATAGCTGCTGGAAAAGTCAGGAATAGGATCTGACCAAAGCTGTATATAGAGGGGTTGGTTTCTCCAAATAGAAGAGCCATATGCTCATCAGAGATAGGAATGGTGAAGGAGATAGTGGAAGAAGTTTTCTGAATGATTAGAGAAGAAGAGAAAGGGAGAAGGTCTTGCCAAGTAGCTTCATTTTTTTTTTTTTTGTTAAGAGACAATTAAGGGTATAGAATGGAAGTGTCATGAGAGGCTTAAGGAGAGATGAGAAAGTTTGTAATAGCCATTGCAGAGAGTAGGATGGTGAATTGATGAGGGTGGAATAGAACATTTGCTTTCCTGCAATGACAGACTAGGCCAGTTAATATTAGATAACATAAATTTGTAGTTGACTGAATCATCATGGTTTTCTGATTTTTCTCCACTTCAATTCAGCACCAATTAAATGGGAGCAAAGGAGGTAGATTCTGAGAATTATTCAGGGTTGGTGTTTGGCAAGCTATAATTGACCATAGGACAATGGAACAAGGGATTCTTATGTTAACAGATAGTGTAGGGTTGAGTTGAGTTGGTTCACCAAAGCACCTGGTGCAGGAGTGATGGCCTGGGAAAGAACAGAGAGGTGGAGGGACTAGAAGTCACAATGAAGATCATAAACATGGGGAAAGATGGAATGATGGAAGATTATGATCAGATAAAGGAATTTCAGAATTCCTTGTAGGTGATGGCAAGATCAAGGATACACAAGGATATCTCAGTGCATAGCTGAGGTAGAGGGGAGCATTGTTTAGTTGTTTCAGTTGTCTCTGACTCTTCATGACCCCATTTGGGGTTTTCTTGGCAAAGATACTGGAATGGTTTGCCATTTCCTTCTCCAGCTCATTTTACAGATGATGGAAACTAAGGCAAACAGAGTTAGATGACTTGCCCAGGGTCACACAGGAAGTATCTGAGGCCATACCTGACTCCAGGCCCAGAGCTCTATCCACTGCACCACCTAGAGGAGTAGGTCATGGGAACTGAGTAGATAGAGGAACCTTGAAGTTAGGGAGTTGAGTGTTTATCATTATATATGAAACCCTCCAGTATGAGAGCAAGAATTGGGGAGGAGAGACTTGTGAGCTCAGCACTGACCTCATTAAGGTAAGAAGGAGAATGTTCTTAGGTTTGTTAGACAGTAGTCACCAGGATCTTTATTGGTCGATAGTGTGGACCTCAAAGGAGCAGTAGCTGCTTATTGAAAATGGTGGAGGGAGAGTCTGGAAGTGGCAATGGGGAGCAGGCAGTATTCCTGGCTATTCCTTTAGGCAGTTGGTGGTGCTGTGGATAGTGTACTGGACTTGGAGCCAGGAAGACTTGAGTTCAAATCCAGCCTCAGACATATGTACACTATAAAACTTATACAAAATAGAAATTTAAAAGGATGAGTTAAAGATGAAATAATATTTGATCTTAGAATCAACAGAGAACTTCTGGAGTTTATTAAGTATACTCGGGCTTAGACTTTAGAAAACTACTTTGGTTTTTATATTGTTGATGAATTGGAGCTGGGAAAGACTTGAGAGATGGAGACCAATTAGGAGGCTGTTGTGGTAGTGCAGGTGAGAGGTGATGAGGGCCTGAACTAGAATGGTGGCTATACGAATAGAAAAAAGGGGACAGAGACAAGACATGTGGGGTCATAGAGCTAAAGGTGGGGTGGGGAAGCTCTCACTATTCATTGCCTTGGAGTTCAGAGTCCACCCTTTGAGGGCTACCCTGCAACAGTCGCAAAGTAATCTGGGGGACAAGGAATTGGTATGGGGGCATGGAGAATGGCATTTACATAGCTACTGCTGTGGGCTCCTGGGTAGCAGTTAGGTTATAATGGCTCTGAATGAGGTACCTTTCCTGTAGAGGTAAGGGATGAATTGAGGAGAGTGTTAAATGAAAAACATGGGTTTGGTTGTGTTGGAGAAAAACCTTGTGGTTGGCTTTCAAGAGGAGAGCGGAAAGTAAGTCATCTTCCATCTGCTAAACACACACAAAGCCCTAGGACTCCACTTTGGAGACCACTGGTTTTGGCAACTAGGAGGTTACAATTCAATTCTTAGTCTCCTGGACCAAGTAAGTCTTAAGGATGGTTTCATTATGTTTTAAAGCATTCGCAATGAATTTCCAGGCGTGCAGCTGGGCTTACAAACCAGATTGGTAGTAGATATAACTCTTTTCCTCCTCCCCCAATGCCAGTAAATCCCCTCCACCCCCACCCCAGCTCCACCTATTGAAATCTTTCTCTTCCTTCAAGGTCCAGCTTTAGTGACACTTTTTCCAAGAAGCTTTCCCTAGTCCTCTCAACTAAAATTGTTCTCTCCCTCCCAAATTGTCATAGAGCTCTTAGTTTGGATCGTTCCTTTGTTCATTTTCTTCTTGGTATCATAGTTAATTTATGTATATGCCATATCCTCCTTATTTAGATTTCTAAGTTTCTCTAGGGTAAGTTTCTTTAGCTGCTTTATTCTCCATATTTTTATTACTAGCACTTAGCACAGGGGGCCTGGCACATTTTAGGTGATTAATAAACATTGCTGAATTTAATACAATGTACCCCAGCCTGTGTAATCTCTGAATTCAAAGTTTTTTATCATGTTAAGCAGTTCCCTAGGCTATTGGTTTTGTAGATTGAGTTTACTGTGAGTCAGGGATAATTGATGATTATTTTATTCCAGGTTAAATAGTATTTATTTTTCTCTCATCCCCAGGTCCGCAAGCACATTAATGATCTCTACGAAGATCTTCGAGATGGCCATAACTTGATATCTCTTCTGGAGGTTCTCTCTGGGATCAAATTGGTGAGCTTCTACATTCCTGTCATGGGGCAGTAGAGTCCTTGGTCTTTTTGTATGTAGGGTTATTGTGTCTCTGGTTTCCTTCTTTTCCTCTCATAAGACAACAGCGTTCCATTAGAGTGGAAGACATTGATAGTCCTACTTTTCAGGGAAGCTGTTATTGTGGCCTAAGTGACATCATTATTTCTCAGTAGAAGCCAGGAGAGGATATTCCCATCTCAAAAGTTGTTTTTTCCTCTTCATATTCATATTTTGTCTGTGTCCAGTTTTCAAACTTTTGGAGTCATTTGGAGGTACAACTTTATTGAACAGGTATGATTTTTGCTTCCTAGAAATTGTCATTCAGTGTTTTAATAGATTCTTCCATCTCTCTGTGATCTTTGGTCATTTCTTTAGATCAGCTGCAAACCTTCAGTTTGCCTTTAAAAGCCTAGGTGTGCCCCCTGCCCCTGTCCCACTTGTGTCTAACCACCTCACTTTTCCCCTCTTGTGGCCGAGAGAGATGTCACTTCAGGAGGATGGCCATCCTGGCTTTCAGTACAATTAAAGTAATTTCCTTGAGGGAGAGCTCTTTACTTCTATAGGATAACACAGTGTGAGCTTTCCCTTCCTGTCAGCCTGCAAGTCTTGCCCATTCCATTTTGAAAGGGTAAGCAGATAGAGTTTATAGGCACATTATCTCATGGGTTGTTGATCTCATGACATCCATATTTCGTTTCTGGCATCTTAGGCAATAAATTTTTCATTGTGAGAAACTCAAGATTGGATTCACAAAATATTCACTCCTTATTGGATAATATTTAACCTTTAGGGAGACGGGGAAAGAGGATAGGATTTTGTAGATTTTGCCCAAATCTTCACCATATTCTTACTCTAGTGTCCCATCATGCCATAGAAATGACCCTGGCTCTTTAAGGCTATTCAGGTGCACCACAAGTTCTATTAAGTTTGAAAGACTTTGAGTCTGATATGGGCAATAGTCTCTGTTTGCTTTCCAACCTAGTTAAATATGGAAAAGGCTCATTACCAGAAAATTGACCAGTAGGTAATGAATTCTTTGGCCATGGGGACCCAAGAAATAGTCAAAGTCAGCTGGCTCCATTGACTTGTGTATATCCTAGAGTTTTTAAATTCACCTGCGTTTAAATATTTAGTCAAATTTGACCTGTATTCCTTAGAGAAATTCTTTCAGCCCCCTGGGACTGGGTACCTTCCACATTCCTCTTCTTTTGGTTTCACACCTATATATGCCTTCTAGCAGGGATGATTTTAAATTCCTCTTGTGATTTTCCATGATCTTATAAATATGGCTAGCATATGAAGGTCTGTCTCGTAAGCTGAGTGCCCTATCAAAATTTTACTGCCACTTTGTAATTCACTTCTTAATCCTTACTTAAGAATGAAGTGGGCATTTTGGTTAGTGTGTTTGATGAATATATTTTTTATGTTGAAATTTGTCTTATTAGTAACATCCTCTCTGGTTATATTATTTCCTGTATGGTGGAACTCCTACCCTGTTAAGTTCAAGCTGTAATAAAATCCATTTTCTTCAGTTTGTCTCCATAAGAGAGGCCTCTTAACATTGTCCCAGATGTTTATAGAACCATCACAACTTCATTTGTGGAAAGCTGCTGTCTCCCATCTACTTCCACCCTACTCCCTCTCTCTCCTTCTTTAGCTAGAATTCATGAGTGGCCTTCCAGCACTTGAGATGGCTCATTGTCAGTATAATCATTTGCTCTGGTCTGATAGTTCTCATTTTCTTTGGGAGGTAGGGTCTTTTCCTGTTGTTTTCTTTTCCTCTTATCTGTATTACATTCATTCTCTTTTACATTTTGTGTTATATAGCTGAAGAGGATGAGGGGTCAGCAAAAGCAAAATGTTTCATTCTTAGTCATGAGTTTTCTGTTGTCTTCTTTGGGAGGGGGATATTTTCATGCTGACTTTTTACCTCTCTTCATCTGTGGTGCATTCATTCTTTTTTTGATTTTGTGTTGTGGATTTCCTGTTGCTTTGTTGTATCTGTGGCCTTCCTGTTGACCAAAGGAGCCAGCAGGGCTGAAGACCCTCCGCCTGGTGAGCATGCCCTCCTGGCGTCGAGCAAGCAGCGAAGAGCAGGAGGAGGAAGATGATGATGATGTAGTAGGTCTTGGACCCTTGGGGTCATCAATATCCCAGCTGACACTGCAGGGGCCATAAGATGGTCTATCTCTCTCTGGGACTCCAGGAACTCAGTTAACTATTGCTTCTGTCTTCAATGGGGGAGTTTGCCCCCAAGAGAATAGTTAAAATTAATCATGCCTCCTGCCACACTCTTAAATGATTTTGGATTTTCCGAGGGCATATGGCAGTAATGATGTTGAGGAGGCAAGAGATTCTTTTGGGACCTAGAGACTTGGAGCTGTCTGATAGCCAAAGTGGTCCTGTTTTTTTCTAGAGAAAAGAAGTCTCTAGGTGGCCTGCAGTGTGAGAATGTGGAACATTTGAGTTATAGCATGTCATCAATTGCTTATATCTCCCACCCTCCCAAAGACTAACTGAAACACCTCCTGACTCTCACTCTCTTAGAGACAATAGAGGGGAAAAGAAACCCCTCCCTTTGTCCTTGCCAAAGACAACCCGTTGTTTGCCAGCCACTCACTGCATGGAATTGCTTAGCTTTGGACAGTACTGACTGTAGCCTTGCTGATAGACAGCAAAGACTTAACCTTGCATGTTATTAGGGTGGTCATATGTAAGGAATTTATGGCATAAGTAAAGAGAATGGAGAGACTATGGGGAGCCTTCTGTGCTCTCAGATCTTGCTCAACTGAGAATACACCCTGTTCTGGAAATAGGATCCAGGCAACATCTCTCTGGCAGCCCAATGCTATTCGCTGTCTACCTGAACCCATTTTTTCTCCTGTTTGATCATGATTCCCATGTTCGAGAATTTGTATTTCATGAACTGGTTTTACATGAGTCATATTCAAACTCCTCCAGCTCAGGTGGTAAGAGAGAGGCTTCTACTGGAAAAATCCCATATTCTTTCTTCTAACCTAGGAGACATCCTTTTGCCCAGGGAAGGTTTGGCACCCTTTCAGAGTACCCCAGGCTCTCAGCTGCTCTGAGGGCCTTGTAGAAGGAGAGGATTATCTGTTTCCTCTCTTCTTCCACATCATCCTTATCCCTCCTACATTATCTTCCTTTCCAATTAGTTAGCCTAACTGGATCTGGACCCTGCCTTCTCTGACCAGATCCCTGAAGCAGATCTACCCAGTCTCCTTGGAGTTATTGTTTAGTGATCAAACTGGCACATGGGGACTAACGGAATACATTTTAACAGGAGGGATGCATCGGGTCCAGTATTGGTAGAATAAAAGCAGCTCTGGATTTGTTCCTGACTTGGGTAAAAGAGTGTGAATATGAAGAATGTTACAGAGTTAAATAGTTCTGTGCATACTTGTCGGTAAAGAAGATTTGGTTCAGTTTTAGTTGAATATTAATTAACTTCAGGATAGATTAGATACTAATATTGTAATAATAGCAGCTAGCATTTACATAGTTCTTTAGGGTTTACAAAGCATTTTTATAAATATTATCTCATTTTATTCTCACAACAACACTGGCAGGAAAGTGCTGTTATTGTGCCCATTTTACAGATGAGGAAACTGAGGCAAACAGCATTTAAGTGATGTGCCCAGGGTCACACAGTTAGTAAGTGTCTGAGGCCAGAATTGAATTCAAGTCTTCTTGAGTCCAGGTCTAAAACTGTATCCATTGTGTCACCTAGCATAGTTAGAGAAATAAATTCTTGCTGTGGTGGGATTGGTCTCTTTCCTATGACCCTTTTGATGCCGTGATGCCCAGGTTTGTGGTCCTGGCCTAAATACTTTGGGTATTATGTACAACAGCTAAAAGTTAGCGTGTCAGAAATGTGCCTTAGAATTTTTTTTTCCACTGGATATTTCACACAGTAACAAAAAGTGCCTTTCTTACTTTTGCCACTCCTGTAGCTATAGGAGATTGATTACCACACTCTCCCTAAATTCTTTCTCCACTCCTGGGCACTTTTGCTTGCTCTTCTGTTCTAGAGTATGTTGTAGACAGTCCCCATCTGCCAGAGTCCATCATTTCCTAGAAAATGAGGCATTGTAGTACAGTTTGTTGTATGCCACCAGATCTTCCCACCCTTCTCTTAACATAGATTTTTAAAAATCTTTCATTTAAGGAGGTTTCTTGTAAACAATGGGAAATGATGATCCAGAGTCATAGCTTGCCAAACTCAGGGACACAAAATGACTAGCAGAGGCTGATACACAGAATTAACACCAATGATGACAGTATGTTGTACAGTGTTTGTGATATGCATGGCAATAACCCAGGCATTATTTGGTGGGACTGGAGCTGAGGGTCAGGCTATTGGAGAAGATAAGAGATCTTTTCTTCAAGGAATTTATATTCAGAAGCAAAGGGCTCATCAAGGAGCCATTCTTTTCCAGTCCAGTTTCTAATTTTTGGTTGATGGGTAAAAGGACCTAATTTAGAGCAGCAGGCAGGATTAAAAGTTCTCTCTTCTGATTGCAGCCCCGAGAGAAGGGCAGGATGCGTTTCCACAGGCTGCAGAATGTACAGATTGCTCTGGACTTCCTGAAGCAGCGGCAGGTAAGATCGCTTCCTCCTTGCTCTTCTCTTTCCTCCAGCGGTTTAAAAATGTTTTAAGTGCCCTTGGTCCTAGAGTAGTGAACAACAAATATGTTTTTAATGATGCTGAAATAGTGATCTAGTTGTGACTTTCATTCCCTGGGAATCATTGGGAGGAAATGCCACTACAGATGTTTTTTGATCATTTTCAAGTTGTGCCCAACTTTTTGTGACCCCATTTGGGATTTTCTTGGCAAAGATACCAGAGTGGTTTGCTATTTCCTTCTCCAGCTCATTTTACAGATGAAGAAACTGAGGCAAACAGGGTTAACTGACTTGCCTAAAGTTGCATAGCTAGTAAGTTTCTGACGCCAGATTTGAATTCAGGGAGAGGAGTCTTCCTGACTCCAGTCCCAGTGCTCTGTGCACTGTGGCTCCACCTAGTGGCTCTCACTACAGATGGATGGGTTACTAATCCTCTCTGTGCGACCCTATCAGTGAGTCTCTTTTCCAGCTTTATGGTTACTTAGATATGGGCATAACCTGTTATCATTACTTAACATTTACATAACCTTGCTAGCATAATATAGCAGCATTATTACATAGCATCAGTTATAGCATCTGTATAGGATATAGGTGTTTGCCAGAGATCCTATGATAGAGCAGGCAGTAGAGATGAGATGCGCTTGCTCTCAATGAGTAGGGCCTACTCACTTGAGTCTCCCAAGGCACAGGGAGGCTCCTGCTCTGTCCTGCCTGGCTGCTGCGCTATGTGTAGTAGGGTTGTTTGAAGAAACAGGGAAATCAGACTTAAATGCCCATCCTCTCATTTTACAAATGAGGAAACGGAAGCTGGAGGTAGGAAAGTATAAAGTTATTTTGTCCAAGTTTACACAGGTAGTGCAAACATTGATTTGGACCTATGTCCTCTGACTCCACACTCTTTCGATGGCACCATGGTGCCTCTTGACAAATAATTTTTCCTAGTCAAAAGGAAGTAATTTCTTCTCTAAAAGGATATCCCTCTCCCAAATAGATATTTGTGGTGATTAGTTATTAAATAGATATCGCTTGGAATTCATATTCTGTAGTCTGCTTATCCACAGTTGGATAGTCTTTTAAACATTGACAAATCCTTTTTGACATTGATTGAGCAATATAGTTCCTTAGACCAGATTTTTTTGACCCTAATTCCTTGATTGCAGATTTTTCAATGGCATTTTGAAACAGTCTTGCTTTTTGCCATTAGTAGCATATCATGCACATACATACACATATACTACTTTACTATATCCCGTGATGGTCCTGCCTCTTTTTGAGTATCATGTCCAGTGTCAGGTCATTAGCTTTTAGAAAGGATTCGGAGAAATTGGAGAAGGTTCAGATCCAGAGAAGGGGGATGATGGTCTTAAACAGGGACTAAAAGGATTAAAAAGGGACCCTACAGGACAGATTTGTGGGCTTGGCATGGTTAGACTATTGACAAGCAGGCCAAGGAGTGATTCAGCTACTGTTTTCAAGTGTCTGTGGAACTAGGAGGACTCTCTTAGACTTTCTGGGCCATAACTTTCTCATCTGTAAAATGAAGGAGGCTGGATTAATTGGTTTCTAAGGTCTCCTTTAGCTATACATTCAGTGGTCTGAGCTCAGAGGTTTTTAGGTTTGTGTGTCTGTGTGTTTAGGAGGCAAGAGGTGTATTCCTCATCAGTTGTGTTCCATGTCTATGGAATACTGAACAAGAGGAAATGGATCTAAAGAGAGATAGCATAGTAAAAGTAGAGTAGAAAGAGCACTGCCTCCAAAATTGAGACCCAGCTTTTAGTACTGACTGCCTCTAACTAACTGGGTGGTTTGGGCAAAACACCTGAATCTTTGTTTCTTATCTTTAAAATGAGGAGGTTAGATTAGATAGCACTTCTAAGGTTACTTCTAGGTCTTAATCTAGAATTCTATGAAAATGTCTTGACTGTAGGAATTTTTGCAACCTGCTACAATAAGGTGCCAAGTTTTAGAGACCCTATCCATAGAACATGGGGACTAAACGTATGATTTCATTTGTATAGGAAACTCCATCTACTAATGTGGGCAAATTGTGACCTGAGAAAGGTACCAAGTTCACTGCCAGGTTAAGTGACTTGCCCTAGAGTCACACAGCCAGTATAGGTCAGAGGTGAGATTTGAACTTGGGTCTTCCTCTTTCCAAGGCCAGTTGTCTATTATTCCTAGCTGCTTTAGAAATCTTTGAGAAGAGAATGGACCACTATCAATCTGGACCCTACAATGAATAGACATTGGAGATTATGGCAAGACAATTGGCCAATTGATCTCTTGAAATGTACTCCCACTGTAAAATCTTATAGTTTTGGTACAAAGCTTAGAAGTCTCCTAAAAATGTTTGAGAATGGAGATGACTGATATAGAAAGCCCTTATGAGACTGGATTTCAAAACGTAAATGTACTAATGGGGCTACAACTATATTCTATGTGTGTTCTCTTGATTTCCCCCTCCTGTTATCCCCATAGATAGGGTATTCTACTGGATGTAGATGGGAATCAGCTGTTACTTTTATTATTCCAGCATTTTGTAGTGCTTTCAGGTATGAAAAGTATTTTCACGATAACTGAAAATGATCAGTGGCAGAGGAAAGAAGGGGTATATTCAAGAAATGTTTCAAAGGTAGAAGCAGCAGGCCTCAACAAACCTTGATTTGATTTGATCATTTTTTTTTTATTTTTTTTTTTTTTGATTTGATCATTTGATCCAACAACCTTGGGAGATAGCTGCTGTTATTATCACAGTTTTACAGATCAGGAAACGGAGGCAGACTGAGGTTAAGTGACTTGCCAGAGTCACACAGCTAGTAAATATCTGTGGCTGGATTTGAACTTGGGTCTTCTTGACTCTGTGGGCCTAGTGCTCCATCTGCAGTGCCACATATCTGTTCCCAGAAGCCACTGGAGGAGAGTGAACAGTATTGACTGCTGTAGTGAAATTAAATAAAGCCAAAGACTATGAAAAGGCCATTAGATTTGTTGGTAGCTAGTATTTATATAATGCTTTAAGGTTTACAAAGTTCTTAAATTCTGTTGGGTCATCACAGAAATCCTGCAAAATAAGTACAGGTATTATCCCTATTTTTATTGCTAAGGAAACTGAGGCTTAGCAAGATAAAATGATTTGCCCAGTCATACAACTTGAAAGTGTTGGAGGTGGAATTCAAGTCTAGATTATCCTTTACTCGAAATCCAATACCTGGTGACTTGAAAATGATAAATTTCAGATTCACAAAATTGGAAGAGACCTCAGATTGAGGTTCTCCAGACCAATCCATACCTGGCTAAGAATCCTTTCTACAGTATCTTCAATCAGTGGTCATCCAGTGTTCCCTGGAAGACCTTAATTAAATGAGAACCCACTAGCTCACAAAACAGACCATTCCACTTTTGGACCGTTCTAATTGTTAGGAAGCTGTATCTTACTTTATGATGAAATCTGCTTTTCTGAAACTTCTAACAGCTATACCTAGTGCCAAGCAGAACAAGTCTGATTCTTGATGTACAAATGTGTGTGTAGACTATACTGTAAGGAACTTGATGATTGAAAAAGAAATAATTAGGATTATAGGTTGAAAGAGTAGCAGTATTGGGATTTTTTTTCCAAGATGAAAAGACCCAAGAATATTTGTTGATAGGTGCAAAGGAGCCAATGGAGAGAGATATTGAAGATGTGAGGGGGCCATTAATGAAAATTTTAGAACCATAGAACATTAAAATTTAAAGCTGGCTTTAGATTCTCATTTTTCACATGTAGAAGCTGAAGCCCAGAGACATGAAATGACTTTTGCTTCTAGGTCACATAAACAGTTAATGGTAGGGCCAGATCTAGAATCCAGTCACTTGAACCCAATCTGCTGCTGTCCCTGCTATGTCGTGTGGCCTGTCATATACCAGGTTTCTTCTCATTGTTCTTATTGCTCCCAAATGATGAAGCAGGGTTCCTAAGGAGATGGGAGTAAGTGGGGTCAAGAGCATAGGTAGAAGGGTCAGCCTCAGAATGGAGGAAGGATAGGTGAGAAAGAAGGTGAAGAGACAGGTCTTTAAGGCAGAGATGGGAATTCAAACCTGATGTCAGATTTTGGGTTAGAGAAGTCAGAATTGTCAGGCTAAGATTGCTAAGAGTGTTGGTAGTGTGTAGCTATTTTGAACTTGCAGAGGGAGTCAAGATAATTAGGGCTGGCCGTGACACTGGGGAACAGGAAAAAAAAATACACCCCTATTCTACTTTCACTGAGTGAGGGAAATGAGGAACATGGTGAAAGTACAACCTCTATTGAGCATGACCTCCAGGTGGTGTCCTTTAGGCAGTGTTCCTGGTTTTAGTTCTGGGGAGGAGGAAGAAACTTGAAGAAACAAAAGAGGAATAGAGGAGGATGAAGCAGTGTCTGACTCCCCAGACAGGACTGGCTTTCAGTGTATGTGTGGGGGCGGGGTGATGGGGTATGGAATGGTGTGTAGAGATTGGAAGGGAGAGAGGCTGAGGTGAGAAGCAGTGAAGGGTCAAAAAGGTACGAGCAGGTGGGGAAAATATAAGATGATGGGGATAAAGGAAGCAGAGGGTTGGAAGCAGGCTGACAAAACATGCGGTGACAAGGTACTAGAGTTCAAGGTTCTGATAGCCACTTGTGCTTCTCTTCCAGGTAAAACTGGTGAACATTCGAAATGATGACATTACAGATGGGAACCCCAAGCTGACTCTAGGCCTGATATGGACCATCATTTTGCATTTCCAGGTAGGGCTATGGAGATGCCTCTTACTGGGTCTGATTTTGTGCTCAGCCTGAGGTAAAAAACAAGTAGCTTTGCCTTTTGGGGACAGCTTTGAGTGGAAATTCTTCAGTTGTTTTTAATGGAGAGGATCATTGGGGGTTGAGGGTTGTCTGGGCAGTGTGTGTGTGTGTGTGTGTATTTATTGGGATAGTGTGTGTGTGTATTTATTGGGATAGGGGAGGTCTGATTTGGAAAGATTAATAGCAATTTGGAGAAAAAAGGCACTGAAAATTAAGCTCTGAAAGTCTCAACCATTTGCATGGTGAAATTGGGGATTTCACTGTTACATGTGCTTTGCCCTATGATTGGCAGCCAGATTATTAGAAGTTTCTGTTTGTTCAGCTGGACTTCTTGGGACTTCTGAAAGTGTTGCATGGGGAGAGAAGTTGATTTTGGATGAGTTATGATGGAGCGAAGTATAATAGTCTTACTTTGACATAGCATTTTTTTTTCCTCCAATGAACTTAAATTGAATCTAATTGACTATGGTACCTCTGTGTCTGGTGTACACATAGGCTCCTAAACAGAATCTTTCAAAATCTCCCTCTCTCCTCAGTACAGTGGCATCTGGTGAGAAGTGGTTATAGCATTGCCATGTCACTGTCCTCATTCAGAGAGAACCGCTACTCTTGATGAACCCACAGTTCCCTTCCATGTTTTGATTTCTCTTTTAAAGTCCAGCATTGTTTGTAACTGCCATTTCAACTCCTGGTTGACCCAGAGCCATTGCTCTGAAAATATTTTGAATTCCCAGTTGTCCAATACCAGGTTAATCTGTATCTGGGTGCTGTTTCCTCACAGTAGCAGACCATTGAGCAGGCTGGGGACTTGATGAGTAACTGTCAGGTATTGATCTCAGCAATCAGAGGGCCGGGTGAGTCCTCAGCATCTTGTCTGAAAGATTCCACCATAGACAGGCAGAATTTCTGAGTAGAGCAAAGTGGGCACCTTCCTAGGATGTAAAAGTAGTGTGGGTACAGTAAAGGATATTTTTTAATGTTACTTTAATAAATGCATATAATTTTAAGGCATGAAACTTTTGTTTTAGGTTTGGTTTTTTTTTACAACTCATCACAAAATTTAAGTCAGATGCATCTAGTCTTATCTCCCTGGCAAGCTTATGGGAGCTTCTGTTGAATTATACAGAATGGGCAGGCATTGACAGATGGAATTCTGCCTTTTTGGGAGGGTCACTCCCATCAATGAGATCACAGGCCCATTAGAATATTGGAGCAGGTTATATAACCCTTCCAAACTCTTAGTAGGTCATCTTAAGCCAGAATGACCTTAGCTATAGGCCAGGCAAGATACACATATATATTACACAGTCTGTCCTTTCTGTATGGAGACCCTTATCGCTGTAGGGTTGGCCCCTAGAGGCCAGATTTTGGGGGCTTTACCAACTGATGAATGCTACATAAAAGAGGCACAGTGGAAAGCATGATGGATTTAGGATCGGGGCCTGCCTCTGTTACATAATACTGTTGTGGCCTTGAGTGAGTCACTTTACCTTGGTTGAACCTCGGTTTCCTTATCTTTTAAATGAAGGGTTTGAACTATTTGCCTTCTAAGGTCCTATCGAGCTCTAACTCTGATCCTATGATACTAAAGTCTGGAAGGGGGGGCCATCTTGGAAGAACCAAACATACGTTAGTGAAATCATGGAACCTGCAAGTACAGGAGTCAAGTTACACGTATCACAGCAGTAGTAATGCACAGTGTGGACAGCAGTACACAAGGGGTGTCGTTTTAAAACACTTCCCAGGCCGCCTAAGTTTGGCCCATGCTGCAGCCGTGAGTGTTTTCTGCCACCTGCTGATTGAGTGAAGAAGAAGCTGTAGAGCTAGTGAAAGAACTTGAAGTAATAGTAGTAGTAGTCATAACAACAATAATAATAACGATAGCAATTCACATGTCAGTAGCACTTTGAGGTTTACAAATGCTTACCTGACAACAGTCTTGTGAAGTGGCTAGGACAGTTAAGATGACACACTCCTTCTGGGAAGAGAAATTGAAATTATGGGAACAATGTCAGCTTTTCTTGGGCATTCTATATAGGAATAGCAAGTGGGAAAATAAGCACAGGGACACCTGTTACACTGTGGCAATGGGATGATTTTCTTAGAATTCCAAGAAGCTGTCCAGCCATCTATTGGGTTAGACGTAGGGGAAATGTTCTTTAGAGGTTTTCAAGTGTGTCCTGGGAAGCTAGACAAAGGTCCTTTGTTGGGAACTCCCCGGAAGGCTAGAGACGCCTCACTGGGATTCTCAACTGAACAGATGAGATTTCAAGAGACATTCCACTCCACATTTCTGCCCTCACTGGGGGTGACCATTGTGGACATGAGATCCAGAGAATGCAACCACTGTCTCACCCTCATTCCCTCCCTACTGTGACAGCAACTAAATCCTTAGGCTCCAAGGAGGCAAACTCCAGGGCCAGAGAATAAGAGAATGAACCCTGAGCTGCTTAAGTAACACATTGTTTGGGAATGCAAGGGTGGGGTAACAGCAGCTGTGGAAGAAAACAACTTCAAAAATTCATCAGAAAAGCTGCTGCTTATACAGGCCTCTAGTTGCCAGAACTTTCTGCCAGTCTGAGCTACATCTATGCCTAGGCACAAGGCCCCTAATGAAATATAGGCAACCTTAGCCCATGCTGTCTACAGGACACATGGTGGCCCTTCTGTGCTGCTGACACAGTCCTCCTAGAATCTCTTTTTACATCTTTCCTGTGGAGGACGCCCTTAAGCAAGGACTTCCTTCCCAGAGCCTTGCTTACATTTATCTCTGCTGTTCCCCTTGCTTCTCTGAGTGAGTTAGCATTTGCTTATGTGGCTCAAGTGGCCAGCAGTCTGGTGCGAATAGGTTTCCTTACAAAGCCGTTTGGCTGGATGCCAAAGGATGATTTGGGGCTTCTGTCTCCCTGCCTTGCTTCAGACTATATGTGAACATGTTTCTTTTTGCTTTCTCTGCATAGATGTATGGTTTGCTATTCTTTTTCCTCTCTTAAACATCTGAGTCACAGAAGTAGATGGATGGGTGAGACCTCAAAGGGCATCTCATTCAGTCAGTACCTGAATAAGAATCCCCTTTAGAACATTCCTCCACCTTGCCCCCATCTTCAAAAAAGTAGTCATCTAACCTTTACTTGAAGACTTTCAGTGGAGGGAATCCAGCCCATTCCAATTGTTCATTGTTCAGAAGTTTTTCCTTACATTGAGCCAAAAGTAGCCATTTTGCAACTTGCACCCATTGCTTCTATTTCTGCCCTCTAGGACTGAGTAATACCTAATACTCTCTTGTACCTAACGACTCTACAGATACTTGAAGCTTAACTATCATGTCCCCCCATAAGTCTTCTCTTCTGTAGTCAGCAACCAATCAATAAGCACTTACTATGTGCTAGGCTCTAGGCTAAGTGCTAGGATAGAAAGAAAGACAAAGGAGCTCACATTCTAATTGAAGATACATGAGGATGATCATGCAGATAACTCTGTGAGTGTATATGTATGTACATTTATGTGTACATGTATGTGTACAAATTGGGAAGGCTGCCTGTAGAAGGTGTGATTTGAGCTGTCTTAAAGAAAGCTATGGAATCTAGGAGGTAGAGGTAAGAAAGGAGAGCATTCAGGCCATGATGGATAGTAGCCAGTTCAGAGGCATGGAGTCAGGAATAGAGTGTCCTTTCTGAGGAACAGTACTATCACTGGATCATAGAGTGCTTAGAGCACTTAGTAAAGTGTGAGAAGATTGGAAAGGTAGGAATGAATGGGTCAGGTTACGAAGGGATTTAAATGCTGAACAGAGAATTTTGTATCTTATCCTGGAGGTAATAAAGAGACATTAGAGTTTATTGAGTAGGGGGTGACATGGTCAAATCCGAATGTTAAGAAATTCTCTTTGGCACCTTGAACAGAAGATGAATGTTGGAGTAAGGAGAAATTTGAGGCAGGGACATCAGTTAGAAGACTATTACAGTAGTTCATGTATGAAACGATGGTCTTAACTATAATGTTGGTAGCTATGTGAGTAGAAAGACGTTGTGAAGATAGAAATGACAATGGAACACTAATGCATTGTTGGTGGAGTTGTGAACTTATCCAACCATTCTGGAGAGCAATTTGGAACTATGCCCAAAGGGCTATAAAACTCTGTATACCCTTTGATCCACTAATACCACTGCAAGATCTATATCCCAAAGACATCAAAAAAAAGGGGGGAGGGAAGGAAGAACATTGTACATTTATAGCAGTTCTTTTTGTGGTAGCTAAGAATTGGAAATTGAGATGATACCCATCAACTGGGAAATGGGTAAAGAAGCTATGGTATGTAATTGTTATGTAATATTATTGTGCTATAAGAAATGACAAATAGGATGATTTCAGAAGAACCTGGAAAGACTTACATGAACTGATGCAAAGTGCCAGGAGAATGTTGTACACAGTAACAGCAATATTAGGCAGTGAAAAACTATGAATGACTTAGCTATTCTCCACAATTCAATGATCCAACACAATCCCAAAGGACTCATAATGAAGCATGCTATCCACCCCCAGAGAGAGAATTGAAACTGTCTAATTGAAGCATGCTATCTTTCTTTCTGTCTTTCTGTCTTTTTCAAGTCTTTTTGTACAAAATGACTAATATAGAAATGTTTTACATGATTGCAAATGTATAAATTATATCTAATTGCTTACCATCTCAGGGAGGGGGAAGGGCAAGGGAGGGATAGAATTTGGAACTCAAAACTTTAAGAAAAGTTTTAAAAATTATTTTACCATGTAATTGGGGGAAAAGATAAAGTATCTGATAATTTTTTAAAAAAAGAAATGACAAGACTTTGACAACAGATTGGCTATGTTGAGTAAGAGTGATGAGTCAAGGTTCCATAGGAATGTTGCCATTGCAGAGAGGTTTGCAGAAAAGATGATGGATTCTGTTTTGGACATAATGAATTCGAGATGCCTTTAGGATATCCAATTTGAGATGTCCAGGAACCAGTGGGTAATGAAAAATCAAAGGTCAAGAGATAGGCTAAAGCTAGACATATAAGTTTGGAAATAATCTATGTAGCAACGTTTATTGAACTCATGAGAGCTGATGAGCTGACCAAGTGAGATAGGATGATGGGAAAAGGGAAGAGAACCCAGGACAGACTTTGGATCCACCAAAAGAGACTGAAGAGGAACTGATAGACAAGTAGGAGAACCAGGTGAGAGCAGTGTCATGGGAACTAGAGAGAGATTATCCAGATGAAAAGAGTGATTAACCATGTCAAATGGTGAAGAGAGGTCAAGAAGGATGAGGAAAAAAGACCATTAAATTTAGCAAGTGAGATCAGTGCTAAGTTTGGAAAATGAGTTGAATGACATTCAGAAGCAAGATTATGGAAGATTTAGAAAAGAGTGACAGGAGAGTGGAGGCATTGCATTTAACTCTCTTGAGGAGTTGAGATAAAAAGGGGAGAGATTTAAGATGGTAGTTTGGGAGGATCGTAGGTGAGGGTTTTTTAAGAATGGGGAAGATACAGACATGTTGTAGGTAGCAGGGAAAGGAGCTAGATAGCGGAAAATTGAAGAGAAAGAGGGGATGATAGTGGGGGAAACTTGCTAGAAAAGTCAGGAAAGTTTGGAGGCAAGGGTGCATGTAGAGGGATTTGCCCTGGCAAGGAGGGCACCTTTTCTGTGAAATAGAGATTAAAGATGTGAGTAAAGAGCAGGGTGAGTCATCTGAATAAGAAGAAGAAGGGAAAAAGAGCTGTTGGTGAATGGCCTCAAATTGTTTTTTTGAAGTGTGAGGCAAGGTCTTTAGCCAGGAGGGCTTGGGGTAGAGTGCCACGGGATAAAAAGACATGTAATACCTAATGTTGTAAATAGGATAATGAATTGATTAGGGAATTTCAAAAAGATTGCCCTGCTTTAATCAGTGCCCATTTGAAATTACGTAGCATAAATTCCTTAGTGGATCCAGTCAGCAGTTTAAAAAATTTTTTTTTTCCAGTTCTGTTCAGCAGCACATAAATGTGAATGAATGAGGAAGATGGTAGGAATTATCCAAGGTTGGGGTTTGGTATCCTTGAAGCTTTCATTTAAAGGATCTGTGCCTGTGAGTGTTCTGGGTTTAACAAACAGGAAGATTAGTCTCTCCTTGAAATGATTGTAAGCTACTTGAGGTCAGGGACAACACATCCTTCTTTACTCCAATTTTTAATTTTATAGCTTTCGTCTTACTATCACCTTTACTTTCCCTTCCTATAAGCAGATAGCTATCCTTATAAACAAACAATAAAAAAGAAAGGGAGACAAGAAGCAATTGATTGTGTCAGGGAGAGAGTAATATTCAATGAGATTGAAAAGATAGAATGAGGCCAAGTTGTAAAGTGCTTCAAAAGCTAACCAGAAGAATCAGATCCTAGAGGCAATCAGGACCATCAGATTTGGCATCAGATTAAGAGAGAGCAGCAGAGAAGGGCTATTTTACTGTCAGAGACTGTGGGAAAGGAGGAGAAAGGAGGAGATGATGTGAAGGGGAGAAGAGGGAGCTGACACTGAATCACTGCAATTTCCTCAGTAAAGTGGCTGAGATAGAGGGAGAGGGGAAGGTGTAGGAATCTTTAGGAAAGAAGAGAAGGTTCTGAACAGCTTCTGTGGGGAGGGAAATAGCATTCAGGAAGGACTACAGGATTGGGCACAGTTGAATAACATGAATTTATCATATTCTCAGTCAGCGTAGTTGTGTGACTTCCTCCAGCTCAGTTCAGTCTGGCATGCACACAGAGGAGGCAGAAGATGAGGATGATCCAGGGCTTGGGATTAACAAAAGATGAATAGCAATAGAAAGGAATTAGAGAGCAGAGGACAGTGTAGAGTAAAATTATCAGGACAAGATCAGAAGGGGAGAAAAGTCAGAGCATTTATTAACATGCATTTATCAAGTGCCCATCATTTGCGATCACTATGCCAGGAGCTGGGAATACAAAGACAGAAAAGGGAAACAATCTCTGCTGTCAGAGAGCTTGCTTACATTGTCCTGGAGAAAATAATAGATACATATATAATTATATACAAAATAAATATGTATTATGAATACAAAATTAAGAGATGAGAGCGTAGAGAGAAGTCCAGTTTGGTTGGACCCTCAAGTGTTGGAAGCAGAATAATATTTAATGATCCTGGAAAGAGAGATTGGAATCAAGCTGTGAAGGGCTTTAACAAGTCAAAGAACTTTATATTTGATACTAAAGGCAATAGGAAATCCCTGGAGTTTATTGGTAGTAGGGTGACCTGGTCAGACCTATGCTTAAGAAAAATCACTTTTGCAGATGCACAGGGGATAGATTGGAGTGGGGAGAGATTTATGAATTTGTTGGTGTATATGGAGCCTTTTTGTCTTTGACCTCTTTGGGAGCACATGCCAAAATTTTATTCACTTTCTTAGCATAATTACAAATTATTTTCCAGAATTGTTGGACAAAGTCACAGCTCTCCTACAATGTATTAGTATACTGTCTTTCCACAGTCCCTCCAGCATTGATTTTTCTTCTTTTCTGCCATCTTTGGCAGTTTGCTGAGTATGAGGTGAAAGCTCAGGATTGTTTTATTTGCATTTCTCCTATCATTAAACATTTGGAACAGTCATATGGTTGTTAATAGTTTGCAACTTTTTTTTTAAGAACTCAGGGATGGTTTCTTAGAGCTCTTTGTATCCTCTGTCCATCGAGCACAGGACTTTACATGCAGTATGGACTCCACAAATTTTGATTGAATGAATGAAAGATCAACCATGTTGGGACCTGGGCAAACTGTGGCATTTGCAAAGATGAATTGATCTTGGAGAAAGCGTCAGCCAGCATTGCAGGGAAAAAGGCACAGGGGACATCAGTAAAAGATTGCTCAAGTCCTTAAGGTTTGCATATTGGGGGATGGGTCCGAGGAATAGTTATCTTGAGGTCATCTAATCTTGATGCAGCAGCCCTGGAAAAAACCAGTCTGGACCCAATTTATATCAATTCAGCAAACATTTATTAAGTTGCACTCTGTGTAGGGTACTTCTGTAGGTACTAAAGATTCCTGCCTACAAGGAGCCTGCATTCTAATCAGTGGCAGCTTAGTGCATAGTGGAAAGACCATTAGGCCTAAGAGTCAAAGGATCTGGGTTCAGTAAGTTAAAAAGCATTTATTAAGTGCTTACTATCCTCTTAAGTGCTGGGTGTACAAAGAAAGGTAAATTAGTCTCTGCCCTCAGAAAGCTCACACTCTAATTTGGGGGGTAGGATGGGGCAGTGGAGAACAACATGCAGAATTGTGCACACAAAGATGTAAACAGAGGGAGAAGGCACTAACAGTTGGGGAGACGAAGAAAGGGAGAAGGTGGGGTTCAAATCCAACCTTTGCTCTTCACTAACTGATCTTAGGCAAGTTACTGAGTTCTCTGGGTCTTGATTCCCCATCTATAAAAGGAAGACCTGGACTGCATGGTATTTAAGGTTTCTCCCAGAGAGAATGTAAGCTTCTAGGAGCTTTCACTTTCACAAAGGTCATAATTTTAGAGCTGAAAGGAGCCTTAGAGATCATTTAGTACACCTTTTCATACTACAGATAGGTTAGGAGCTACAGAGAGAATGTAAGCTTCCAGTAATGTGCAGTCATAGACATCATAGCTTTAGATGTTGTTACAGATCTGCCTCGCCTTAAGCTTGGTCAGGAAGCACAATGTGCTAGGAGGCCTTCCATTGTGCTAGGAGGTCTTGATTTTTTGGTTTCCAGATCAGTGTCAGCCTTGTGGCAAGAGAGGGGTTTGGGAAGGAAATGGAATGGCTTGATTGAATGTCATGTGTAAGAGGCCCATGATAGGAGTGCTTTGGCTGCATTAGACTTCTCAAAAAAGTTCCCATAGCAACCCTCTTTATGATCTAAATCCCTGTCTTTTGCTTCCCCACTCAGCTTTGGTACTTGTTGGTATTTGATGAATAAAACAGGAGCCCCCTTTTCTTCTTAACAATCCCACACTTTAGGCCATCTTTGCTAGAAGCTTATTGAAAGCCTGTGTATTCCACTACCAAGCCCTATTGGGTATGTCTCATTGGTGGAATGAACTTCACAGTGTGACTGATGGGAGTCCCTCAGTGTTTTCTCTTCCTATCCTGTTTTTTTTCCTTTCTGTGTTTTTTGCTGTGATTCATGAACGCCACTAGGTGGTAGTACAGCTCTTTGGGAGGAGGGTTTCCTTCAGGGAAACAGACAGACTGCAGTTGTGAAACAGATGGAGCATCGCTGGAGAGGCTCAGACTGTGTAAGGAGAAGCCACTGCTTTAAGCAATGCCATCTCTCCTCTTTAGTAGGAAGAGCTTGTGGATTTTCAGAGAATTTATTCAGTAGCTGGACTGGCACAGAGATCTTCAGGGCTTAGAACTAGGTTGGCAGCCCCCGACTACTACATGGACTCAATCAGTGTAGAATAATCAGGCCACCTTCTGGGATGCATCCATAGTAGGGACCCAAGTATACATAATCTTATTTGCAGTGCCCCCACCCTAAACCCCCAGGTAGGCCCTTCCTTTGGGCAGGAAAAATTGGGTGGAAGAATCACCTAAATGTCAGAAATAGGCTGATGTATAGTGTGTAAAATGCTTCCCTTCCATATGGGCATGGGGGTGCCAGTAATATGTTTGGGAAACACAAAGATTTTTAATTCTGATTTTTATACCTGGAATCAGCATTCACTGCCCTGCAGTGTGATATCATCTAGTATGGGTGGGGCAAATGGCTGTCAGTGTGATAGCTTATATACTTTAGTGATCATCTACCTAAACTCTTCATTTTATCAATGGGGAAACAAAGATTTCCTTTCCTTTTTCCCTCCACCAAAAGATAGCATACATCAAGTCTCTGAGTCCCTTGTTAGACTGCTGTAGGTTTAGTACTGGGGGAATCTTTTTGAGGTGTTCGTGTAAGTATACGTGTGTGTGTGTACATATATACATATATTTATGTATGTACGTATGTATGGAAAGGGAAATAGACTATTATTATAACAATCTTGTGTTTTTATTGGGAAAGGATCAAGTAGTAGCAACCATTTCTCTTTCCTCTTGCCATGGCTTATGATAGCCACAAGAAATGCTTCACTAAAATGGAGTCTTAAAGCATAGGTTCCTTTTTTCCACTTAAGTTTCTACCTTGAATTACACTAGGTTGGAGATAACCTACCTTTTTGAGATTGGTAAAAACAAAAAAAAAAACAACAAATATGTATCTCGTCTAGTATTTTATAATCATGGAATTTTAGAGCCAGAAGGCTCCTTACATATTGTCTTTATATATCTTACTATAACAGCTAAGATTGTTTTCGTTTTTGACTTTGAGGGGCTCTCTAATTGTTTGTAGGCTCCCTAGTCCAGGTTGATTCTAGATTTTCTTTCTCTGTTGCATGCTGAACATGTCAGCTTTTCCCTGTTCTTGTTTTCCTTTTCCTTCCTTTATATTATCTTCACCCATATTCCTCCCTCCTCCATATATTCATACATTACCCACCCACCCCCCCAACACACACACCCATTTCTCCCCTCCCCTTCCCTTGTTTCTATCTCCTTTTTGCTTTCTGTTTGTGTTACTGAGGGCAGTGCTCCAATTACCTCATATTTGGAGAGAGGAAGCTGTAGCCAATCCGGTCTCTGTCTGCTTTTAGGTCAAGTGATTTCTGAACTGCAGTGAGATGCTTTGAATTTGTGTCTTGTTGCAGCTCTGAGCCTGTAAGATGGCTGTCTGAAACAGCGGCGGCTGGAAGAGCCTGGGAGAGAGACAGGGAGGGAGGAAGAATCAGAGGGATTGTCACCATAGTGCGTGGTTGGAAATGTACAGCTAATCTGATGAAACTAAGGTTGGAATTTTTCCGGGAGCCCAGGATCAGCTTAACTGCATTGTTACCAAGGTTTGGTAAAAGAAGGACATGGGCAATTCTCTGGGATGTGTAAAGGAACCAAAGGAGTCAGTGGCTGTTCCAGGGAAAGCTCCCATATCTCCTAAGAAGAGGGCTCGATTCAAAAGGAAATGGAGGGGGAAAAAACTCCCCACACCAGAGGCATCTCCCAAGGAGGAGCCCTCAGAAGGGACTGAAGCAGTTGAAGAGAATGAACCACCAAAGAAGTTGCGAGTGAGTGTGACTCCCTCCCACAAAGAAGAAGGGGAAACTGTGGAGAGTCCTCCCCAGGATGTTGCTCTTCCTAGAGACCCTGCCCCCAGCCTAGGGACTGGAGACCAAGGGCTGATTGTGCAGGTGAAAGAGAAGTTCCAAGGGGAAATCCAGACAGCTCAATTACTGGCAGATGATGGGCCGTCAGGAGTTGGAGGGGTCAGGGATTCCCTTGAAGAGGGGACAACTGTCATTGCTCACCTTTTTGACAACCCAGCAGAGAGGAACTGTGAGAAGTCAGTGAGCCGGCTGGTGGCATTTCAGAGGACAGCATCGTGCAGCAGTAGGGCTCTGCTGCTGCCTTTGCAAAGAGAAGCTGCAGTTCATAAAGAGAATACTCAGCTTGGATTCACAACAAACACTTTGCCCAGGACAGACCAACCTACAGTCCCAGGGACTAGGGGCATGTCATCAGAGGATCAGACTCTGGGGCGACAAGCACACAGCATTTCAAGTACTGCCTGGACAGGTTCCTGGTCTGTGGAGCCTGGGACGGCCTCAGAATTGTCTACTCCTTCACCTTTGGTGGAGCAGCTAGAAAGACACAGGTTTGAAAAGCCTCCCAGGGTATCTTCATCATCTCCTAGGAAACTTGCTCCCATGGGGAGAGAAACCTACCATGGCCCCAAGCTACCCACTTCCCAGAGTGACTTGTCTGTTAGTGTCCTTACCACAAGTGGTATTCTGCCCTCCTCTTCTGGCTATGGCAGTGATGGGCCCCACTGGAAGGGGCTCCAACTGAAAGATGCTGAACCTAGCAAAAGCTCCACTTCTCTCTCTGAAGAGGATGGTGCCCTATCTTTGGAAGCTGGCCACATCCTGTCGTGGGGTCTTAAGGAGGTGGGTGGGTATGCTAAAGGGATGGTTAGGCTGCTCCTCTGGTTCTGGGTCCCCTTGATGTTTGAGGTTAGGGTGAAGAGCAGGGAAGCCCATCTTGTCTTCTCCAACATGATATTAAACTGAGCTCTATACTGTAAATTTAGTGACCCATTGAGCCTTGGCAAGCTAAATCTATTTTGGGTTCCCCCTTGGATCTTGGAACCAGGTATGTCTCCCTGGGCGAGCCCATGATTATGGGTAACTAAGCACAATAAGCGTACTCACTCTGGTAATGATGAGGGTACCTAACGCTGTGCAGGGCTAGGGACTGTTTACTCTCTGCTGGCCTCTTTCTCAGTTTCCCAGCAACCAAAGGCTATGTTGTAGCATGGAAGGTAATGGGGAGGCTTGACTTTAGTTTCTAGAATCAGCATAGTAGAGAGGAAGGATGTCTGAAGGGATGGAGGCTGTGGAGGAAGCAGGGACAAAAGGGAAAGAGCTTCATCCCTGTAGTTACTCTTACTTGGAGAGATGTATTCACTGGAGCTTAAACAATCTCTTTCCTGGAGGGGGTTATCAATGGCCATTCTTGTTGGTGGTTCAGGTCCATCTTTCTAAGAATGGCATATTTTCATGGGCTTCATGACCTCGTGTATTAGGGGACTGAACACAGAGTTCTCAGAGAGAAGCAGCTTGGTGGTTCCAAACATCGAACAGCCAGAAGGGGAAGGGACTGAACAGTGGCTTGGTTGGTTAGATCAGTATTTTCTGGAATTTATGGTGATACATGTGGTTGACAATATCATTCAGCCTGCATGAAAGGAGAGATTGACACGTGTACTTGAAGAGCTTGAAAAGGAAAAGGACAAAGAAAGCCAAGAGGAGGGGTCCTTGGCCATCGATGGCAGGATGCTAGGGAGACTTTGGAGCAGGGTCCACTTAGAAGTGTCTTATGCTGCCTCTCAGCAAGAACTTGAGGAGCTTCATGTATTTCTCAAGCAAAAAGCTACTTGTTTAGCCCTTTCAAAGGAGGCTAGTGAATCTTTAATTGGTAATGTACTCTAGCACCCTCTTTGGTGTGAAAAGTTTGGAGGCTGAAAACAAATGGAGGGGGAAAAAACCATTGGAGAAAGCCTGACCTATGACTGGATAATTGGTTCTTTGGTAGATTTTAATCTGTTTTATGATGTGTTGGAGGTTGGAGGGTGTGGAGGGGGACAGAGTGGTGGTAGTGGTGTGTTCATGTGTTTTGGCTGTCAAGGAGCAAGAGGGGACTTTTATTTTGGGGTGGAATCTTTGTGAAATAATTTCAGTTTTATTTAGCAATCTATGTGATCTGTTTTGTTTTGGTAGAAGTAATCTTGACAAAATATTCTTTGATAAGGTGAAGCCCAATGAACTCTTAAAGTGTTTGGGGAATGAAAGGACAGGGAATTTGGAGGTTGACTTTGTTGGCTTCTGGGAAAGGGATTCTAGATGATGAGGGCTGGATAAGAGAAAGAGAAGCAGCCTGACAAAGTTTTTACTTAAAGAACACAGTCAGACTTGTGATGGAAGTTTCATCCCCTGAAATAAGAGTCCATCTGACTGTGCAGGACCTTGAGCAAGGGCAGTTTTGGTGTTTTTAGGCTATGAGAGCTCATCACTTATGTTTTTTGAGTATTGAATCAAATTTGCCTGAGACATTTGCTTGACAGCCAACCCACATCCCATCTATGCCTCTTACTTATTCAACAGCAGTTCATTTACTCATTTAGTAATTCTTTATTAAATAGTTACTGTGTACAAAGCCTTTCTAGACACTGAGGAAGATAGGACATAGTCCTTAACTTATAGTTCTAATAGGGGAAAATATGACACATTCAGAGATAAATACGGTACACTTTATATTATGAAGAGTGACTAAGAAGAGTGTAAATGCTGTGGTGTCAGATGAGAGAGAAAATACTTTTCACTAGAGGAGATGAGAGAAGGTGGCAAGGAGGAGATGGCATTTGAGTGAGCTCTGAAGGGATGAGTAGAATGTTGAGAATGGGGGAGGACTAGAATGGGGATAATCCGGGGATAGACAGGTCCAGAGGTATGAAAGGGAGTGTGGGGGGTGGGGCAGGGAGGGGATGTACTTAAGGAATAAAGTATAAAATGCAGGCTCTTCCATGGCTTCAGAAGCTTGAGATTTAGACCAAGTTCTTTATCTCTGGATCTAGTTTGCTCTTGTGGGAACCTCAAACTGTTCTGCTCAATAGGGCAGATGAAGAGTTTAAAGTTTCTTGAGGGCTAAAACTCCTGAGACCCAGACCCATAGAGTCTTTATCAGTCTCCAAGGCGACCTTCTTCTGAGAGCTGTTGCTTGGTTTGTTCCTCAGCAGGAGGCTGCTTCCTAGGGTTGCTGTGTGGAGCCGTGAAGTCAGGGTCAGTCAGCAGGCTGTCAGAGAGCAGTATGTTCTGACCCTGAAAAATCATAGTGATGTTTAGGTTGAGAATCAAAACTGGAGCAGCTGACTGGAGCATGAACCATCATCTGATGAATGTGACAACAATAAGGAAGGACACATGGGTCAGGCAGGGAGCTGCTGTCTGCACAGAGCAAACCCAAGGGAGCTTGTCTTGAATGTGCCAAGAGATTAATCCATGCAAGAAAGCAGTCACAAAATTTCAGGATTGGCATCTAACCTGGGAATGTTGTCCCAGGGCGTTTCTACGGGAATAGAGGGTTCAACACCTGGAAAGGAACTTTGCTGTAGGCATTGTGGCATTCTAGTTTATAGAATGGTTGAAACTTTCTCTCATACGTGCCTGGGGAGCTGTGTGCTAAGTAATGGAGGCTTATGTGATGTGTATGGTCTAGGGGCACATTTCCCTTTGGAGGACTTGGTGAATCACATGCTAGAACTATATTCATGCTAATAGATTCAAGCCTAGCCCTATGCCTGGCAGGACAGAATTAATGCAGGTTATGTAGTAGTAGCCAGCTGACAGAATGATTTTCAGAATGGTAAACTTATCAGGCTTTGGAGAAGGAAGTGAGCAACTGCATACCAATTATGCTTCTGATGCTGGTTCTGCTGGTTGCTTTCCTGCACCCCTGTCTGGGCCAATGAGGGCTGTATATCTTTTTTGTCATTGTCATTCCCCATCCTACTCTGCTACCATATTCTTGCCCTTAACCCCATCATCATGAACAAAGGAAGTTGATTAAAATCCCCTGTCCTTTCCACCATGAGTGGGAAAACGTGGCATCTCTTAGCTTCTTTGGGCCCTGATGAATTAACCACTGGTTCTTCGCTGGTGTGCCCTGAACTTGATTCTTGACTATAGCAGTCCCAAAGTGCAGGGTGAGCTGCCTCCTTCTCAACATGAGGGGCTAGATATGGTTGGAGGCCCAGCTATTTCAATTTATAAGTATCTACAACTTTCCCATCTCTCTTTAATAATAGCAGTGGTAACGTTGATATTTCTATAGTACTTTAATATTAAGCAAGTGATTTCCTCTACTAAAGTTCTACCCTGATGCCTCGTAGTGGCATAAGGTAACCCTAAGTTCTCAGAGGCTATGCCAATGGAGTGCAAACTCTGGTAGATTCTACCAAATTAGAAACCCCTCTCATAGAGATTCTATACTGGTTGTTGTATTCTGTCGTTTCAGTTGTTTCTGACTTTCCATGACCCCATTTGGGGTTTTCTTGGCAAAGATACCAGAGTGGTTTGCCATTTCCTTCTCCAGCTTATTTTACAGATGAAGAAACTGAGGCAAGCAGGGTTAAATGACTTGCTCAGGGTCATACAGCTAGTAAGTGAGGCTAGATTTGAACTCAGGAAGATGAGTCTTCCTGACTCCAGGTGCAGTGCTCTATCCACTATGTCACCTAGCTGCCTATATATTTAATATACGAGGGCCAGTGTAGTTTAAATTCATAGAATTCTGAAGAATTCTAAGGTTGGCCACAGGCTGATGATAAGTTCTTCAGCCACAGCAAGTTTTAAAGACTGTACCAAGTTATAGAGGAGTCATACTCTGTAGGAGTGGGGGGAACATGCATCCATGCAGAGGGAAATGCATATCTTGGAAGTTGTGAGGCTGTACCAGGATTATCCCCATTTAGAGAAACTCAGGCTCAGAAGGAGGAAATGAATTGCTTAAGGGTTAGGGTTAGAGTCGCAGGGATTACTGTAAAGATGTATTTCTTCCAGGAACATCAGCCACCTTGACTCCCAGCTCTGTTGGGGACAAAGAGTCCTCCCCTTTTGCACACTGTTAAAAACACACGGCATCACTAGATGCCTCTGACGAGGAGAGTGCTCTCTTACCCACTTTGGGGAACTGTTTTCAAAGTTGGTCTTTTAATATTTCCCCTTTAATGTAGTAAGGCCGGCTAGAAGCTTAAGGAAAAAGTAATTGTGAGTCTCATCTATGAGCCCAGCAAACCGTGGTGGTTCCCAGTGTTTATAGAATAAAATCCAAAGTTTTCATCCCAGCTTTCAATGTTCTACATCATTTAGATCCAGTTTACCTGCCTAAATCTGAAGTTCCATGTATTCCCAACATAAACTTTACTCTCCAGTTAGACTGGTCTCTTCTCCGTCTTCTGCCATAACCAAATCATACTAATCCACAACTCTAAACCTTTTCAATGTTTATTGATTTTTTTGGTTTACATAACCTTAATTTTCAAATATATTCTTCCCTTCCCCCCTCCCCAAAGAACCATCTCCTATAACAATGAGTAAAAAAGAGATAGAAAAAGTAGTTGAGCAGAACTAACATATCAAACAAGTTTGACTGTGTATGTAAGGTTACTCACCCAGTTTCCCCCATCTGTAAAGATGAGTGAGGTGCATTTTCTCATCTCCAGTGTCAAATTTGGTCGTTATAGTTACACAAAACCCAGTTTTATTGTTCTCGTTCTTCCCATTTACATTGCTTTAGTCAGCGTGTATTTTTTTTCTTATTTTGCTCACTTCATTTCCATTTGTATCAGTTCATGTCTTCTCATGCTTCTTTGTACCCTTCGTATTAGCATTTCTTTTTTTCCCACTTAATAGTATTTTGGTTTTTTCCAATTACACGTAAAGATAGTTTTCAACATTCACTTTTGTAAGAATGAGTTCCAAATTTTTCTCCCTTCCCCCTCCCCAAAACAGCCAGCAATCTGATATAGGTTATGCATGTAGAATCATATTAATCCTATTTCCATGTAAGTCATGTTGTGAAAGAAGAATCAGAACCAAAAGGAAAAAAATACTATGAGATAAAAAACACCAAAAAAAAGTGAAAATGGTATGCTTCGATCTGCATTCGGACTTTATAGTTCTGTCTCTGGATGTGGATAGCATTTTCTATCACAAATCTTTTGGAATTGTCTTGCATCATATTACTGAGAAGAGCTAAGTCTGTCATAGTCAATCATTGTACAATGTTGCTGTTACTATGTTCTCCTGGTTCTGCTCACTTAGCATCAGTTCATGTAAGTCTTTCCAGGTTTTTCTGAAGTCTATCTGCTCATCATTTCTTACAACCTAATAGTATTCAATTACTTTCAACAGCTTGTTTAGCCATTCCCCAATTGATGGGCATTCCCTCAATTTCCAATTCTTTACCATAATAAAAAGAGCTGCTATAAATATTTTTGTGCATGTGGATCCTTTTCTGTTTTTATGATCTCTTTGGGCATATTAGCATTGCTTATCAAGCAATAGCATTCTATCACATCCATGTGCCAGAATCTAATTCCAAACCTTTGTTTCATGTTCTTTCCCTGACTTGGAATGCCTTTTCCCTTTGTCTGTACAAATCCCCTCTTTTCAAGATTCACCTTCCTCTGAAGCTTTCTCTGACCACTGTAGCAGACATGAGTCACTTTCTGATCTCCTAAAATCATAGTACATGAAAGAGAGCTCGAAGGACCCTTAGGAACTAGAATGTTAAAACAGAAAGGGGCCTTACAGCATAGAATGTCAAAGAAGGAAGATCCCTTAAAACATAGAGCATTTAACATAAGAGCTGCAAAGCCCAAAGAGAGATAGTCACTTGCCCATAGTCATGTAGCATGTTAGTATCAGAATTATTTCTCCAGCACATAGTATTTAACATTCTTTTGGGCTGTTAATTGTATGTCATCTTGTGTTACTTAACTATTTTGTCTTGGCTTCCTAGTTATATTTTTTTTGTGTCTGCCTTAGTGTCGCACAGTGCTGTACGCATAGCAGATGCTCAAAAAATATCTGCTTAGTGAATGAATAAATCATTAAAAAAGCATCAAGGGTCTGGAAATTAATAATAAGAGAGCCTTGGAAAGTGTGGATCAGGAGAGGATCAAAATAGAGATGCTTTGGCCTTTGATGTGATTGAAGGGAAAATCCTTAGAGAGGCTTTCTTCCCAATCCAAACAGCTGCATTGTTAAAAACCAATCAACTCTCTGGAACTGATGCTGAATTTCTGGTTGATTTTAGAGATTAATTTAGAAGCTTTTGCTCAGCCCAAGTAACATGCTATGTGTGTGTGTGTGTGTGTGTGTGTGTGTGTGTGTGTGTGTGTGAGTGTTTAATATGAGGAGGTGGATGGGAGCCAAATGGAATTACTCAGAAGGTTTGTAACAGCGAGGCCATTTCTCTAATTCCGCTGACAATCCCACTGACTGACCCAGCATGGGATGAGTATTCTTTGTGAGGGAGCAGAACAACTGTATTTAACACCCCTGGCAAAGGTGTTCTGATGTATACAGCAAGGTAGGAATGCTATGATTTATGTAGGGAGATGCCATCAGAAAGGCAGACTTTGGGTAAGACTTAAAACCATCCATTTACCTAGGATTTGTTATTGTTATAGAAATCAGTGAAATACAGTTTACATTTTAATTCCTTAGGTTCCATCCCCTCTTCACCTCTGTCCTTCTGTTTTCAACTATACAATCACATTCTGCCTTCACATCTATACTAAGTGGCAAAAAATGCAAAGCACTAGGATGTATCTTTAGAGGAAGATGTTTGGTCACTAAAATGTGGAAATAGGAAAACTGCCTATTGCTAGGCATGCTATAAATATATTCAAGAGACAATTTGTTCTGTTGATATCAGAGCCCATGCTATCCCTGTGTAGGATACCTGGAAAGAAAATGGTGTGCCAGATTCATTATCATAGAAAGGAGTTGAAATTTTATTTGTTTGAGAGAATTGTTCCCTAGTGAAACACTTTGTTGAATGGGACATAGGTTTGCTTTTCCATAGAGTGAAAGGAACATTGGATGTGAAGCCTAGAGAACTGGGTTTGGGTACCACTTCTAATTTCCTTGGTGTAGGACCTTAGGAAAGTCACCTCCCATCTCTGAGCCTCAGTTTCCTCATCTGTAAAATAAAGATAATAATCTTACTACATATCTCAAGAATTATTGTGGGGAAAGCACTTTGAAAACAGTCAACACCAATCTAGCAAGGATCTCTTAAGTCTGAGAATGATAATTGATTTACAGATGGTCTATAACTTAGTCTTAGAGAGTTGCTAAATGACTTACCCTTGGTTACCTAGGTACTAAGTGTCAGAAGCAGGATTTGAATCCAAGTCTTCCTGGCTCCAAGCCCAGCAAGCATTATCAAAATGAAAGTTGTTCATATTGTGCATAAAACCAAGTGATTATTAATCAGTTAATCAACAAATCTTTATCAATCCTTGCTAGATAGAGTAGTAATATACAGCAAACTGGAATAGAGAAGGACCTCTGCAGGGCATATTGACTTAGAAAACCATAAAATAACATATTATTGTTTTTATTTGTTTGTTTTTGTTTTTGGCTAAACATTTTCCAGTTACATTTTAATCTGATTTGGCTGCCCTGGGGTAGGTGTGGGGGAGAGTTGTGGGGTACATGATACCTCTGATGTAGGAGATAGAGAGGAACCAGAATCATAGAACAGGACGAGGCTATAGAGGCCTCTCAGCCATTTTCCTACTCTGTGCAGGACTGCCCTCCACGTCCTTCCTGATGGGGTTGTCTAGTCTTCGGCCGATCTCTGCTATCAGGTGGACTTACTGTCAGGGTAGCCTATTCTGTTGTTGGGCGGCAGCTCCTGGTTATTTATGATGGTTTCTCTCTTTTAAGGGACTTAGAATCTAGTTGGGATAACAAAACTAGCAAACATGAAACAATAGTGAATGATATAAAACAATATCTAATTAAGAGAGAAATTGTGTGGCATTCTTAAGTATCATAGGAGTTCAGAGGAGAGAGATCAGTGAGGGAATTCTATGTGTACAAAAAAAGCCTTTCATTTTTTTGCACAGTGCTAGAGTTTTCATTTGAAATCATATCAGTTCTCTTAGCCACAGATTCCCTTCCTTTCCCTTTCACACCATACCCCTCCTACATCCTATACCCTTCATGCTGTATATCCTATTATCATCCTCCCTTTCTCTTTCCCTTTTTTCCTCTTTTCTCATCCAAAATCCTCTTTCCACTTCCTTTCCTTCTCATGTCTACTTCCCTCTTTCTCTTCCTCTTTGCTCTTCCCTTCTTCCCCTCTCCTCCCTTTTCATTTTACCTTCCTCCCTCTTTTCTCCTCAACTGAGCCCCACCCCCCCATCTATGCTGTAGCTAAAAGAGACTTTAAGAGATCTTCTTTCTCCTATTTGAGGAAAATGTCATTCTGTATCCTGTATTTGGGCAGATCTCTGACATCTACATCAGTGGTGAGTCAGGAGACATGTCAGCAAAGGAAAAGCTGCTATTGTGGACCCAGAAGGTGACAGCTGGTTACACAGGAATCAAATGCACTAATTTTTCCTCATGCTGGAGTGATGGGAAGATGTTCAATGCACTTATTCACCGATACAGGTATGTGAGTGGGAGCATCAGATTGGGATACGGGCGGTCTCTTTTCTTCTCTTGCTGTTATTGTATAGAAACTTAGAACTGGGAGGAGGCTAGGGATACATCATCCAGTCCCATTTTACATCCAGTGCAAGAATCAATTCTGTTCTTGATTACGACAAGGCAGTATACCCCCTCGAGGCAGCTCCTGGTGGACTATTCACTTATTGTTAGTTCCTTCCTTTGCAAAATGAAGAGTACTGAATTTGGAGTTGGAGGACCTGTGTTTGAGCCCCAGCTTTGCTACTTACTGAGCTGTCTGACTTTGAACAAGTCCCTGCACCTCTGAGAGATTGTTTTTCCCCTGTAAAAGGAGAGGTTGGATTAGATGATTGCTATAAGTCCCTTCCATCTTTAAATCCCATAATCTGTCTGCTATAATTCCTTTCCTTGGCCTACACCAGGAAACAGGGCTCTGGTATACCCTTGAACAGGAGAACCAGTGAACATAATTCTCCCAGGTGCCATAAACACGTGCATATCGTCACTCTGTTCTCATTTAGGTGCCCTTTCCTGCCCTCTTAAGGCCTTAAGATCTACTGTCCTACACTTTTAGCATCATGGTAATGTAATCTCCCAATGTATAGTTCTAAATGGGACCAGCACCTTTCCAGATTTTTGACCTCCGCTACTTATCCCCTTTACGTGTTTAGAAAGTTTCCTTTGCTGATTAGAAACTTCTTCCAATGTTTGCTTTGCTGACTTTTTACAGGCCAGACTTGGTAGATATGGAAAGGGTGCACATCCAGAGCAATCGAGAGAATTTGGAACAGGCCTTTGAAGTGGCAGAAAGACTTGGGGTCACCCGGTTGTTGGATGCAGAAGGTGAGAGATGACAGAACCTGGTTCAAGTTTAGAACATGTGACCTGCATTTCCTTAGCAGGTAACTGCTTCTCCATCCTGGCTTAGGAGTCTTGTTTCCCCTCTCCTTCAGATGTGGATGTACCTTCCCCAGATGAGAAGTCTGTAATCACTTACGTGTCTTCAATTTATGATGCCTTCCCCAAAGTTCCTGAGGGAGGTGAAGGAATTAGTGCTACGGTAAGAATGAATTTGCTTGAGACTTTTTCTATCTGGAAGAAGTTTGGAGTGAATGAGTCAATAGAGCAACATTTTGTGAGTAGACACTTTTATGGAGGACACTTTTACATTGCAGCTTGAGTTTGCCTGCCAGATAGCTCAAGTGGCCTCTTTGGACGTGTCTGTGAGGAGAGGCTTCATGTTGCAGATTTGAGAGATTAAAGCTGTCATCTTCAGCCTCATCCATTGGCATTGTTAGAGGCACAGTTTGTGTTGCAGTGTCCTGTCCATGTTGGGCAGTGCTAAGAACATAGAACATTTCTCCCCACCCATTTCACTGGTATTTGTTAGCTCTGGCTTGAGCTGAGGCTGTGATTTTTCTGTTTCAAATGTCTACTTGCTCAGACATGCCATGGGCTTTTTGTGATCATGGGATCTAAAGTTGGAAGATCATCTGTTTTATGGGCCTGAGAAGCTGAGTCACAGCTGGGGCACCTGGGCCACCACCTACAGATCCCAATTGCGAACCTCTGAAAGTTAACAGTTGGCGCTACCATGGATTCACCGAATTGAGAGAATAAACAGCATTAGCTGGTGGTGGAGCAGAGGGTGTTTCTGAGAGACTTTTCTCAGGGATTTTTGGAGTACTGCTATTAATAGAGTACCTGGTGGTTGTTTCCTGTCAATAGGAGGTGGATTCCAGGTGGCAAGAGTACCAGAACCGTGTTGATTCCCTCATTCCCTGGATCAAACAGCACACTATGCTGATGTCAGATAAATCATTCCCCCAGAACCCTGTTGAGTTAAAGGTAACACTTGGGGCTGGGATGGCACTTTTACAAAGCAGTCCCAGTGCTGACTCCTGGGTAAGCTGAAGGTCTCCAATTATTTTGTGTCCTATTTCAGGCACTTTATAACCAGTACATACACTTTAAAGAAACTGAAATTCTGGCCAAGGAGAGAGAAAAGGGAAGAATCGAGGAATTGTACAAATTATTAGAGGTAAGGAAGCTTACTCCTCTGCCGAGGTCGTGACCAAGCTATTATTGCCTCTTTCTAGCCAGATTTTTCTGTCTTGTCTTCTCAACATAGCATTCATTTTTCTAATGCTGTCTACCCTCAGAGAGCATATCTGGTCCAGGATTGTTCTGAAGAACTCTGTGAAGAGTGATTTCAGCTCTGTGACTTTATTCTAGATAGGACTCACAAACAGACTTTTAATCAATAAATCAATAGGCATTTATTAAGTACTTACTGTGTGCTAGGCACACAGGTAGGAAGGGACCAGCTGGCGAAGAGTTTTAAATGCCAAACAAAGCCCTGGAAATATAAAGAAAACACAAAAACAGTCCCTACCCTCTAGAAGCTTATATTCTAATGAGAGATACTGTCTATTCTGAGATATATAGATATATTTTTATCTTTACTGTCTATATATTCTGAAATAGATATAGATATTGCTATCTATACCATATAGACAGCAGGTAGGTGGTGCAGAGCACTGGGCCTAGAGTCAGGAAAACCCAAGTTCAAATCCAGTCATAGATACTTACGAACTCTGGGATCCTGGGCAAGTCACTTAACCCTGTTGGCCTCAGTTTCTTCATCTGTAAATTGAACTAGAAAAGGAAATGGCAAACCACTCTAATATCTTTGCCACGAAAACCCCAAATGGGGTCATGTATCTCTTTGAAAGAGGCTCTCTACTCTGGGATATAGAGCTTTGTATAGTGTCTCATTAGAATGGAAACTGCTTGAGGGCAGGAACTGTTTTTGTATTTTCTTTGTATTTCCAAAGCTTAGTACGTGTCTGACTTGCAGCAGTAAGTACTTGATACTGATTTATTGATTGACTAAAAGTCTGTTTCGAACCTGTCTAGAATAAAGCCATGGGCCTGAAATCACTCTTTTTCACAGAGTTCTTCAGTTCAGCTTGGAATCTATCCGTGTATATCTCAAAATGCACACTATCTGAGTAGATGGAAGGTAACCTTAGAGGGGACAGCATTAGTAGCTGAGAAGGGACTCAAAAAGGCCTCCTGGAGGAAGTGGTACTTGAGGAGAGTCTTAAAGGAATCTGGGAATCCTGAACATCAGAGGGCCACAGGGAGAATACAGTATTGGATGGAGTGCCATGTGCACTCCTGCCAGTGTGGCTGGATCATGGAGTACATGGAGGGAGTGGAATGTAAGTAGATTAGACAGGTAAGAAGGGACCAGCTGGCGAAGAGTTTTAAATGCCAAACAAAGGACTTTATTTCATTCTGGGGATATTAGAGATTCACTAGAGTTTATTGAGAGGGAGGGAGAGGGAAGAGGAAGAAGTAAAGCAGTCAGACCTGTGCTTTCAGAAAACCACTTTGATAGGTGAGTGGAGGATGCATTCAAGTACATAGAGACTTAAACAGAGACACCAGTTAGGCTATTGCGGTGGTCTAGGCAACAAGTGATGACGGCCTAAATTGGAATGGAGTATGAGTGGAGAAAAGGAGATGTATATGAGAGATGGTGCAGAGAAGGGAAGTATAAGTTTTGGTTATTGATTGGATTTGGGGGTGAGTGAAAAGAGAAGAATCAAAGATAATGGGAAGTTTTTGAACTTGAGGGACAAGAATAAAGAAGTTCCAAGTCTTGATGCTTATGGATGGGGGTCCCTGCCCTTCTGAGAGAGTTAATCCTTTCCCTAGATGTGGAAAAAGGGGGTTTTCATTGGCATTCAGGATTTCGAAAATTGGAATAGGGTTATATAAACATTTGTAGGTGGGCAGAATCTTAAAGATAAAATCTACTGTTTTATGGAGAAGGATACTGGGGTTTATAAAATGGTCCACCAGAGTCCCCATAAGTGATAAGTTGCAAAAAGTAATATTTGAACCCAGGACTTCTAACTACAAATTCAGTGACTTTTCCACTCTAGTAAACTACTCAGCATACCCTCTTTAGAAAATGAGGTGTGATGAAGAATATGAAAAGAAACATAGCTCTGATAGATTAATTTGTCTCTACTTTTAGAAGAAATGTGCTTTTTAGAATTTTATCTTAGAGCTGACCAAAATAAGGTGAAATCTTGACTGAATGTATGGTTCTAGCATCATCTGTTCAGAGTAGCCAGAATTGTAGAATGAGTGGGCTAAGGCAGGAAAAAATGAGGTCTGTGCCTTGATTGGGCCATCTCAGAGAAGCCTGGTTGCAGTACAAAGTGGGCACTGCCTGTGTAGGTAAGAGAGATTTTCCTGTGCCATCCCATGGGAGCTGACAGACAGTGAAGTCAAGTGAATAAAGTGCTGCCCTTGAGGTCAGAGTGATGAGGGTTGGAATTCTGCCTTGGACACTTATTTGCTTGGTGAATCCTGGTCAAGTCACTTAACTAACCTCTCTGACCCTCAGCCTTCTATTCTTCTATTCTATTCTATCTTTTGTACCTACCTCATTGTGTTGTGGCAGGTTTCCTGTGATATAATAGATGTTAAGTTACAGAAGATACATAAGAATATATGTTAACATATGGAAGCAATTTGTAAACCATAACATGTTTATATAAATGTGAGTTTTTCTTACTATTCTTATATTCTTCTTTGGCTTTGTTTCTAGGTATGGATTGAATTTGGTCGAATTAAGCTGCCTCAAGGCTATCATCCTAATGATGTGGAGGAAGAGTGGGGAAAGCTAATCATTGAAATGCTAGAGCGAGAGAAGTTACTGCGGCCAGCAGTAGAAAGGTTGGTTCTGTACCCAAAGGTGTCTTGACATTTTCCTTCTTGGTAGCCTTGGTCATAGAGAGGAAATCAGTATGTTTATATCTTGTTTTAGGCTGGAATTGCTGCTACAAATTGCTAACAAAATCCAGAATGGTGCTTTGAGCTGTGAAGAAAAACTGACACTAGCAAGGAATACGCTACAGGCGGTGAGTTTTGGACCAGTGTCCCCCTCCGGCCTCCCTCTGCTGTCTTCTCTGGTATCCCTGGTCATTCTGGTGATCCAGAGTGACCGTCATGGCTCTTTCCTTCTTCCTTTCTGCCTTAGGATGCTACTCACCTGGAATCAGGGCAGCCAGTGCAGTATGAGTCAGACGTCATCATGTACCTTCAAGAATGTGAAGGACTCATCAGGCAGCTGCAGGTGGACCTCCAGATCCTCCGGGATGAGAACTACTACCAGCTAGAAGAGCTGGCTTTTAGGTGAGAAAGGAAAAGTCAACTAAGCAAACACTTACTGTATATCCGCTATATGCTAGATCCTGGGAATATAAAGATGAAAATGAAACTGTCCCTTTAAGAAGCTGTAGAGAATCAACATGAGTGTACATAAATAAATGTAAGAGAAGTATAAAATAGATGAGGAATAATTGGCAGGGAGAGGAGTGCTAATAACTGCGAAAGTCAGGGAGTTGTCTGTTGAGCTGGGCTTGAAAGAGAGCCTGGAATTTCACAAGGCGAAGGTGGGCAAGGAGAGCAGTCACGGCATTGGATCCAGCCTGGGCAAAGACATAGAGAAGGACGTGGATGAGGAACAGCAGAAAGGCTTGTTTGGCTGAAATTTCAGCAATCATTGAGAGTCAGCAAAGATACTGGACCCAGATTGTCATGGGCTTTAGAAGAGTTTGTATTTATCCTAGAGGCAGTAGGGAGTCACTGAGGCAAAGAGCAAGGAACTAATATGGTCACAATTGTGCTTTCGGAATATCATTTTGTCAGACTAGATACGTGGCTCTTGGAATTAAATGTGTAGACATAATGTTGAGTCTAGGAAAGCTGATAAGATCCCAAAGGAAAAGAAGTTTGGGAAAAGAGATAAAGGGCTCAGGACAGAACCTTGGCTGTATATATGTGTATGTGTACATATATAAAACATCTTATGGTGTTACCCTCCAATTAATTGCCTTGGGCTTATTCACTGGGAAACCCAGCAGCAGAGCTTGGCCCAAGAATCCTGAAAGAGACAAACCTTTGGGTTTCTCTTTTCAGTTTTAAAGTGAGGTTAAAATTTTTTTTCCTTCTAAAAAATGAAAAAAAAACCTAAGCAGCAAAATATATACACACACATTTATATATACGTACATATATGTTTGTGTGTTTGTATAGCAGAGGCACAAAGCAGGCATGTTGTTATGAGGCCTGAGTGAGCAAGAAACCCTGTTCATCCGATGAGACCAGGGGTCTGTATACTGAATTACTCTTGGAGTATTCTACAATTTAGAACTTGAAGGGATATTAAAGATCATTTAGTCCAACGCCCTCTCTTTACTCCTGGGGAAACTTGAGACCCAAGGGGAAGGGCCTTGCTCAAGATTATTCATTGAACTTTTAGTAGAGTTCAGTACTAGAACTCTGATATTAACATCTCCATAGATAGGTGGATGTTGCTCTGATTCCCTTTCAGCATGTTTTTGGTTTATGCTGTCAAATCAACTCTAAACTAATGAAAATTATTAGTATCGCCACCTTACAATTTTATAGTTCTTTTCCAAAACACTTTCATTTTTATAATTAACATAGTTCAGAGTTCTATGAAAATTTATTAAATGCCTGCAATATGCAAGGCTTCCATCAGACTATAGAAATACAAAATTCCTGCCACCAGGGAGTTTACCATTTCATTGATTGTTGACCTCTAGGTGGGTTGGGTGGATAGAGTGCCGTGCCCAGAGTCAGGAAGATTCATTTGCCTGAGTTCCAATCTAGCCTCAGGTGCTTACTAGCTGTGTAACCCTGTGCAAATCACTTAACCCTGTTTGCCCCAGTTCCTCATCTGTAAAATGAGCTGGAGAAGGAAATGGCAAGCCAATCCAGTATCTCTGCCAAGAAAACCCAAATGGAGTTACAGAGAGTCAGACATGACTGAAAAATGACTTAACAACAAATGATCTTTTCGTTTTCATAATCTCCCAGTAAGATGAATAGGGCAGAGATTACTAGAAAAAAGCAAAGTTGTATTGAAAAATTTAGTTTTACTCTTCTTGTGTTGACCATTAAACTCTTTTTTTCATTTATTCCTCCCTTTTCTCTCCAGGATTATGCGTCTCCAGGATGAGCTGGTCACCTTGCGGCTAGAGTGCACAAATCTTTACCGGAAAGGACATTTTAATACACTTGAGTTTGTTCAGCCCTCTACTTTAACCACTACTCACCTGAAGGCAGACCCTTTGACTAAGGTCACACATCCTCCTTCTACCTCTTGGTTCCGAAAACCCATGACTCGTGCTGAACTGGTGTCTATTTCTTCCTCTGAAGATGAAGGGAGTCTCCGATTTGTTTATGAACTGCTCTCCTGGGTAGAAGAGATGCAGGTAGGTGTATGTGACAGATAGCAATGAGTTAGACTAGCTTCTGGTAAAATCCAGCAATTCCTTGGAGGTGATCAGACCTGTAACTGTATTGGGGGTATTCTGAAATATTTCTTTACGGCTGGAAGCCAGATATTGTCTGGGAAGTACTTTCTTTCCTTCCCCTTTCCAGCTTTTCTAAATCAATCCTTGATGAATAGAGAGCTTGCATCAACTTATAGCTGCTTCCCAGTATAGGTCAAGTGTAGGCTTTTGGGAGCTTCCTCCCTTTGAATAACTATACTCCAAATAGACATCTTTGGAAGAAGGTGCAGTATCTGAGTTAATTAACTTCTTTCTAAGAAATCCTTTCAGGTTTTTTCATTGAGAGTTGGGACTGCTTCATGAGTTTTAATGTTGAAGTTTAACTCCATTATTTGAATTTTTTGATATTGCCTCCCTGACCCTGATGCTGTGTTTTCACTTAGCATTCTCACCCCCATTGGAGGACACTTGACAAGCCATTTCTGTCAAAGATTGTTTCATTTCAGTTGGATTCTTGATACTCTGGGGGAGGTGGGATCATTGTAAATGTTGTCTTTATATGTCTGCACTGGATTTTATGAGTTGTGCATCACAGAGCAGGACCCAATAAAAGGAAATGGCCACAGTGAAATGCTGAGAAGTAGAAGCTGAGTGAAAGCTACTTTCTAGGCAATTCTCATGTTACTACAACAAAATAGGCAAGTTTAGGAGTTGGGTCCCCAAATTAGGAGCCATTATAGATTGAGGCAAGGAGTTCAGCTATATGGTCTAAGATGTCCCCAATGCCTCCATGCATGTGTCAACATCCTTATTCTTACATGCCCAGCCTGTGTTTACTAACTGACCTATCTGTTCTTTTAAAAAAAAAACCACCCTCATTTAATAAATGTTTCATCGATGTTCTTTTTTATAAAGGTCATATCCCATCCCTATCCCTAAGAAAACCTTCCTTCATAACAAAAAAGCACACATTTAAGTAAAACAGTTTCCACATTAGCGATGTTTGACGGTACATGCCTGTTCTGAAACCTCTACCCTATTAATGTACTCGTTTGCTGAGAGGAAGGGGGCATAATTTTCTTCTAGTCTCTTGAAGTTACAATTGGTGTCATGTTTGCTTTTCCAGATGAAACTAGAGCGAGCTGAATGGGGCAGCGACCTACCCAGTGTGGAGCTGCAGCTTGAGACTCAGCAGCACATCCATACCAGTGTAGAAGAACTGGGCTCAAGTGTCAAAGAAGCTAGAATGTATGAGGTAAGGAGCGTCCTTAGCATACACTAGAACAGAGACAGAATAGTTCATAGACAATTCATAGCATACGTACTTTCGAAGAGATGACGCAGTAAGACAATTGGGGTTGAGATGCATCGTTCATGGTGTTCTCTTGGAACTTTCTCAGTGTTGCTGTTTGAGAGTGGGATCTGTTCTCTTGAACTTTACTCAATTATTGCCCAATTAGCGATGGTTCCATGTTGTAGATCTGGCTTATGTATTATGTCAAGTCCTGTCATCTCACATTTTCCAGTGTACTTTGAACGGGTCTACTCTTAAGTGCCATTATAGGCCTTATCCCCCTGAATGAATGAATTGATCACCATTTTAGATTCTCAAGGATTTTGCAAAGGAATTTGAGAGAGAAATCTTAGACTTGTTGTAATATCTCAGAAAACTAAATCCATTTTCTAAAATGTTTTTGTTTCTTTTCATTCTCATTAGGGCAAAATGTCCCAGAATTTTCGTGCCAGCTACACTGAAACACTTGGGAAGTTGGAGACACAGTACTGTAAATTGATGGTGAGTAGTGACTGGATCTTTCCTGTGCTGTTGACAGGGGGTTCCAGTGTTCTATTGACAGCTGGGTTCCGTGACTGACTGAGAAAGCTGAAAGTTTGGGCCATTATGTTCACATGCATACACAAATACATGATATTAGAGGTGGAGTGGATCTTTGAGTCCCAAGTTCACCCTGCAAATAGCTCATAATAGCTAATAAGCACATGCTAGTCAGGACAACAGACCTCCAGGAGGTGACCGAGTTCAGACTTCTAACATAAACTATATTTGTAGCTTTCCTGGTCCACCAGGCTATTGTCTTAGTCAAAAGGGAAAATGAGGTTAGTCAACCATGTCCTCCTGCTGATGAAGCCATGCTGTTTTCTTGTGATCCCTGTTCCTTCTTCAGCAAGTTCACCAACTAATTAGATCTACCTGTTCTTTCAGTACCTTGGGATATTGTTTTTCTGGACCTCGTGACTAAGCCATCATAGACTTTTGATGAGCTTATTTTCCTTATTTATCTTGCATTTTTAATTTCCTTTTAGGCATTTTAGTTCTGTCTTTTCTACTCCAAAGCATATTCTCCTGGTCATAGAAAATAGAAGCATAAGAATTGAGTAGTTCTTACACTACAGAATCATTCCATACTTTTGCCTTCAGTCTCTTTCCCATCCTTGGTCTCCTGTGTGTGTCTCTTTAAAATCTAAGTCGATTGATGAGTTCCTTAGACAGCCAGAGATGTCTCTTTGGAGAGCTTCCCCTGTCCTCCAGATCAGAATTGTTTCTCTTTGTGTCTTCAGAATTTCCTACTTGAGAGCTCATTCTTTCTGGGCCAACTTTTCTATATGATGTCAATCCATTAGACACTGTCAATCCTTTTGCTCGACTTCTGAAATCTTCTTTTCCCAAAATCTAGAGCACCTGTCAAATGATACTCAACTTTCCTCTCTACTCTGTCATGAATTCTGTAATGAAATAGTCACTTCCCCCAAACATCTCCATCATTTTTACTATAGAAAGCAGTTCTTCCTTCTTGGTCAAAATCAGGTCTAGAATAGCAGATCCTCTCATTGTGGCTTCTGCTTTTTGAGGAAGGACATTATTAAGGAGAGCTGTTAACTGTTTCATATCTTAGGAAGAGGCAGCATGACATAGTGGATAGAGAGCAGATCTTGAAGCTAGGAAGATGCAAATTCAGGTCCCCTCTGTGACATATTGTGGCTATGAGACCCTGGGCTTCTTCCCATATTGAAGCTTCTCTCTATAATCTCTTGGTAGATATATACAAGAATTTTTTTTTCCCATTCTCTTCCTTTTCTATTTAAATTCATCTTGATTAGAATTATGAGTCTTCAGATTAACACATCTTTACCTCATCAGGTTTGCACCATCTTGGGCCAAGAATTCGTCATTACAGAATTTTCAGTTGTGCTCCAGAATTTACATCTTGTTTTCAGACACCATCTTCTTAACTAGCTGTTCATTTCCCAAATATATGTCTTTTTGGATGCTCTTGTAGCAGTGGTGAAACTACTACTTTTACCGCTATGGTTGTCAGTTTCTTGCCCAGGACTTCATACATCTTAGCTATATTTTCTAGGTTTCTTCTAGTAGTATCATTTGTGCATAGATGAGTCATCAGATGTAGGTTGTAATCATTGGGTTTATAAGTTCTTCGTGAATGTCTCAGATATATGCCTTGGGAAGATAGTAGACTGTTTTAAAAATAGATTTTTTTTTATTTTTTGCTTTTTATATCACCAGAATTTTCCCCAGTATCCCTCCTTTTCCCTCCAAGATAGCCCTCTCATATAAACAAATATTTAAAAAAAAAAAAAAAAGAAGAGGAAAAACGTTTGAAAATAAATGCAACATACAACACCCATCTAACCCAGTAATTCAGAACCCTTAGTTGTCATTGTTCAAACTATCCCCCACTGCCCACTCCTTTATCCCTATCCCCCTCATCTCAGCCCTCCCAATATCCATTTTAAAGTTATTTAGCCCTTCTAGCTCTCTGGAATGTCTCCTCCATGGGCAACAAATTTGCTTTCATCTTAAATCTTTTCCTTTCCCACTCTGTCCATCTTCTGGCTCTCACTAAGACCTAGCTCCCTCTTGATCACACAGCCTCCCTGGCTGTCTTTTCTAGCACTGGTTGCACATTTTCCCATTTCCCCTTTGGTCAAGTTAGAAGAGTTGGAATATCTCTTATTCCTATTGCCATTTCCAAGCTTGCTCTCTCTCAGCATCATTCAGTAATATCTTCTCCTTTGTTTACTCAGTTCATATATAACACCTCAAAATTCTGCCAGTTCTTGACTAACGACCTCCAGGACATGCCTGTTCTTTCCTCAGTCAGTTCTGTATCTGGCTCATAGTCTTTCCTTCCCAACTTCTGCCTTTATATTGGAAGACTTCAATGTACATATTGATACCCTCTCAAACACCCTAGCCTCTCAGTTCTCAACTTACTCATTTCTCATGACTTATTTCTCCTCAGTTAGACACAGAAATGAATCTTGCCATCAAAATATATCCCTTCCATGTTTGTGAACTTTTGAAATTCTCTTATCTGATCAAAATCTGTTGTCATTTCTCCTCTCCCAAACCACAACCTTCAGACCTTATCTCTGCATTTCTTTCCCAGGCTGTCACCCCTGCATTGGTTTCTTTCCTCTCCCTTCCCATCTTGACCCTTTGGTAGTCCAGTTCACTACAATCTCTTCTCCTGAGTCCCTTGCCTCATTATTTTGTCATCAGTCTTTCCTTTCCAAACTTCAGCCTTGGATCACTGTCTCCCAAACCTTTCCATCTTTTTTCAAATCTTCCATAGCTGTCCTCTCTCTGCTCTCTCAGCTAAGAATCCTACTTCAAATTCCACTGAAAGTACTGAGGAAATTCACCAAAAGCTTGCTATTCTTCCCTCCTCTTGATCTCATATCACTCAGATGCCTTCTCCAAGTGTCTCTTCCTTCACCCCTATCTCACATGAAGAGGTAGTGCCTCTCCTTGCCAAAGCTAACCCCTCTACATGCACAAATGTTTCTATTTCTTCCCATCTACTCCAACGGATTGCCACCTCTCTTTTCCCCACTCTCTCACTTATCTTCGGTCTCTCTCTGTCTACCTGCTGATTCCCTACTGCTCCGAAACATGCTGTTGTCTCCCTCATCCTCACAAAATCCTTGCTTGATTTATCCCTTCCCATTAGCTACTGTGTCCTATTTCTCATCCCTTTTTTGGATAAACTTCTTCAAAAGGTTGTCTATAATCAGTGCCTCCTCTTTTCCTTCTCACTCTCTGAAGTCTGGCTTTTAGTCTCATCATTGACCTCATCATCCGACTGGAATTGATGTTTCTAACATTGCCAGTGATCTCTTAATTGCCGAATCTATGGCCTTTTCTCAGTCTTCTTCCTTGACCTCTCTCCAGCCTTTGACACTGTTGATCGTGCTCTTTTCCTTGATACTCAACTGAGTAGGTTTCCATGACAACACTACCTTACCCTGGTTTTTCTCCTACCTGATGACTCCTCCCCCAGTCTTCTTTGTTGGATTTTCATCTAGGTTATACTCACCAACCGTGCATGACCCCCAAGGCTCTATTCCGGATGCTCTTCTCTTCTCCCTCTATATTATTGCTCTTGGTGATCTCATCAGCTTCCTTGGATTCAATTTTAATCTCTGTGCTAATGATTCTTTAATCTACTCATTCAGCACTAGCTTCTCTGTACATGATACAGTGGACAGAGTGCTGGGCCTAGTGACAGGAAGACATGAATTCAATTCCAACCTCACACCCTTACTAGTTATATGAGCCTAGGCTATTCACTTAACCACAGTCTGCCTCAATTTCCTCCACTGTAAAATAGAGATGATAACAGGCACCTACCTGGTAGGCTCTTGCACAGATCAAATTAGATATTTGTAAAGCAGGCTTAGCGTAGTGCCTGCTACACAGTAGGCACTTAATAAATGCATGTTTCCTTCATTTTTCTTTCCTAACCTCCAGACTTTCATTTTCAATGCCTACTGAACATCTCAGACTAGTTGTCTTATAAATATCGTAAACAGAACTTGTTTCAAACTAAACTCATTATCTCCTTTCCCCCTACTGCAAACTCTCCTGTCTTCCTTGCCTCACTGTTACTGCCAAAGGTAGCACCATCCTCTCAGACACCTGAGCTTGTGACTTAGATGTCGTCTTTCACTCTTCACTCTCCCTCATTTCCCCCCTACCTCCATCCGGTCAATTGACAGGTCCTGTTGATTTTGCCTTTTGACTTCTCTCGTATATGCTTCTGTCTTCTGACATTGCCATGCTTTCTGCTTAGTCTCTCTGCCTCAAGTCTTTCTCTATTTCTGTGTTCTTCCTCCTCATCTACCTTCTAGCCTCCTTGACTTTCTTCAAGTCCCAGATAAACTTTCTGCAAAGAAGCCTTTCCCAATTCCCTTTATTGCTTGCGCCTCCCCTCAGTTGATTACTTAAATTTATCTGTACATATCTTGTTTGTACAACCAAGTAGGTGCTGATATTATCCCCAGTTTACAGTTGGAGAAACTGAGGCAAATAAATGTCATTTTTTTCTTGACTCTTCACTCTACATCAGATTGTAAAAATCTTTCCATTTTTCATGCCTCATAGCCAAATAATGTTCCATTGCATTCATTTACCACAGTTTGTTTAGACAAGCCCCAATCATCGGGTATCTACTTTGTTTCCAATTCTTTGCTACCCCCACAGATGCTGTTATAAGTATTTTGTTGCGTGTGGGGACTCTGTTTTTATCAATGACCTCCTTGGGGGGTATAAGTTTGGGGTATCTCTGGGTCAAAAGGTATGGACATTTTAGTCACTTCATTTGCATAATTCCAAATGCTTTCCTAAATGATTGTACTAATTCACAGATCCACTGTCAACGTACCAGTGTCCCTGTCTTCCCACTACCCTCCAACATAGATTATTCATGTCTTTTGGCATTTTTGCCAACAGATAACAGATGTTTTTACTGTTATCTTCATCCTTGGTTTCGGAAATTCCTACAAGACATGGTTTATTTGGCCCTATGTAGGGATCTGAGGCTTGCTTTGTGAGCCCTGAATTTCAATTATTTGCCTTCTAACAAACTTGAACTCCTGGGGTCATTTTCTGGCTTCATCATTGAGAAGCAGGCTCCAATTAATTTCATCATTCACTTTTTCTGTTGATGTTATAAATTGTTCCTTTTCAAGCATATTAACAGGTAATTTTAACATATCATCTTTTGCTTTGTGTAGGAAACCTCTAGCTTCAGGCTCCGACACCTCCAGAGTTTGCATAAATTTGTCTCCAGAGCTACAACTGAGCTGATCTGGCTGAATGAAAAGGAGGAGGAGGAATTGGCATTTGATTGGAGTGACAACAATCCCAACATCACAGCCAAGAAAAATTATTTCTCTGTGAGTTTAATGCAAGGTCCATTATTATAGGCCTAGGTGGTAGGGACTGGGCTATTAGGAATCTCAGTGACATCATTGTTATGCTGCCTGGGCATGACAACCCAGTCCACCATGAGCATCGATTGCTTGTGTGAAGAAAGGAAACACCACCTTGAATGTTACTGTTGGAATCCATTGATCCCTAACCAAATTTGGAAAGGTGACTAGAGTAACATTCTGAGGATTGAAGTGTTGGCATTATTCTACTCGTGGCAGCTCATAGCCCTGAATTCTGTTATTTCTACTTCTTAAGAGTAGATCCATTTGATTATCCATTTATTATCAGTGGAATGGTAGGGAAGGGGAAAGGATGAAAATAAACATTGATATAGCCAGAGACTATGCTAAGCACTTTACAAATTGTATCTCAATTGATCCTCCCAACAACCAAGTAGGTGCTGATATTGTCCCCAGTTTGCAGTTGGAGAAGCTGAGGCAAACTGAGGATAAGTGACTTGCCTAGGATGACACAGCTGATAAGCATCGGAGGCCAGATTTGAGCTGAGGTCTTTCTGACTCCAGGCCCAGACCTCTATCCACTGCACCACCTAGTTGCCTAGTGGTAGGGAAGACAGCACTTGGTACAATTCAGAACAATGAGAGGTAATGTTTGTGAAGGCTATGTGTTATCTTTGTTGCTCTTTGTGTTCCTTTATTCCACTGGATTCTAAGGCTTCTGCTTATCCGTGAATATTTGGAGGCTATGTCCATTGATCAGAGGGTCATAAAGTCACACCAGAAAATTTAGAGCTTTAGAAAAGAGCCTGGTGAACCACATGACTTAACAGATGAGGAAACTAAAAGGAGAGAAAGGGAATGACTTAATTAAGAGTTCACAGATGTAGCAAGTAGCAAAGCACTTTCCCAAGAGGTTTTTGTAAGGAGATAATTGTGTAAAGGCTTCCTGGATGCAGGCACTGTAGGAATGAATTAAACTGGTGCAGTGGAGAGAGTGCTGGGCCTGGAGTCAAATCCGGCCTCAGACACGGACTAGCTGCATGATCCTGGGCAAGTCACTGAACCCTGTTTGCCTCAGTTACCTCATCTATAAAATGGACTGGAGAAAGAAATGGAAACCACTCCAGTTTTTTGCCAAGAAAACCCCAAATAGGGTCATGAAGAGTAGGTCAGTCATGACTGAAATGGTTGACCTTGAACAAGAACGTTAGGTATTGGGGATACAAAGACAAAAACAAAATGGTCCTTGTCCTGAAGAACCTTCACCATGTGTCCACAGATAAATACATAAGCACAAGGTAACTGGAGGGTGGAGCCAGCACCAAGAGCCCTCGGGATCAGGGAGGCTTCACAAAGGGGAGGATGGTGACTCCTGAGCCAAGACTTTGGAGAGTTGGAGATGAGAGTGTATTCCAGACTTGTATCCATGCAGGCAATGGAGTGTTGAGTTTGGGGAGCAGCAAGGGGTTGAGTTTGACTGGGACCTAGAGTATGCAGAGAGCAAAAGTAGGGGACAAGGATCATGGATTTAGAGACATGAGGGGACCTTACCGGCAGCTAGCCCAGGCCCCTCATTTAGAGATGAGGAAATTGAGACCTGTCGGGTTGCCCAAGGTCATACAGGTATTAAGTGCTAGAGCCAGGATTCCAGCCAGTGTCCTCTGATTCCAAATCCAGTCCTAATTTCATTGCAATGGGTTGCCTCTGAGGCCTCAGCCTCAGCATTTGTGTTTTATCCTAGGCATATCCTAGGCAGCAACTGAAGCCTTTAGAGTGGGGGATAGGGAGAATGTCATATGGCCAGAGAAAATACAGAAAGGAGCCTGGGTAGAACATAAGACGTAAGGATGGGGATCATGCCCCTCTATTGGGCAGCATTTGTGAAGTTACTTTGAGTGATTACAAATCAAACAACAAATATTTATTAAGCTCCTTCTGTGTGCAGAGCCTTGTGCTAGGCCTTATGGAGAAATCTAACTCCTTAGATAAAGTACAGTGGCTGCTCTCCAGGAGCTTTGGTTAGCAGGTGGATGAGACACACATACAGATAACTGCAGTACCTAGTGCTTGATAGCAAGTTCAGTAGGACCATGCAAAGTGTAATAAGGCTTCTCTTTTTCCTTTCACTCCACTGGATGAGTAAACCTGAGTGACCAGGGCTCTTTATTCTTTTAGATGAAAGGTTTCAGAATCGCCTGGAGAATCAGCACTTAGTTTCTGTAGCATTTAAGTCTTTATCTGGGAGGCCACTGTCCAACTGTCCTGTTGGTTAGTGAGGTTTGGGACAGAAGTGTAAGTAGGTTTGAGCATCTGGAGCTTTGGTACAGGACAGGCAATGAAATTTGGAGGGTGTTTACAGTGCTTCTTCTCTGCCTGCACAGAAACAACTGAATTTGATAATAGTTGGCAAGAACAACAAGTTAAAAGCAAAGCTACTAGATTGAATGCTTGTTCAAAATTGCTACTTACAGTTCTGGAATCGAAGGAGTCAGAGCCCTTAGGAATTTGAGGTGTACTTTCCCTTCCGTTTAAAAGCTCCCTTTTGTATGAAGAGGGGGATGGTTGGTGGAGTTGCTCACAAGTGGAGGTGTTAGTTCTTTTCATCTCAAGTTTCTTTGTAGCAATAGTTCAGACTTCTTTTTAAGTCCTTAGTACCTGCCTCCTTCCACCATTACTGTTACTTCCTAGTATACAGATGAGTTGGAGGCTATCTAGTGTGAACTCCTTTGTCTAGCTTCTTCACTGCACTATCTCCCTGTCCCTGCTTCTGTCATCTCATACTTTCTCCTAAGCTTCAAGGAAGAACCAGCTTCCCCCCAGCTCACTCTGTTGAGTGGCTCCAGAAGGACCACCCCCTGGCACTTCTTATCTCTCAGTCATATTTTATTTGTACCACATCAACTTCTCTTTCCTAATATCTGATTTTAAACAAGGCCCAGCTATTTTTCACCAATCTATCTTTCCTTAGTCATTTGTATTTTGTCATCTTTCTCTATCAAAACTGTAATCTTGAAGGTGTTGACAAATCCAACTGGTCTTCTGAGTCCTCACTTTTAGTAGCACCACTCTTTCCTGCTTACAACTCTCTCTTTCTTTGACTTCTATTAATTGTCCTTTGCTTCTCTGCCTTCTTCACTGGCTTTTATTCCTCTTCTTTTCACTTAATATGGTGAGCGTTTCCCAAATTTAATCCTTGAATCTTTGCCCCTTGTACTTTCTCTTTTGGGAACTGACCTGTTTTCATGTTTTGAAGTCTCACCAGTATGTGGATGTCTATGGAGTCTACATTCTCATCTTAACCTCTTTGCAACACTATGGTGCATGTTTCATTAATTGTCCATATGATTTTTCTCCTCCTGATGTTCCTTCTTCATCAAAATTTAGCATATCCACATTTCCTTCCCAGACTCTCTTTTCCTCCCAATTTTTTTTGCCTTTGTCAATGGCATTCAACTCCCTAGGCTCACACTCTCAGAATTATTGTTGCCTGCCTTTACTTTCATCCCTTATATATAGTATACAAATCCCATACATTCTTCAAAACATTTTTTGAGTTCATCCTTCCATTCCTTTCCCTTGTCTAGGCCCCCGTTGCCTCATGCCTGAATTAATGAGAATAGCTTTGGAACTTGTTTCTTTGTTTCCATTTTTTCTCCTTTCCAAATGTCTCTCTAAAATGTCATGTTTGAAAACAAAACCAAAATAAAGCATCCTTTCTGTCATGTCTCTCCCCTCCTTGGGAACCTTCAATGACTCATCATTGCCTCTAGGGTCAAGTTCACACTTATCATCCTGGCATTCAAGGCCCTCTACAGTCTGGTTTAACCAGCTTTAGTTTCTGCTATTCTACAGCACTAACCTACCATCTCAGCCAGACTGTTCTTCTCATTGTCACCGAAGGGAGCCTTCTTGCCTCTGCTCATGATAGGCCTCCTCCTTCCTCCCCTGCCCCCCATATACCTGTCTAAAACCCTTCAGAGCCCTGCCCAGGTCTTAACCTCTGTCATGAAGACTCTACTAATTTCTTTGTATCATATTAATTGTTCCTTCCTCTGAAAAAGCTATCATTTATTGGAAATGTCACCTAGCCATTTATAATTGAAAGTTTTAGATGTTGTTTCATGTTTGTTGTGTCTTATTTCCTTTATGGGACTTGAGAGCAAAGACACATCTTCTCGTCTTTTGTATTTCCCATAGCATCTAACCCAGAGCTTTCATAGTAGGTGTTCACTGAATACTTATTGAATAAAATTGAACTGCGTTTTCAGGAGTTAACCATGGAACTGAATGAAAAACAAGATGTTTTCCGGTCTTTACAAGATACAGCAGAGCGGCTGTCATTGGAGAACCACCCAGCAAAGCAGACTGTTGAGGTATGTGCCTGAAGAAGGGATGGGAAGGGATGGTGGAATGTTTTCAAGGACCCAAAGGTCTTTGGAAGAAAGGTCTTGAAATCCAAAGGTGTCTGTGGCTGAAAACAGACAAGAAATTCTGAAAGTAGTTTGTGTTCTCTCTCATCTTCCTTCTAAAGTAGTTTGTTTCCTCTGTCAGACCCTGAACTGTTTGCCTCTCTGAGGAAACTAAAAGTAACAACAGAATACATAGGGGTCTAGTTGGCTCTTGCTTTTGATAGGGAAACAATGTAAGCTAAAGTTGTCAAGGAATAGAATGTCTTTTATTAGTATGATGCCTTTATCCAAAAAAGCTGAGAAAATAGGGTGCCCCTCACGCCTACAATATGTAGATGGAATAGTTCAGCAGAAGCGCCCTAGAGTAGAGGGTTTTCCTGTGTAGCTCCATACACCAGCTCTATGTTGGTCAAAGGGAAACCTGTTTCTTATGGGAAACTTAAGGCTATGCCTGCTCAGCTTTTCTAAGTTTGTGTGTCCCTTTTCCCCATTGTTGAGTGTCTGTTTACCACAGTGCCCATCATCGAGTTTTTGCCATAATCCCTATGCCCGCTCTCTTCTCTTTTCCAGGCATACAGTGCTGCTATTCAGTCCCAGTGGCAGTGGATGAAGCAGCTGTGCCTTTGTGTGGAACAACACGTGAAGGAGAATAGTGCTTACTTTCAGGTACAAAGTTGGGGGTGGAATAGAAAGAGAGAAGAGAGTGAGGAAGAAAATACCGTGTGAGGAGAATGCTGATTGTCAGGCTTCAGTCAAGGTGGGGAGGGCTCCAGCAGCTGTCTTTGGTGGATTTTGCTCCAAAATGAAGCATTTCCTGACTAATTGGTAATTGTGTTCTATGAGAAAGGAGAAAAATTTTCCTCCCCATATATTTTCTTATACCCACTTGACCATGTTGAACCCTTTCTTAGAGAGCTCCCTCTGCCTACTAAATGTTGTTAGATTCTCTGCTGCCTCTCATTCTCAGACAGAAGGTAGCTGGTGCGTCAGGTGTCTAAACCAGCCTGGAGCTTTCTCTCTGCATCTCTCACACCTATGAGAGGTGAGGCTCTACATCAGGGGCCTCCCTGTTTCAGATGAGATATACATCATAGGCAAGGAGAAGTCCAGAGGATAGGAACAGGGATTTTCTGAAGGAAGAACAACAGGAGTTAGTGTGGGTTTTTTGTTTATCTTTAATGATTGACAGAGGCTTTCACTTTGTATTTTTGTGGGCCTTTTTGAGTAAAGAACTATTACCACCCCAGTGTAACAGGTAGACCCCATCCTGCTTAGTGGGAGCACTCATAGCTGCACCAAGTGCTTGCTGTTATGCTGAGCTCAAGGCATCCATTTGCCCCATTGTGTCTCTACAGTTCTTTAGTGATGCAAGAGACCTAGAAACATTCTTGAAGAACCTGCAAGACTCCATCAAACGGAAGTATTCATGTGACCACAATACCAGCTTGTCGCGCCTTGAAGACCTCCTCCAGGATTCCATGGTGGGTGTTGTGAGAGTATCAGCAGGGATACTGTCTGTCTTCATAAAGTACCATGAGAAAAAAGAATCATATGGCTGAGGATGCTGTTTCTGCTTTGGAATGTTCCTTAAGAGGGGGTCAATTTGATAAAGTGTAGGCTATTATTCAGTTAGCAGTTTAAGAAATTGGTTTCCTACAGTCTCCTCCCCATCTTTCCTGTTCTCCTCTCTGTCCTTTGCAGAAGTTGTAAGCACTTTAAAGTTTACAAATCATTGTTCTCACATCAGCCCTTTGAAGTATGTAGCAGGAGTGTTGTTGTCTTCATATTTCAAATAAGAAAACAGAAACTCTGAGTAGTGGTGTTCGTTGTCCAAGGTCACACAGTTAGGAAGTATAACAGCTGGCACTTGGATTTCACCATGAGTCCTGTTTCCACAATGCCAAGGTGCCTCTTTGCCTACATGTTGATGAGATTCCACAAGTAGATTATTGACCTGTGGCTCAAGGCACTTCCTCTGTGCCACTGAGTGCCGACCATATGTGGCAGCTTGCTTTTAATTTGATAGCTGGAGGAGATATGAGGTAGAGCAATTAGCAGAGGGACATGGCGTCAGATTTCTCTCTTCATTCTCTCAGCTAGGCAGAGGGAACGATGTGAGCTGTTTGTAAATGATGAAACCTATACTTGTGTTGAATTTTTCCCCAGCCCTCTTCTCTATGGAGCTATAAGGTAATAGGAATTTGGTCTTCATCATGCTCAGTGCTTGAACCTAACTTGTATGTAGTTCAACAAAAGCATGAATAGTGCTTGTGGAATAATGCTTGTATTGAACTTTGAACTTTCCCAAGCCCTTGCATGTCCATTGTTTCACTGTATCTTGGAAGGGCCTGAAAGAACCCATATTTAATCGAAATCCTACTTATGCTCATTTGCTCTTGAAAATTATTCCCTCAAGAGACCTAGTAGTACAACCAACATGAGCAGGACTGCTCTGTGATTAAATGCCAATGGACAGTGTACAGAGTTAGCAGGAATAGTCAGGGCTCAAGCTGCAATTCTTTGTGAATTGAGAGTAATAAGAGCAGATAACACTGATACAGTGCTTTAAGGATTACAAAGTACTTTTATATACATTTTCTTATTTGATCGCCATAGTTTCGCCACGAGGTAGGTGCTACAAGCCTTTTCTTCATTTTTACAGATGAGAAAATGGGCTAAGTGCTGGGAGTACATAGCTGACAGAGACAGGTCTTTATAGATCTTTATATACCTTTACACACACACACACACACACACACACACACACACACACACACACACACACACACCCACCCCATTCTCTGGAAGTATAGACCAACAGCTCCTGGCTAGACAAAAATTGACATGTTTAATGCCGAGAACCTGAGACGAGTAGACCAGACTTCAAGCATGCAACAGTATGACTGTCACCTTGAGATACTGTATTCCTCTTTCTTAACTAATAAGTTCTCTCTCTCTCTCTCTCTCTCTCTCACTCGCTCTCTGTCTCACTCTCTTTCCCTCTCTCCCTGTCCCCTCCCCCCTCCCCACTCTCACAATCACATAGTCCAGCCATCATTAATGAAGTGCTTTAAGTTTTACAAATACTTGATGTACTTGATCTGATTTGGTCATCTGTTACAGGTGATTATCTGTTTGTGAGGCTGAGGGGGTGGAGTCCTAAGAGGTGGAGCCAGAACATTTCAATAGAGGGCTCTGAGTAAGAATACAGACGTCACTTAAAGTGAGGTATTCACTAGCTGTGCTTTGGGTAACAACTGGGCATCTGTGAACCTAGTCTGTTTAAAAACATCTTTACGGGTTCAACATGAATACATTCATGTTAAGTGTTTCACTCTAATGAACAATATTAATCGTCCTTGATAGGGGATGATAAGCCACTGCACTAAGAGATCTCTTCCTAGATGTTAGTTGGAAAGGCCACAAACATGTAGGAGGCAGATGGTACCCAGTATCATCACCCTCCTTCTGCAGAATGCTTCCTGTGCAATTGTTATCATTTCTCCTCTTCTAGAGAGTCGTTGCTATGTTCCCTCCTTTCCAGGTCAGGGGCATCAGGTTGGTGGAGTCATCGGGGTCACGGAGTCACCTGATTCTGCTCCTCTGTTTGTACTCTCAGGCTGTCATGGTCAAGAGCATCTATCTTGGCTTCTGGTTCTTTTCAGAATTCTCTTTGCTAAGCACTTAATCTCTGGAGGTGGAGACGTGTCACTATTGGTTAGACAGAAGTTGATATGCTTAATGCCAGAAGGCTGAGATGGGTAGATCAGACTTCAAGCATGGAACAGTATGGCTGTCTCCTTGATATATCCCATTCCTCTTAACTGACGAGTTAAAGTTGTATTTCTTTCAATCATGCTCCCTGGGACAGGCACAGGTAGTTCAGTATTTATTATTCTTTTCTTGAATATTCTTAATTCAACAATGGCATTTCCTTGCATTATTAACTCTCTACCCCTCATCACATCTATTCCTGCCTTAAGAAAGTCCTCTTCTGGGGGCTTTTATTCCTCAAAATGGGCTTGAACCATCCTGGCTAATAAATTGAAATTATGCTCTATCCTCCAATGAAATTGGCAATATACTTTTAATCTGTTCTGTTTTACGAAACTCATGTGTTTGTGAGATAATTGGGTCAGTAGAGTCTTGAGAGTTTTGGTTCTCTATGCTCTTTCTCTTAAACTAACCAAATGTCTCCAAATCACTAAAGTTGCAAGGTCTTGAAAGTCATATTTAATTGATATAATTAAATCATTTATCTAACTACCAGTCATGGTCCAAGAAGTTAGATTTTTGGCTTTTCTGAACTTCTATCTGAGCTTTTCTAATTTAATAAATGGTGGATCTTATAGTACAGTTTGGAGGATAGACTTCTGTTCCACAAGACTGAGAATTGAGTATGACTCTCTAGCTGCTCACAGACAGGGTGGGAACTGGGTTGTCAATGAAAGCCTGTTTTACTGTTATTGATATTTCCATTTTCTTTTCTTTTCTTTTTTTTTTTTTTTTTTTTTTTTGCATGCGGATTTGTGATCGTTGGGAAAGGAACAGAGAGAGAGAGGGAGAGAGAGAGAGAGACAGACAGAGAAGGAGAGGGAGGGAGGGAGAGAGAGACAGAGAAGGAGAGAGAGGGAGGGGGAGAGAGAGAGAGAGAGAGGAAGTGAAAGTGAAAGAGAGAGAGTGCATTGTAAAACTCAGGTGCTCTAGCACTTGGTGAAAAGACAGAAATATTCTCTCTTTGTTCCTTCAGTCCTCTATTTCTCTGATAGCTCTATGGAGGATCCTGGCCCAAGATACAACATTCTCTTGCAGGGATTAGGTATATTGTTAGGTTATTTTAGTTCACTGTTGGTCACTCAACTAGAAACATTAATATTCGTATTTTTTCTTCCTATTTTGTAGGATGAAAAGGAGCAACTCATTCAGTCAAAGAGTTCTGTTGCTAGTTTAGTGGGGAGGTCAAAAACCATCATTCAACTGAAGCCACGAAATCCAGACCACATGCTGAAGAGCACCATCTCCATCAAGGCTATCTGTGACTACCGGCAAATCGAGGTGAGCAGACAGAGGAAACCCCTCTGGTTTTCATTACAAAGCAACAGAGAGAGAAAGAAAATTTTGGTTTGGGGGTAATAATCTAAGAAGAAGACTGACAGAGAAAAAATGGCAAGGTCATGTTGCCTTGAGTTGTTAGTAATGGTAGGCCTATGGAGAGAGAGCCTAGGAAAAGAATAGATGAAGAAGTGAATAAAACGGTCCTTTTATTTAGATGTGTCAATATATTCTGGGGAATAGAACTCTGGAAATAGAAATGTTAAATTTCTTCCATCAAACATAACATGTGTCTCAGTTTCTTCTTCTGTAAAATGCCAGTTCCCAGCCTCCCTCCCAGGAAAGATGAGCCATGCATAAATTGTCTTATAGCCTACAAATAGAAAGTTGTGGTAATATTTCCCATCTTTCTTGGTGGTTGTAGTTGTAAAGAGGAAATTACCAAGTAAAATCCTAGAGGGTAGAAACTAAGCCTTCTTCTTATTAGGTATCCTCCTTTCTGTGCTTAACATAGTATTGTACACCTGGTAAGTAGGCTCTTAAAAACACCCCCTGCATTGGCAGCAGGCACTGCATGACCCTTTCTCAAGGGCATTGTAGAGAAGGCTTGTATTCAGGTCAGGATCTATCCTAGATGCCCTCTGGTAGCCCTTTCCCAGGTCTGAGTTTCTATCACAGGATGGATGTTAAAACTGTCTTACATAATTCACCACCTTTCCTGAGGACTGAATGTCAGTCTGTATTTTTTTTCTTTTTCCAAAACTGAAGTTAGATATTTCAGGCTCAGGTCACTCTGAATCTATCTCCTAGGCCATTTCCCCAAGCCTTCCACAGTTTTCAGACTTGTCTGGGATTTGTTGTTTTGCTGTTGTTGCAAACTTGCCTTCCTTGTCCCTGTAGATCACCATCTGCAAGAATGATGAGTGTGTATTGGAAGATAATTCCCAGAGGACCAAGTGGAAGGTGATCAGCCCCACAGGAAATGAGGCAATGGTACCCTCAGTGTGCTTCCTCATTCCCCCACCGAACAAAGATGCCATTGAGGTGGCCAACAGGTACTTCTTCTCCATGCCACATTTGTACCTCCTTCTCCCCTGCTTGGCCATGCACTTGCCAGAGCTGCTAACCTTGTAGGTCAAGCCTGGCACTTCTTTTGTGATAGATAGCAGCTCTAGTGTTTCATGCTGTTAACCGTAGCTAACATATTATACCTTAGCTAAAAAGGGAACTCTGGACTTTTCCATATGTATGCATGTATTTATATATTTTAAGTCTCTAGAAGGTCGTCTGGTCCTCTAAAATTTTAATTTTCTATATTTAACATTTATATTTTAAAAAGCAACAAACAAATCATTTCATGCTGCTAAGTAATTTTGCAGATAAAGGCTGAGATGTTTCAGGCCACAACATAATTTAGTTACCTGAGCTTTCAAGGGAGAGGTCACTGTTGCAAGGTGAAATGAAATTAGATTTCTTCTTCTTTTCTTTCCTTCCTTCTTTCTTTTTTTATGCAGGACAATTTTTTTTTTTCAGAAGTATGAAATGCATCTTTTATTAACTCAGTGAGGTTAAACAAAGGGCTTTTGTAACAAATATTTACTTAATTGGAAGTTAATTTAATCATAAAAAATGTGTGGGTCAAAGAACAAATCTTAGAAACAATCAATAATTTCATTAAAGATAACGACAACAGTAAGATAATATGCCATAATATTGGGGCTGCAGCTAAAGTAGTACTTAGGGAGCCCATCAATTTGGGAATAGCTGAAGAAGTTGTGTTATATGTATGTGATACAATACTATTTTGCTTAAAAATGAGGTGGTTTCAGAGAAACTTGGGAAGAATTGTTTGACCTGATACAAAATGAAGTGAGCAGAATACAAGAAAGAATTTAATCCATTTTACCCAAGTCCATAGTCATGACAACTCTATGTCCATCTCCAGTGAGGACTCTGTGTTGTGCCCAGAGTTATGGTCCTATTCTGGGTGCCCTTCCACTCACCTCCTGAACTCCTGAACCTTTTCTTCTAACAATTTTTTTTATTCTGCACTTAACAAACACCAGATAGACCAGGTAGAACAGAAAAAGGGAATCGTACATAAAAAAGTTTCTGTTGTATATAATTTGCTTTTCTTTTTAAGATAGTTTTCAAAGCTATCTTGTTTCTCTGGCTGTCTTTCTGTTCCTTTCTCAGCATTAAAAAAAAAGATAATTTTCTTTTCTGCTAAACTATAGATAATGGACTGTGGTGGAAGGAGCTTGGGCTTGGTGAGAGACTGCCTGGGTTTTGGTCCTGCCTCCATTGCCTCCTAGCCCTAGGTTCATCACTTTACCTTTATTAGCCTCAACTTTTTCATTTCTGAAATGAAGCTAATTAGATTTGTGCTGCTAACGCACTTTTTAAAAAGCATTTTGTAAACTACACAGCAGTGTCTAAATGTGGCATTATTATCATCCTCATCATGATGGAATGCTAGAGCCAAAATGTACCTTTAAGATCATCTCATCTAGCTCCTTCATTTGTTGCTTCTGCACTTTACAAACCAGAGAGTGGAAGCGATTTGGTCCAATGGCAATGGCAGGTTAGTGCCAGGTCTCCTGCCAGGTCCAGCCTTCTTTTCATTACATCATGCTGCTTCCCTGTCCTTATCTAAAAGTGCTGTATGTGTTTGCTGCTATTTTTTTGGTGGACTTAGTGTGCGAGTAGCTGATTTCTAAAGTATCTCTCAAACCACATTATTAAGTATTGGTTATGTACCACCAGTGTGGGAAACACAAAATGAAGTTAGCCAAAAAAAAAAAAAAGTGTTCTGTAGGTACTTTGCTGCCGACCCAGTCCAGTTTTTACAGGAATATTAACCTGCTCACTCGATGAACTTTACAGAGCAGATTTCATATTTCACTTGCCTCCTGTGAAAAGCATCTGAGGGTTTTGGTGAACAGTAAGCTCAAAATAAATCATCATTGTGACGTAGAGCTCTGAAGCTAATGTGATCTTTACCTGAATTACGAGAACTGTAGTGTTCAGAAGGAGAGAAGCTCTGAGGTCTTCTGCCACTTCTAGAGCATTGCTTTAGTTCTGTGCACTGTATTTATGAAAGACATGGATAGGTGGGATTAGGTCCAAAAGAAGATGCCTCAGGATAGTGAAGAGGTTAGAGGCCATGCCAGGATGGGGCTCGGGGGAAGGGACTAGTGATAACTGTCCTGGGAAAAAGAAAGCTTAGAAGGGAACAGGATCACTCAGTGCAAGATAATAATAGGGAGAAGGAGGGATTATATTTCTTCTTCCTGGTCTGAGAATGCTCAACTAAGAGCAGCGTGTAGAAGCTTCAGAGAGGCAGATTTAGGTTTAATATAAGGGAAAACTTCCTTACAATGAGAGCTATCCCCGAGGACAGTTGTCTGCTTTAGCAACTAATGGGATCTTTCTCACTGGAGGTGTTGTCATTCAGTCATTTCAGTTGCTTCTGACTCTTCACAACCCTGTTTTGGATTTTTTTGGGAAAGATACTTGAGTGCTTTACCATTTCCTTCAGCTTATTATTTACAGATGAGGAAACTGAACCAAGCAGGGTTAAGTGACTTGCCCAGGGTCACACAGCTAGTGTCTGAGGTCAGATTTGAACTCAGAACTTCCTGACCCAAGGCCCAGAATTCTATCTGCTGTGTCACCTAGCTGCCCCTTTCTTCATTTATCTGTAAAAGGGGAATAATAACAGTACCAACCTACAGTCAAATAAAACTTGTTTTTAAGGAAAAATACACACTCCTCAGAGTCCAGAAATATTCCTTTATATCTTCTGGGGTTTTTTCCATATAGTTTATATATGTGTAGTGATGCAAAACATATCCATAATAGTCATGTTGTGAAAGAAAACATAGACCCAAAAAAAAGAAAGGGAAAAAAGTACACTTCAATCTGTGTCCAGACACTGTCAGTTCTTTCTCTGGGGATGAAGAATAGTGTTTTTCATCATAGGCCCTTCAGAGCTGTCTTGGGTCATTGTATTGCTGAGAATACCTAAGTCATTCACAGCTGATCATCTTACAATATTGCTGTTACTGTGAACACAGTACATTTCACTTTCTATCAACTCATGCAAATCCTTCTAGGTTTCTCTGAAAGCATCCTGCTCATCATGTCTTATAGTACAATAGTATTCCATCATAATTACATACCAGAATTTGTTCAGCCATTCCCCAATTGATGTGCATCCTCTCAATTTCTAATTCTTTGCCCCCAGAAAAAAACTGCTATAAATATTTTTGTACATATAGATTCTTTTCCTTTTTGTTTTTTATCTCTTTTGGGACACAGACCTAGTAGCAGTATTGCTATGTCAAAGGGTATGCATGGTTTTATAGCCCTTTGGGCATAGTTCCAAATTGCTCTATAGAATGGTTTAATCAGAGAAAGCAAGCAATTTGATATAGGTTGTACATGTGTAGTCATGCAAAACACTTCCATAACAGTCATGTTGTGAAAGACTCACTATATTTCCCTTCGTCCTATCCTGTCCCACATTTATTTTATTTTCTCCTTTCACTTTGTCCCTCCTCAAAAGTGTTTGCTTCTGAATTACCCCCTCCCCCAATCTGCCCTCCTTTCTATCACCCACTTCTTTTATCCCCTTCCCCCCACCCTTTCCTGTAGGGTAAGATAGATTTCTACACCCAGTTAAGTGTGTTTTGTTTGTATCTGCTGTTTTTAAGGGCCCATGGGCCTTCACGGAGCAGGACATATGTTGCTGCTGATCTTTCTGTGATTGGTCATAGGAGAATGTTTAGCATATGTGGAATCTCTAAAGAGTATACACCTTCTTTCTTCAGGAGATGTTTGCTCTATCACTTCATGCTTGCATAGATATGGGAAAGGTGGTGTGGTATCAGTGAAAGGATACTGGAGTTAGAGACAGGAGCCCTGGGTTTGAATCCTTATCCATTTACCAACCTACTAACTCTGTGCCAATGGGGGCATATGGTTTTCCCTCTCTGAGCCTCAGTTTTCCCATTATAAAATGAGAATAATAAGCCTTGTTACTACCATTATCATAGGACATTTGGGAGGAAAGCATTTTGTAACCTATAAAATAGTGTGGAAAATGAGTTGTATATTTTAAATAAACACTTGTACAGAATGAATAGTAATTAATGATAGGGTTTTTTTTGCCAACATTCATTTTTATTTCAAAATAAATAACCAGGCTCCTATACCATTATTTCCTATATATTTCTGCAACACAATGTGCCTAGATTTATGCATGGAAAACAGTGTAGTGGCTATGCACCATACATATTTATTCGACTTTCGTCCCATTTCAATCACTGTATCACAAAACAGCAATAAACAAACCCACAGTTTTACAGAGATAAGTTACAGACAACAAACAAAGAAAACCTATCACAGCTTATTTATTTGGAGAGAGAGAGGAAAAAAAAACATAACTATTACTTGTTTCCACCTCCTTGTTTAAAATGCCTTATAGGATTAAAAAGCAAACCAACCCCCGGCCCCCCCCCCCCCCCCCAGGCAGTTATTTTTTAACTCTGTTTCTTTCATGATCAAGGGTAGAGTGGCAGAAAAATCAGATGTGGCTGGTGAATTTCTTAGAATTCAGAATAGTGATACACACATGACATGTATAGAGATATACAAAGTCTGTAGTCAGTGAGTGGTTTATCTGTTTTGTATAATGGTTATGATGATTTTAAAAAATCCTGAGATGGCTTCTTTTTCACTGCTACTGCCCACCTCCCTCCAATCCCTATTGAGTTTCTGGGTACCTTCTTTTACCATGAGTTACAGGCTCTCCTGGGAGTGCAAATTCATTTTAACATTATCTTTAAAAACATGGATTTGAAAAGTGATCTGATGCCCCTAAAACTAAAGGTTCTTAACCTATTTTTGTATCGCAGTTGGATCCCTTTGGCAGACTAGGAAAGACTGCCTTCTCAGACCCCTTCTCAGAATCACGTTTCTAAATAATTGAAGAAAATGCTACTTTTCAGTTCGAGGTTACTGAAAATAAAGATGCAGTCTTTTTTCCTATCCAAGTTCACACCTCCCCTGACACTTCCCACTGTCATGGATCCCAGGTTAAGAATCCCTGTTCTCCAAGCAATTGTACAGCCATATGGGTCCTCTGAAGGGTAGGAGGAGCACCTTTCTCAAGCAGGTTACTGTGATTTGGGGCTAGTGCCACTAGGGGGCACACTGACCCTTTGGTAGTTTATCTTTGGCCCTTCAAAGTTGTAGTTCCAGTCTAATCCAGCAAGCATTTATTAAGTGTAAGGAACCATGCTAATTGTTGGAGATGTAAAGACAGAAGAGAATGACAAATAATTCCTGACGTTAAGGAGCTTAGTTCTACCAGGCAGACACAAGATGTAAACAAGTGAGCAGACCTCCGATCATTTGAAGAAGAGGGGGAAGCACTAACAACTCTGAGGGATCAGACTACAGAATTCTGTAAACATTTATTAAGCTTTTCCTGAGTACAGAATACAGGGCTAGACATTGCAGAAGATAGAATTTAAATCAGATGTGTTCCCTGTCCTCATGGAGCTTGTAGTCCAGGGTTTTTCAGGAGTTATTAAAGACATAGCCTCATGGAATTTAGAGCAGGAGGAATATTGAGAGCATTTAATCAGCTCAGTGCTTTTACAGGTGAGCAGTCTGAGGCCTAGCGAAGTCCAGTGCTTGTATAAGGCAACAAACTAGTTAGTGTCAAAATTTAAAGTAGGACTTGGGTCTCTTGACTTCTAGGCTAGAGAGAGTTGGACATGTTGATTAGAAATGACTAAATTAGAACAGTCATATTTAGAAATATGTAGTTCTTTAAAGAAAAACAAAACCAATCAGCATAGTAATATCTACAACAACTTGAAATTTATATAAAGAATATAGACAGTATAAGTAACTTAAAGTCTTAAGTGTCATAGTTTCCAAGATTCACTTGCTCTTTGAAAAAGGACTTTGAAAATTGCCTCCAAGTTTTGATCTTCTTTTGACCCAACAGCTCATGATTGTTATTCACCCCTTTTTTTGTTTTCTGGCTCATTGTCCACCCATCTTTCAGCTCCAGGTCTCCCAGAGTTCTCTTTCTACTGGTACGTACTTGGGAAGCACAGCTCATCTTGCTCACTGGATAGTAGGCACCTTGCTTGTTTTCAAGCTGGACCTTAATTAGTCATGAAGATTCTGTTTGGAAATAATGACTCTTAATGCCATGCCAACAGTTTTTTTGGCTACTTCTTTGAAAATGGAGCTTAAAAGTTAGAACAGTGGCCATCTCAGGTGGCCTGTCCAGCCACCCACCCCCAGGCCTTTGACTTGTATTTTTTATTCATTGACCAGGATACTGGGTGCTTGGAAATGCAGGCTTTCTGGCCATGTGTGGTCTTCTTTGTGACTATTCTACCAGCTTCCTGACATCACTGTGAAGCAGCAGCAGTCTACAGCCAAGATTTCTTAAGGAGTTGACTTTTGTAATTAATAATAATAATAACAATGATGATTGTTGATGTTATATAGCACTTTAAAGGTTGCAAAATACTTTGCATATATTAGTTCATTTTGATCCCCACAACAACTCTATGAGTAGGTGGTATTATAAACCCCATTTTACAGATGGGGAAACTGAGTTTGGGATGAGTTAAGTGACTTTGCTTAGGGCTCCGCAGCTAATAAGTGTCTCAGACAAGGTTTTGCCTCCAAGTCCAACATTCTCCACCCTACCATCTAACTGCCTAGAAAGCCAAAACAATTAAGGAAAATTGACCCACACATTATCCATGCCTGACTGCATATGCAACACTTGGCACATATAATTCCTCACCTCTCTTCCACTTCTAAATCCTAGAATGTTTCTGAAGCCAAGCCCAGGGCCAATAAAGAACTATTAGCAGAATTTAACAGTAGTAGCTCATGTATAATGAACACTATAGGGACCAGAACTATGATTTCATTGATTTTGGGAACTTCCAGGTGAAGAAACTCCTCCTACCGATGCAGGCAGATCTGAACCTTCTCTGAAACTGATTTTCTCAAACATCTATTAGTGTTAGAGTCCCCTAGTATACAAAGAGGTTATGTTACAAGGTGTACCCTTGTAAACACATTGTAAGCATCTTCTTTACTATATAGTAATATATCTTTGTGTTATTCCAGAGTGGAGCAATCATATCAGAAGGTGATGACCCTTTGGCATCAGCTGCATGTGAACACCAAAAGTCTTATTTCTTGGCACTATCTGCGGAAGGACATTGATCTTGTACGGAGCTGGAACCTGGAGAAGGTAATTTGATAGATGCCTCTCTCCATATCTTTTTGGGTTGGCTTTGTCAGGAGAATTTCTTTTGGTTCCAGTGGGAAGCCTATCCAGTTGACTGGAAGATCGGGGAGTCAGGAATATTCTTGTGAAAATTTAGTATTAGTAAATGGAAACACCAGTTTATTTGGTTAGGGAAAACAGCAGGTATGGTGGTGAAATATAACATGGATTGACTGGAGTCTTTGAAATGATTTCTCATACTTCCTAGCTTCGATCCTTGGTCCCTGGTGAGTGCCATCAGGTCATGGAGAACCTCCAGACCCACTATGAAGATTTCCTACAAGATAGCAGGGATTCCTCACTCTTCTCAGTGGCTGACCGTCTACGCCTAGAGGAGGAGGTGGATTCTTGTAAAGCACAATACCATCAACTGGCTGAGTCCTTGGAGAATGGTGGGTGTGGGAAGGGTGATCTTAAGAGAGGGACTACCTGACAGGACTCTCTAAACATAGTTCCTTTTTTCTCACTATAAAATCGTGTCTTCTTAACATTTAAGATACATACAGGTTGGGGAAGGCCATATATACATGAAATTTGCAAATCACATTTTGGAAGCACTCCTTTACATGGTGCTCTGTAGTTTATGAAGCACTTTCTTCCCCCAGCCTGGGTAATAGATCATCATAATAATAGGACACACACACACACACACACAATATAGAACTTTACAGATTGCAAAAGGCTTTTCACAACAGCCCTGGGAGGAAAGGTTAAGTAATTGTATCCCTGTTTTACACTGTTCAGTGTACATAGAATTTAGGACCAGATTTTAGCTCTTTGTGTCCCAGCGAAGTCTTTCTTTCTAGAAGAATGCTAGATTGAATCCTGAGTCTCTTGTCTGTCATTTTTAAGAAATCTTATCTTATGCTGGGGGTATGTAGGCTTTGGTTGTTCTCTAGGGTGCCCTCTGATCAACTTCTGTTTATGTCTCTACAGAAGATAAGGATGAGACAGTCGCTAGGATGTACATCTCAGAACTGACAAACATCCGACTCCGTCTGGAGGAGTGTGAGCAGAGGCTAATCAGGCGCATCCAGTCCTCACCTGGCTCCAGGACTGATGAGGATGCTCGGCAAGACAACGCTTTACGCATCGCAGAGCAGGAGGTCAGCCCTAAGAGTGGGCTGAGAGCTGCTTATGTTGGGCTAGTTAGTAGATGGGTGAATTGAAGGTTGTGGGAAGCTGCAGCATTTTGGCAGTCAAAGTGTATGTCTTGAAGAGTTTCCAAAGGGAACTCAAGTCTCCTGTAGCCAGTCTTGAAAATGCCAAATTACTTAAAGAGTTGACTTCTGCTGCTGGAGTAATATAGAATGCTGACTTCCATCATCTTATTTCTAAATGATTCCCTCTCCCTTCAGGAAAAAATACAAATTTTTTGTAAATTGTTCGAGGCTGGCCCATTTTGGCTACTTATTTGCAGAGCTGTAACTAGACGGTTTGGTACCCTGGGCAAGCAATAATAACTAGGCTGGCAAATCAACTTTGTATTGATGAGGTAGAAATAAATACAAAAAGTAAGACAAATGCAGCTGAAGGAGAGAGAATTTATTATTTATAGTGGCACCTAGCTAAAGGTCATTAACAATGCAAACTCATCCGATAACTTCCCATTTTAACTAATCATCCTTAGTAACTAGAACTGCTAAAGGAGTACATGTTTAAAAATGTTGTGCCCTGGTTCCAAGTTTGACCATAATTAATTTCTCTGCTTTTTAGCAAGACTACTCAGTTAGGGCCATGGCAGTGACATGTATGTGGCATGTCAGTATGGTAACGGGCGTAGAGAATTTCTTGGGAAGCCTTGGAGTCAGGTTGATCTGAGGTTACCTTCCACCTCTGACAGATCCTGAATTTGTCGACCTGGAAAAATCCCTTAACCTTTCAATGCCCCAGGGTATTCTCTAAGAATCTAAATTACAGTTGACAGTCTTCATTGGCAAAAGGAATTTCTTTCACCAATGAAATCACACATCCGGATAGCACCTCCTGCTATTCACACACATATACACAAAACAAAATAACACAATTTTCTTTGATGTGTTTAATTTCAGTCATGTAAAATACAAAAATTTGGTGACTCCAGATTTGAATCAAATCAACATATGTTTACTGAGCACCAGCTACCACAAGGCCTTGTGTTATTATATTCAATAGTCAGTAAACATATATTAAGCTCCTACTATATGCCAGGCACTGTGCTAAGCTCCAGGGATACAAATAAGAAAAAGAAAGTTCCTGCCCTCAAAGAGCTTACAATCTAATGGATAAGGACAGTGCACAAAAGGAAGTTAAAAGGGGTGCGTGGTGTGCCAGAGGGTACCTATCCATGGGGCATGATTTTTGTGGAGTTGAAACCAAGCGCAGCAAGTAATGTGAAATGAAGAGTTGGCTGGCAAATTCTGAGCCCTCTGTAAAGAGAGGCTTTGTAAGGAGTTTGTTGCTCTGCTCTTCTGCCCTCCATTCAGAGAGGAGAGGCAACTAAGGGTGTTGAGGTGTGAGTACTGAAGCTGAATCAGTCTGCATGATGATGAAATTTCAGGTGATAAGCTTATAAGTGCTTTACTTGGTCAAGAAAGGAGAGATTTAAGCTGGGCCTGAATGGATGGAAAAGTTGTAATAGATCAAGGGGAGTGTCATTCCTCTGCTTCTCTCATTATCCATTAATGCTTGATGAAGAGTGAGAAACCCATACAATGTGGTTAATATCTGAAACACTTCACCATGGTGAGCCTATGATTTTCTGAAAGTCTATTTTTGTAGTTTCACCCAGAGTCTTATTGTCCAAGCTAAATCTAAACTCTGCATTAAAAAGTTAATTCATATCTTTCCTTAAGGAGCAATAAAAAGGTAGGTGGGGAGAATTAAATCTGTTAATCCCCACTTGTTGTTTTTTCCTATTATTCATTAGTTTTTTTCCTCTATTTTTATCTCTGATTTCTGATAGCATACCCAGGAAGATCTGCAGCAACTGAGGTCTGATTTTGACAACATTTCTACAAGATGTAAAACCTTCCTCCAGCAATCTCCGTCAGGGTCCAGTGTTCCAACCCTTCATTCAGAGCTCAACCTGCTGGTGGAAAAGATGACCCATGTGTATGGTCTTTCCTCTGTCTACTTGGATAAGTGAGTGAGCTGGGACTTTGGTTCTGGGGGCAGCAGTTTGGAGTGGGATCAGAAGCAGAGGGTCCTTATGCACTGTCCTGTCTTTGAATCGGTTAGGAGAAATCCAGGAAGATCTGGGGATGTACAGAGGTTTGGTGATCTTAGCTTCAGGTAAAGAACAACTCCAAGCAGTGTTTAGTTCACAGCATCCCAAGGAAGGGGAAGTCTAAGGCAAGTTGCTGGCTGAATTAGAGAGGTGTGGGGAAAAGCTCTTGAGGATTGTTTCATTATGTTTCTTTAAAAGATTTGGTAGAATCACTGTGTGATGTCTTCCCTTTTGTTAGCAACAAAATAGAAGGTGACAAAGTTTTAAATATAGCACTGAGCTCCAAAAGCTGTTTCCATCTCATTGAACCCTCAGCTCCTTGTGTAGGAGAACAGCCCTTAAACCCATCATTGTATTCACTGATCTTCTAGACTCACATTCTTTTCTCCTGTAAGTGCTGGGTTTTCCACTATACATACATCTTATAAAGTGCTCTCTCCACAACTACCCTGTGAGGTAAGGAAACAAGCAGTATGTTGTAGCTCTATTTTATAGATAAGGGAAGCAAGTTGAAGTGATCCTTACTAAGGCCCTATGGCCTGCACCATAGGCAGAGCCTGGCAGGGCCAGGAACTACAACCCAAGTTTTCTGACTCTGGCTTCAGCATTCTTTCCACTACATCATTTTGTGTCTCCTCAGGTCTGTGTGTGGCATATAGGAAGGACTTAGTCATCATGGACCATAGAGGTCTGGGTGATCTGTTTGAGACAGTCATCATTGTTGAGGCTTGGAGTTATTGTGTCCCTTGCCCCCCTTCTTATTCTTGGGATTACTTACCTAATTTAGGTGTCATGGAACTTCTGTACTCTTCCTTTCCATGACTGGTTAAGCCTGAATGTTTACCCAGTTGGCAATATTTGATCTCTCTTGGTTTCTGACTTAGTTCTGTGGACAGCTTAACATTTATTGTTTTAAATTATATTACAAGTGATACTGAACATCAATATAATCAAACTTGCTTTACAGTCACTTTCAATTAAACAAGTGTGATTCATGACATAAAATGTCATAACCACTCACGTTTCACTGCCTCTAAGTCTTCCTCAAGGTCTTTATCCATTCTCTTTCCTTTTTTCTTTTTATATAGTTGAAGTTAGTATATAACTTGTTCACTTATTTCTGGGTGGCTTTTTTTCTCTGTATTATTTCTTTTTATTATATAGATATATTTTTTTAACATCATTTAAAAAATCTTGAGTTCCAAATTCTCTCCCTTCCTCCTGTCCCTCCCCCCCACTTGAGAAGACAAGTTTTATATAGATTATACATGTGAAGTCGAAGAAACATATTTCCATATTAGCCGTGTTCTGCATTATTTCTTTTTTGTTTAATATTTTTTTTTTTTTTTAGGCAGGGCAATTGGGGTTAGTGACTTGCCCAAGGTCACACAGCTGTAAATGTGTCAAGTGTCTGAGGCTGGATTTGAACTCAGGTGCTCCTGACTCCAAGGCTGGTGCTCTACTCACTGCGCCACCTAGCTGCCCCTTTTGTTTAATATTTTAATTTTTACTAATTACATGTAAAACAATTTCTAACATTTGTTTTTGAAAATTTTGAGTTCCAAACTCTCTCCTTCTCTCCCTCCCATCCCTCTTCCCTGAGAAGGAAAGCAATTTGATATAGACTATACATGTGCAAAACATTTCCATGTTAACCATCTTCTGAATTATTTCTTAAAGGCTTTTCCCTTTTTTTTTTTCCAAGTATTCCTTATAATGATTGATGTATTTAGATAATAGTATTAGGGATTTAGAGCCAGAAGGGACCTTACAAATCCAACCCCATATTTTGTAAATCAGAAAACCAAGTTCTAGAAAGGTGAATGTACTTACCCAAGGTCACATGGGTATTAAGCACCCACGTCCTCTGATTCCAGACACAGTGCTCTTTCCCCAACACCACTGATGGGGACCCAAGAGTTCCATTCATCATTTTTATCAATGACTTAAGATTAAGGCAAAGAATGTATTATCTTGTGCTCTATTCAGTGTATAAACATACATATTCGTTCTTTAGCCAGTGCAGTTAACTCCAAACTGCATCTGAAAATTTCCTGCTTGGTTAATATTCTGGTTATATCCGGTGTATAATATTCCGGTGTTGCTGCGTGTCCTAGGTTCTTGGATGCAGGGTCAGTTTTGTGACAGAAGTAGCATGCTTTACTGCAGCTCTTCTTTGCTTAGTAAATAGGTAATATGATCTGTTTTTGAGTGAATGTGGCTATCTTTACCTTGGTTCAGCTATGATACCAAACATAGATATCAGTCAAGAGAATGTACTTCACACAGCCATTCATAACTGTAACATGTGTTTAAAGTGGATGCACACATGCGTCACTGCTTGTCTGATTTCTTTGAAATCACGGTGTCTTTGTAGCAAAGGTAGTTCTTACTGAGATATTGCTGCGAGGAGCTTCTTTACAACTCGGCCCTGGGAGGTAGTGGAACATCTAGAGTTCAGTGACCTCAGGGGGAAGACTGGCTCTGGGACTACAGGTAGCGGCTAAACCTTTATGGACCTCGTTGTCTTCATCTGTAAGGCACACAGAATACCAAGACAGTTTTCCTCATAGTGTTGTTATAGCTGTGGGAAAAGTGTCTTGTACACTTTAAAAGCAGGATGTAAATATAGGTAGTCATTGAGACTGAGCCTGTGTTCTTATTGGCGGAGAGAATCCTCAAATGAAGAAACTTTCTCAAATTGTCTTCCTTGTCAGAGTCTCAGTTTCCTCAATCTGTAAAATAAAGAGTTGGGACTAGATTATTTCTAGTATTTCTATTCCTCCTAGCTTTTAAAAATTAGAAAATCCCATGTTTTGTTTTGTTTTACTATAGGATTGGTAAAAGTGCAGTGGTCTACTAAGGGAAGTTGTAGAGTCCTTGTTTTCAGAGGATGGGGGTCATTAGAATGGGTGATTTCATTGACATGGGGAACTCTTGGATGAGGAAACTCCCTCTATCAATGTGGGTTCATCCTTTCTCTGCCACTTCTGGTCTCAGGGAGTTGCTCAGAGCACTGAGAAGTTTGGTGTGTATCCGAGGCAAGTAGGTCATCTTGGCTCCGACGCCGTCTGTCTCTCCGTGACATCTTATCGCCTCTAAAGAATGTCAGTTGTTGTTATTACCCCTCTCTGTGTATTTATTGTGTGTGCTTTTTAGAACTCACAGTGCTCTTTTCTCATCTATCCCTGGCAGACTGAAGACAGTTGATGTTATAGTCCGGAGTATCCAAGGAGCCGAGCTTTTAGTCAAAGGATATGAAATCAAGCTGAGTCAGGAAGAAGCTGTGCCAGCAGATCTCTCAGCTCTGCAGTCTCACAGGGCTGCTTTAGAGGTTAGTCATGATGACTCTTCACCTTGCACATCCATGGTGTGGCTTCATTAACATTGTCAAACCGTAATGACAGTGATGGCTCCAAAGAGAGGGAGATTTCAGTGTCTGTAGCTGGAAAGATATGGCCTTCTGAGACCCTGATATTCTTGCAATGCCCCTGCCCCAACCCATAAAACTGTCATTGGATCTTTGTTTTCATTATTTCTGACAAGGCATATTCATGTGGCTGTTTTGTTGCCCAGTGATCCTTCAGAAGGGCATGGGCTCCTGAACTGTGAATACAATCTGTGGCCAGCTCTCAGCCAAGTCTGTGTCTTTTTCCATGGTTTCCTTGGTCCTACGCAATCTGTATTTCACCTCTTGGGAAGAACGTTGAGGCCGCCATGCCATGACTAATCATCTATATATTTTTGTAGCAATGGCTCAGTGATGTAAAGGACAAGAACTCGGTTTTCTTGGTGCTGGATGAAGAAATTGCCAAAGCCAAAATGGTGGCAGAGCAGCTGTGCCGCCTCACGCCTGAGTGTAGCCTGGACCTGGAGCGGTGCCAAGAGAGGGGGGCCCAGCTGCAGGAGCGCTGGCACAGAGTTGGTGCCCAGATAGAGAGCCGGTGAGTAGGAGGGGCTCCCATCTCCCCTGCTGCACAACGTTGAGAGTGTGAGTGGGATAACTGCCAGGAAGTTCTGACCCTGTCTGGAAGGGGGAGCAGGGGGAGGCTGGGAGAATTGGGGTAATGAAGATTTTGGAAAAGGAATGGAAACGAGCTAGCACTACTATACCAACAAGAAATATGCATTTCACAGTGAGGATCCCTAGAAATGCCTTTCCCAATGGTCAGCAGCCTTCTCTAGACCAGATGCCTCTTCACCTCTATGCTGGTTACCTTGCTGTTGGTAGGGAATAAACATGTAGGCTGGGCCTATTAAAACTTACTGACTAGAGTTTTCTAACCCATAACATTTTCTTAAGGCTAGAATTATTGTATCACCTTAAAATAAAAACATGAACCTCTTTTCAGAGATTCTTTTTCCTAGTTTGTGCTGACTTCAGTACCTATAAAATCTGGCATTTTTTCCACTAGCTGATTGCAAGCCCTCTGCAGTTTAGCAGATGTTCTTCAAGAAATTAGGTAGGGGGGAAAAACATCACCCTGAAGCCTCCCTGGTTTCTATGCCTCTCTGAACTAAGCTAGCAGACACCAGGCAATCTGTTACCAGTCCTGGTGGTTGTTAGGCACTTCCAGAGTTGATGCTCTGCTGGCAGAGTCCCTAAGAAACCAGGCCCATGTCTGTACCTTGATAATGGGCTATTGATATAGGACTTTACACCAATGGAGGGTTCAGAATTTATGTTTTTCAAAAATTCTAGAGTATACATTATTCTCTTTTGACAAATAAGTGTGCCAATCCAAGATTCCATTCCCGATGTTTAGTTTCACTTCTTCATGTTACTTTCAGTCCTTCTTTTGGGTGACAGTCAATCAGTAAGCATTTATTAAACACATACAATGTGCTAGGCCTTGTGCTAAGTGCTAGGGATACAGAAAGAGGCTCAGAATAGTCCTTACCCTCGAAAAACTCACAATCGAATGGGGGAGACAACAAATATATACATACAAGCTATATACAGGATTAATAGGATATAATTAACAGAGGGAAGCCACCAAAATTAAGAAGAGTTGGAAGAGATTTCCCGTACAAGAGATTTCCCGTATCTCGCACCTCATCTCTGCCTCTGGCCTCCCTGGCTTTCTTTAAGTTCCAACTAAAACTTGGATTTTAGTTGGAACTTAAAGAAAGCCAGGGAGGCCAGAGGCAGAGATGAGGTGCGAGATCACTCCAGGCATGGAGCCAGCCAGAGCAAATGTCCAGAACCAAGAGATTAAGTATCTTGTTCATGAAACAGCAAGGGTTCTAGTGTTACTTGATTGAAAGGACATGGTGTCTGCCAGAGAGGAGAAAGGGGGCATATTTGAGAGATATTGCAAAGGCGAAATCAACAGGCCTTGGAAACAGCTTGGATATGGGGGAATAAGAGTGAGGTGTCCATGGTGACACCTAGGCTGCGAGCCAGAGGGACTGGGAGGATGGGGTTGCCCACTACAGTAATAGAGAAGGTGGGATTTAGGGGGAAAGATAATGAGTTCAGTTTTGGGCATGTATAGTTTAAGATTTCTACTGTATGTCTATGGACATACAGTGTGAGATATCTGAAAGGATAGTTGGAGATGCAAGATTGGAGGTCAGCAGAGAGATTACAGCTGGATAGGTAGATTTGATAATCATCATCATAGAGATGGTAATTATAGGAGCTGATGAGATCAGCAAGTGAAGAGGGAAAAGAGAAGAAGGCCCAGGAAAGAACCCAGAGGGACATCCATGGTTAGAGGGCATGCTCTGGAGGACAGTCTAGCAAAAGAGAAAGGAGCAGAAAGATAGTAGGAGGAGAATCAGGAGAGAATTAAGTCCTGAAAACCTAGAGAGAAAAGAGTTCCAAGGAGGAAAGAGTGCTTAATGGTGTCAAAGGCTACAGAGAGGTCAAGGAGAATGAGGATTGAGAAAAGACAGCTTGGATTTAGCAGCTTTGGGCTAGGTTTGGATCAGAAGGATTGACTACTCTATCGAGGCCAGGTTGTATATGTATGCATAGGTCAGTATCTGAAGCAGAAGTAATTCCCAAGGATTGGACCTTCTCCATGGGCTAGGTGGAGTGAGTTCCTGTGGTACTTACTTTGATACTTCCATAGATCAGGGCCTTGTTGGTTTAGGGCCTCTTTCCACTGGTGCTCTTATTGTTCTAGAAGCGACATTACCGAATAGGTATGATCTGTTAGGCTAACACAGAGAGACACTATTGTTCCTTTGCCTTCTGCAATATTGTGAGTCCTGATCCCAACTTATAGATCAGGATTTAGGAGTATAGATGAAAATAACAGCTGCTGCTGACACTAGGAGGTAATCTCACACGAAGTATAGAATTCACCAGGTTTGTGGTTGACTACCAGGCCTATGATGTAGTTTCAAGGGCTTATCTGTCTGCTGCTGCTATTTTTAATATCTCAAAGGAAGCAGTCACTTGAAGAGGTGGCAGCTATTTCTGCTTCCTTGGCCCTGGAAAATACAAAATATTCAAGCCTTTGGATTTTAAGTCAGAGTACCTGGATTCAAATCCTGGTTCTGATGTTTGAACTAGCTATATCACCTTAGACAAATCATTTCTTTTTTGTGGCTGTCAATGTCCTCATCTATAAAGTGAGGACATTGAATTATAGGATTTCTAAGGTTCCCAGCTCTAGTTCCACATCCTACCATCAAATGAAATAGTCCATTGTCCTCACCCTTGCATCTGAGATCTCCATGGACCTCCCTATGAATGGCCTGAGCCAGAGAGGGAAATAGCCCCAAAATATGTGATGATTACTAATTTCTTTTTGCTTACAGACAATCTGAACTAGAGAGCATCCAAGAAGTGCTAGGGGATTACCGGGCCTGCCATGGAGCACTCATCCAGTGGATCGAGGAGACCACTGCTCAGCAAGAGGTGATGAAGCCAGGTCAGGCAGAGGATAGCCGAGTGCTATCAGAGCAGCTCAGCCAGCAGACCGTGAGTATAGCACTTCTTTCTCTTTTCTGACTAAATTGATTTGTTGCATTTTTCCAGGACAGAGAAGAAATATGGGGAAAGCTGTTGGGAACAACTTCTTAGTAATAATTTGTCAACTAAATTGTGAAATTTTGTTATAGGCTTTGGTTGCAGAAATTGAGAGGAATCAGGCAAAACTAGACCAGTGTCAGAAGTTTTCCCAGCAGTACTCTGCCAGTGTGAAGGTAACTATGCATTCCTTATCTGGAACTAAAAAATCTAAGGCCTGACATTGTTACCCATGGGTCCCATTCATTAGCAAATGATAAAAAAAAGTTCTTCTTGAGAGAGGTCCTATCTCCTTTTGATTTCATGGGATTTCCCTTTTGGAAGGGACCTCAAACATCATCTAGTCTAACCCCTATCTCAAATAGGTAAATTCTTCTGCTGTATCCAAAAGAAGTGGTCCTACAGTTTCTACTTCATACTCTTCAGTAATTGTGGACTCACTACTTACTAAGGCAGTCCATTTTTGGACAACTTCTTTTGGAGAAGTTCTTTCTTATATCATCCTTCCAAAATTTGCCTCTCTCTAATTTTTGCCCATTGGCAGATCATACTTGAAAATAACTGTCGTGTCTCATCACAAGGTTTCTCTTTAGTTTACTTCACCTGTCATATCATGTAGTTTCATATCTCCTCTCCATACTCATTCCCTTCCCCTATACACACTCTAGCTCCTCAGGGTCTAGACCTAAGCATGGCACTCTGGACAATATCTGATCAGGTTATAGGAGAGAGAGATGGTCTCCTCCCACTAGATAAGCTATTTCTTCATGCAGCCTCAAAGTGTGTTAGTTTTTTTGGAGTTTTTAATCAGACTCTTGGGGCAGAAGGAGCTGGCATAATTTTAGAATGCTCCATGGAAGAAGTGAGTTTTTTGTTATGGAGTTATTAAAGTCTTAGGTACAAGGAATGAATCTCTGTACTTTCTTCCTTGCCCCTCTTCCTTCTAGGACTATGAATTACAACTAATGACATACCGAGCTTTTGTGGAATCTCAGCAGAAATCCCCTGGGAAGCGCCGGCGCATGCTTTCCTCATCTGATGCAATCACACAGGAGGTGAGAAGTGATGGGCTTGAGTTTTCCCTTTTCATCTCTGAAATGTCCCCACCACTCCAAAGGGTAGAGTCAGGAGGGAAAGAAATTATCCATCCGATGGGAGAGTTGGATTCATCTGTGCTTCACTGCTTACTGTAGGACCTACCTACCCCCCAAACTTTTTCTGTTGAATATGAAAACTGACCCTTCACCAGTTTGGTGCCAACATATATAAAATACACGTATGTGGAGCTCACTTGGGGTAGGTGAGGGGTGGGGTGGGGAACATGACTTGAGTGTGGCATAGTTATATGTTCTGGGATGTGGCCCACCTTTGAGGAGGCCAGGAAAAGGATTGTTCTGGTACCATCCACAGCCTTGCTGGGAGCAGGGGCAGGCAGCATCCAGAACCACAAAGTTTGGGTAGGCTCTCCTCTAGTCTTTATGAGAGGTATTGGACTAGAATGATACCTGTCTGCCTCCCCTCAGATATCTCTGATGTAGGGGCATGAGTGTGGGTGCCAAATGAAGAGCTGTTTGCCTGCTTCCTCTCAAGGGGTAGGGTAGCCCATGGCTTATACTCAGCAGCTTAGTCTTTTCTCATAAAAGGCCATGATGGTTAGGAAGTAAACTCATTTATCCAAGCAAAACAGTAAACAGAAGTTAGAGAAGTTATTCAGACTAGAATAGACTAAAGAATGCATAATGGTAAAAGGACTCTTTCACTGGAACTGAGATGAAAGGAAATGACCTCACCAATGGAAGACCTCTGCTTTCTCAGTTGGTTAGAAATCATGCCCTTTTAGGTATAGATAGTACAGGTCACAGAGCTATTCCTACTGAAAATTTCCCTACTCTTGGGAGGAAGCAGGAATACACTTACTTGCTATAAGTATATTTTAAATTTCTGGTCCAAGATCTACACAAATTATTGTTTAAAATATAGTTCATGGACTTGAGGACTCGGTACACAGCCCTGGTGACCTTAACAACCCAGCATGTGAAATATATCAGCGATGCACTTCGGCGTCTAGAAGAGGAGGAGGTGAGTACAGTCTGACCTGCTTTCCCTTGAAAGGACAATTAAAAACCATATTTTTAGGGGGAGAGTATGTAGTCTCCCTGTAAAAGCTCGAGAGTCACAATATCTTGTTCTAGGACTGCCATTGAATCTAGATGCTTCTTTTTAACTTCTCCTTATCTCCATTTCTCCACTTGTACATTTGAAATCATTGTGAAAATGGACACAATGTTGTTTTTGTGGGACTTTTATCAAATCAACAGATAATTTATGGAGTGCTATTATGTGGTAGGCACTGTGCTTTGCAAAATGTGCTATCCCAAATAAATGGTTTGTTGCCAACTCCTGTCCTCTAAATCGTCTCCTGTTCCCAAACCCTGTTAAACAGCTGAGTGTATACTGTAAACTTTCACCAAATAGTTTCTGAGTATTAACTGATTTGATTGGGGCATGGGGCTTCTCAGGTGGCCACTGATTCACTAGTTGAATTAGTTTTGCTATAATAAGTCTGGGGTCAAAACAGTGTAACAACAGCATTGACGTCAACTCTGTTGCTCATTTTTCCATTCTAGAAAGTGGTGGAAGAGGAAAAGCAAGAACATGTGGAGAAGGTGAAAGATCTTCTAGTCTGGGTGTCTGCCTTAGCAAGGAGCCCACAAGGAAAAGCCACTTCATCCCAGGGCAAAGAATTGATAGACATTGAAAAATCCATTTTAGAACAACAGGTTGGTGATTCTGTCATCTCCCTGCTCTAAAGTAACAGATTGTGTTTATTTTGATAAATAACAATTCACACATTTCAGACTCAGAATCACAGGTTGTTAGAGTTAGACATGATCTGATAGATCACTTCATCAGATGCCCTCACTTTACAGAGGAAGAAACTGAAGGCCAGTGAGGAGGAGGTTTGATTTGCCCAGGGTCTAGCAAGTGGCAGAGCCAGTAGTTGAAACCCAAATTTTTTAACTCCAAGTCTAGCATTCTTTTTGTTATGCTACTTTATTATCGATGCTCCATCTTCATTGCGATGTTTGATCATAATACTATAGACACACCCCCACCGGCCCAGACCCAAGGTGAGTTAAGTATAACTTGGAGGTGATACAATCAGTAATCTACACCACTAGGCTAAGTACAGCCCTTTATGTATAGTGTCTTTATGTTTTAGGGTCATTGCAGTTCCTTCTAGATTCTTCAAGATCCTTGGGTCACAAGACTTAATTTTCCATTCATGTAGGTTCTGACTGAAGAGCTGGCAACCAAAAAGGAACAAGTCTCTGAGGCCATCAAAACTTCACAAATCTTCTTAGCCAAACATGGCCACAAGTGAGTATGAATGAAGCGTGTATAAGTGTTTAATGTTTATTAAGCATGTGACAGGTGCTGTCCTAAGCACTAGGGATACAAATATGAAAGTGAGACAGTCCCTGCCTTCAAGGGCCTAACACTCAAATGGGGAAGACAATCTGTACAAGAAAATGATGGCCAAGGGAGGATCGGGAAGTCACTGGTATGATGGCGGGTCGGGGATTGTTTTGTTCTTCCCAGAGGCAATGTTGGTTTCATTATTGTTCTCATAGTGTCAGGTGGAAAGAGGTAGTGCCAGGATGGGAGATGTAGAAGGGGAGATCCCAACGAGTTCAGAGCTAAGTCGCTGAGCTCTGGCCAGAGCTGGTCTGTGGTGGCTGTCCAGTGACGTGTCACTTGCTGCCATAGGTGCCTAAGTGTTGAAGGTTAGGGAACAGAGGGATACCTAAAACGAGGAAAAGATACCTCCACCTGGAAGTTAATCCATAAACTAATGATAGCCTCACATTTCTCTAGCATTTGATTGGGTTTAGACATTATAAGGGAAGCTTCCCAATATTCTTTAAGTAAGAGGTGTGAGACTATTCCCATTTTGCACATGAGCAAACTAAAAGTCAGAGGTTAAGTGACTTGCTCTTGGCCACACAGTAAGTTTCTGAGTACAGATTTAAACCTACATCTTCTGATCTCAAATTTAATGCTCTTTTTACTGTCCCATGCAGTGCTAGGCACATAATAAGTACTCTGCAAAAAAAAAAAGTTAAAATCTAGATCTGGTTTTCTTAAAGGGGGCCAAGAGTAGGTTTCAGGACACATGCATGAACTTGGATGGAAAAAAGTTAGTTATTTTTGTTAACCTCTAATTGAAACATAAGATTTCCTTCATTTATTTGAAAGCATGATTCTGAGAAGGGGTCCATAAGCTTCACCAGATGATCCAAGGGGTCCAGAACACAAAAAAGTGTAAAAACCCCTGCTCTAGATGGAGAGCAGACTGGTTAACCCAAATGTTCTATTGGCAATTGGATTCTATCTTAGTCTGATTCCTGAGGCCTTTTATCTAATGTCCTTTTAATGTCTGTGGTCTGAGGGAAAGGGAACAAGCATTTGTTAAGCATCTACTTACTATGGTAAGTCTAAGGGAAAGGGAACAAGCATTTGTTAAGCATCTGCTTACTATGTGCCACACACTGCATTCAGTGCTTTACAAATATCTCATTTGATTCCCACATGACTGTGAAGTAAGGTACTATTATTATCCCCTTTTTATAGATGAGGAAACTGTGGTAGTGAGAGGTTAAATGACTCATCCAGGTCCACACAGCTAGTAAATGAGGTTGAATTTGAACTCAGGTCTTCCTGACTTCAAGCCCAGCACTTGCTTTCTCTACTGTACTTGTTCTAGGTCCTTAGACTGTTGAATTTGAAAAAACTGAGAGAGAAAAGAATTATGTACTGATAATCCAGAAGCATAATTGTGCCTTCAGGGGGCTGATTTGTGGCCAAAAGCTTCAGGCTATTTTCATCAGATTATAGTCTTTCAGCAGAGTCCGACATTATTAAGAGCACACCTGGGTTCTTCTGTAACTTCATCATAAGCCTCTCCTTGCTTTCTTCCAGGCTGTGCGACCAGGAGAAAGAGCAAATTTCTGAGCAGCTGGAGGCCCTGAAGACAACTTACCAGGAGCTGTGTGATGGCTCAGCCCGTCAGCTTCAGCAGCTTCAGGGCCAGCTGGCCCAAAAGACAGAGCAAAAGGTACTTGTGCGTTGCTACCCAGATAGCAGGAGGTTACATCTATGTGCAGTGGGCAACAGACTTTGATGGTTTGAGCTCATATTCTTCAGCCTTTCATTGCTAGTTTGCTGTTAATTTTTAACTTCACATTAGCAATCTAATGTCTCTTACATTTTTTTGGAGGGGGGTGTGGAGTTCAGTAATGTGTTGGTCAGTCAAGAGAACCAGACTGAGTTCAGGGAATTTCCCAGGACCCATTTAGGTTCCTTCCTGTAGGTCATTTTGTAGTTGATTGTGATTATTGGCATCATTAATTTCTAGGGCCATGTTTGATCTTAAGCCATGCTGAATTAGAGAACCCCCAGGTTCTTCTTTTGGAATATTTTCATTCAACCCTCTCTTGGAAGGACTGTCCCCTCTGTGTGTTCTCTTAGTTCCTTCATGGGTTGAGTGGGCAACCTGGAGCTTGAAACATCACCGATTGGACTGACTTCACTGACTGAGACACTGAACCTCCCTCCTCCCTTATCCATGCTCACCCCATCACATGGCATCTTCATCCGTCTCCATCACTTGTTAATTTCCCAGGCCAGGTGAAGGGGTTGGAGCTCTTGTTGGTTGTCATAAGTCCTTCATGGGTATCTGTTGTGTGTATGTAAGCTTACCATATTATATACATGTGTCTCTGGGATATTTATGTGCATTTGCCTGCTTGTTTCTTATGTTGTGAAGCAATGAACAACTTTGGATTTGGGATTTGGCTAAGATCTCTCCTTACTCCATGATGAAATTTGGCCTGGGTAATCTTCCAAATGAATAGAGGGAAGGAATCATTAGTCTTCCTAATCGCTTTGATGTTCAGAGAGAGCCCACCTCAACTTGGATCTCCAGATGCCAGATTTTTATAGCAAGAATTAAAATGACAATGTCACTAGTACTTTATCCAAAATAGGAAAATTATGGGCAAGTTTTTCTTCTCTCTGTGAGGGACCATGCCTAACGATGGCTTCGTTGCTTCACCATATAAAGGAGAATGTAAACAATTTTAACAGTTGCTTGCTGAGAACATCTGATTCTGATTTTATAAGGTTATGAAATGGAAAAAACAAAAACTTCTCTCCTCCCCTTCAAAATACAAGCTGCTGAGCACCATTATATTGAGCATGATGTGTCTCTCTGTACTGTTTGTGTGTTTCATGTGAAGTATTGTTATGATTAACTGACATCCTTGCTTACAAGTTTCACTAACCCCCTGGAGTTTAAACACAAATACACAAAGAGAAAAAGAGGACGACCTGTTTGGGGTTCTATTTTTTGCAAAAGCAAAACAGTCGCATGCTGGACGCTAACACCAAGCTTACACTGTGTGTGATACGGCTGAGCTGCTCCGTAAGGCTCTGTCTCTTAGCTGCTCAAGGCGTACGTACCCTCCAGCTCTGGTAAGTAAAAGCCTTTTGTTTTTTTTCTATTCTTGCTGTGCTTGGTTAGATCTGAAAGGGCAAGTTTGGTAGGGCCTGTTCCAAAGTTTGCTTCCAGCTCACCGCTGCTCCTGGCCTGCCCTCTCAGTACAAGTGTGCTGGAAAAGATAGTCATATTGTCTTTCCTGAGCTCTCTCACAAGAGTTTTCTTCCCAAGGGTTGGGTATTGCTAAGATTTCATGAATATTATTGGAGAAATAGAGAGTCCAGAATAGAATCATTTTTTTTCTTGGTTATCACAAGGTCCGGCTCCAAATAATATTTTCACAAGCTTTCCCAAAAGAAACTTCATTTCATGAGGTACAGTGACCCTTTTGACCAAGGTCAGAAGCTAGTGCTCTTGTTCCATTTCCTTGAATGATTAACTCTCTACATATGTTTTCTTCTTTGTTTCTGATTTTACCATTGAATGGCCAAGAGGAGAAGCCCACTGGTGGCTTCCATGACACATGTTCCCAATCTGCTTCCTTGGCCTGTTTATGTGGCTTCCAGTTCCTGGAGCATCAGAACAGTTCAGGGAAAGGCTGTTATGGATAAATAAGAGCATAGATGTCCCTCGATGCCAAACAGCTTAGTGGATTGGTGTTAAAAGGAGGCAGGGCTCCATTGGGACCTTCCTGCTTCATTGCTGCAGGGCTGTTTAAACTTGTTTATCCCTTTCCCATAGACCAGTTCTAGTATTCTTGGCATTGTGGAGCTGCTGGCTGCTGTGAGAGCCTTATGGAAGGCAGAAACTAGACAGAAAGTAGTGGGAAGTTGTTACATGATAACATATTCTATAGTATCCTGTGGTTACAAGGTACTTTATATACTTCTTATTTAATCCTCCCCACAGTTCTACAAGAGAAGTAGTATAAGTATTATTAACCCCATTCTACAGTTCCTGAAACTGAGGTCCAGAAGTTTAAAAGATTTTTCTGTGGTCATACAGCTACTACGTGGCACAGCTAAGATGTAACCCTAGAAGATCTTCTGACTCCCAGTGTAATGATTTTTCCAAAAACATTATGCCTCCTGTCAAGGTTTGAATTATTCTTTTAGAAACTGTTAAGGAGAAAGCAAGAAAGCTCTCTGTGTATGTTTGTAGATGGTCTCTGGTGATCCGACCATAGTCATATTTGCTCTTGGTACCCTTGTTGCTTTCTACTGTGTAATACTGTAAAGTGAGCTTTTCAATCTGTCCTCAGATCTGTCTTTATTTAGCCCTACCCCAGTCTCCTGGCTGAGTTTACAGCCTGATTGAGCACCATGCAGGTTAGGAAATATTTCTGTTTTGGCATAAGCTCTCAAGCTCCTACATGCGGCATTTACCCTAACCTGGGCTAAAGATACTTCTGAGTTTTATGCATTTTAACGTACTTTAAATGTCTCTCTTCTGTAGTCATGCCTCTTCTTTAGTTTTATTCCTATTTTCCTCTTTATTATTTTTTAGGGAAGCAGAACAGTAGCTGGGGTGATTGACCTGGGCACAGTGGAAATATTTCCCATCTTCAAGGCCATGCAGAAGGGCCTCATTGATCAAGACACGGGTTTGGTGCTCTTGGAAGCCCAGGTTATCATGTCTGGACTGGATGTCCCTGAGACCAATGAGAAACTCTCTTTGAAGGAAGGCTTATCCAGAAACCTCATTGATCAACAGACTTGTCACCTGCTTCAGGAATTAGAGGATGCCCAATCCTCAATAAACATACTTTCTAAAGGCAAAGATTATCTTCCTGTTGTTGAAGCAATGGAAAAGGGAAAAATCAGTGAGAGAGTTGGAATGAAGATCTTAGAAGTTCACCTGGCTACTGGAAGCTTTCCTTTCTCTCCCACTGAAAAGCAAATCAGCCTGAAAGAAGCCTCTTACCAAGGACTCACCATAGCACAGCTCCATTCAAAAATAGAGACTCACGTAAGATCTACTAAGAATTTGATTGACCCCAATACAGCTGAGAAAATCAGTCTACTGGATCTCATGCAGAGATGTATTGTTCACCAGGACTCAGGGCTAAAACTACTACCTGTCAAACAACTGGCAGGGGGGATGGTGAGCTTGAAATCAGGCAGGAAGGTTAGCATTTTTCGTGCTGTTCAGGAGGGATTGATTGATCGACAGGTTACTGTCCGGTTGTTGGAAGCTCAGCTTTTTGCAGGTGGCATCGTAGACCCCAGAACAGGACATCGCCTAACAGTTGATGAAGCTGTAAGACATAATTTGATTGACCAGGATATGGCCTGTGCCATCCTCATCAGGCAGCTTCAGACAGGGGGCATCATAGATACTGTCACAGGGTATAGGCTGACAATAGATGAAGCAGTAAGGAAAGATTTAGTAGCCTCTAAGATGGCCCTTGTGATTCTCCAGTCCCTTTGGTCTTTTATGGGGTTGCTATGGCCTGAATCTGGAGAGATCCTCTCAATTGCTGATGCCCTGGAACAAGGTATCCTATCTACTGAGCTAGCTCATGAAATCCTTAGCAACAGGCAGTATATCAAGGCTCTTTTTCAACCAGCAACCACAGAAGTTTGGTCCTGGAAGGAAGCAGTTGATAAAGGCATCTTGGACAAAGATACCACCAAGAACTTAAAATCTACTTGCATACCTGATGTGATGCCTAGGATGCAGTTGGCAGGCTCTTTAGAAAGAAGTGCACTGGGTATTAGTACTGTGGCAGCAGCCCCATTATACAGCGCAGACCAGAGTGCACATGTACCAAGAAGTGACCATGAAAAGCTCCTGTTTCATCTGATGACTCACAGCTATATTGATGTGCACAGTGGACACAGACTGCTTCTGTTAGATGAGGGCCTGGTGGAAATCCTAACACTAGTGCAGAGAGAAACATCCCATGCCTGTGAAGTTAGCCAGCCAAGTCCAGAGGCTCCCAGAGAAATAAGAGACTTGGCCAGTGTAAGACATCCTGAAATTGACACAGGGGATAGTTTAACTATAAGACATAAAGAATTACAGTTTGTCCTGAAAGAGGAATCTCCAAAAGAACAGCCAACAGATTGTCAAACAGAAAAGAAAAAGATGATTTTAGAAGTAAGCTCCTCTAATATTTCAGAGTCTGAAAAATATTCATTGCCAGAGGATCAAGAAATGGGAATTCCAAATCCTGATGGTCTTAAGAACATACTTAACACTGAATCGGAACAGCAAAGTCAAAATTCTATAGTCAAGAAAGAAGAGCCAAAAGAATTGTATTCTAGCGAAGAATGTATGGGCATTCAAATTTTAGTTGACAAAGACCCCTTATCTGTTGAACCAATGAGGAAACATAAGAGAACTCTAACTGAGACTGTTTCTACTTTACAGCAAGAACAAGGGATCATACCCAGGACTGAAAAAGAAGCACATGTTCCTGGTAGAATTGAAAGAGACCTTGTCATACCTCAAAGTGAACAATCAGAATCCCATGAAGAGAGAACTTTGCATCCAGAGTCAGATGTGAAGCCCTCAAATATTAACATTCTTCATTTACTGAGAAAAGAAAGAACAATGAGTGAATTAGTAAAAGGAGAAGAAAGTAATGACCAAAAACAGAATCTAGAAAGAGGAAAGATGGCAAGTGAAAGTCTGATAAAGGTGGTAAAAAGAGATATGGAAAGTATGTCAGTTGATGGTGTTATGGAAATGTCACTGTTACTGGACCATCCTTTAGAGCCAAGTGAAGATACTACCTTAAAAATATTATCAGCACAGTTAGAAGATGGGGGCATCCTTCATGAAGAGACTGGCCAGAAGCTCCTACTAAATGAGGCAGTAGCCTGTGGCATAGTACCTAGCCACACTGCGGTGAAACTTATGGAAAAGCTGAAAATGTTCCAGGGCTTCTTTGACTCTCAAACATGTGAATCTTTGACAACGGAAGAAGTCATTGATGAAGGCTTAATGAATGAGAATCTTCTACAGAAGGTTTTCACATCAGACAAAACCATAAGTGGTGTCTTAGATCCCTACACTAACACAATCTGCTCCGTGAGAGATGCAGTTAGGGTTGGATTATTGGACAAGCAAACAGCCACAAGGATTTTAGAGGGGCAAGTGGTGACCGGGGGAATTGTTGATCTGAAGAGAGATAAAAAAGTCTCAGTAACTTTGGCTTCAAACCTTGATTTGGTGGACAGTACTGACCAGAGAGAACTTATATGCCTGGAGAAAGCTACCAAAGGTAAAGAGTCTGAGAAGATAGCCAAACAGAAGCTGATTAGTTTACAGATTGAAACAAATGGAATTATAGATCCTGACACCAAAATTCCCTTAACAATTGTCCAGTCTATTAACAAAGGTCTTTTGGAGAGAGAGGAAGCCATTCACTTGTTAACTAAACAGGTGGTGGATGGAGGTATCATTCACCATGGTTCTGGGATGAGGCTCTCTGTTGATAATGCTACTGAACATGGTTTAATTGATGAAGATTTGTCCAAAGAACTCAAACAAGTTGAGAGCATATGCCTTCATCAATTTATTCATCCCCAAACAAAGGCATTTATTTCCCTCCCTGAGGCCATAGCAATTGGTCTTGTTACCCAAGACTTTACAAATCAAGTCCAAGAAATTCAAGCACTAAGTGGAAACTTCGTAGATCCCATTTCTGGCCAAAGACTGAGTTTGTCAGAAGCTGTAAGAACAGGACTCTCATCCAGTGAAGCCACATTGTCTTCAGGAATGATGCATGGGATTGTAGACCCCGAGAACTGCAAAATTGTACCCTATTCAGAACTTATTAAAAAATGTAAGATTGATGTTGAATCTGGGCAGAGATATCTAGAGGTAATTCCCTTCTCAGATGTCAGAGATGGAGTAGCTGGGAAACAGCTCACTCTGTCTGAAGCAGCCCAACTGGGAAAAGTAGACCTTGTGCCTATATTGAGACTACTGGAAGCCCAGGCAGATGCTGGTGGAATTTTAGATATTGCTACAGGCAAAAGACTGTCATTAAAGTCAGCTTTGGAACAAAAATTGGTGGATGAAAAAATGGTTCGAGTAATTGCAACTCATCAGGTGTTGAATGGAGGAATTGTTGATCTATCTAGTGGCCAAAGAGTAACTTTAATAGAAGCTGCTGAAAGAGGATTAATCCATCCTGAATTGTTAGCTTCTATTCAGACAGATATTCAAAGAATAAATAACAGTTCACGGATTGAAATTCAAAGAGGAATTGAATCATGTGAATTAAAGAATGAATTTCCAAGAAGGGAAATATTGGCTGTTTATAACCAGGCAACTGAAGTGAGTTATTATGAAAATCAAGAGGAAACAGAGGAAATGTTTAGGGCTGCAGAAGAAAAAACTAAAGTAAAGGTTCTTGAAGGTGTTCAGGGAACAGAGAGCTTAGGAAGGGCTGTGGAAGATCTGGAAGTGAGGGAGCTTTCATCAGGAGGATATAAGTCAGTGGAGCAGGGTGAGAGGACACTCCCTCAAGATGCTAGAGGTTCCACCAAAGTCACACTTTCTCCAAATTTTGAGGGCAATTTGTTAGACCAAATTGTTGTGAAGCAGCCTCACCCAGAAGGTTACAGTTCTGGTGTAAAACAAATAAAAATTAAAAGTCCTGATATTCCTGAAAAGATGAGGGTGGTGGTTTGGAGAAACACAGAAAAGGAGAAAACAGATTCAGGTCAAGAAGTGATTGCTCAAGTAGAAATAACCCAACATATGAAGGAAAGACAAACTCTAGAGGACAAGGTATCACTGACTTCAGAGGCACAAGAACCAAAGTGTGGAACTTTGGGTAAGTTGCTGACTGACCTTACTATGGGGAAACCAATCACTACTGATACAGAAAGGGAAAGGGAAAAGGAACTGAATGCAAAAGAAAGTGGCCATGCATACAGAGTAGTACCTGTCCCAGAAGCAAAGTTTTCTCAAGAGATGATTGCCAAAGATGAACAAGACTCCCAGGGAAACCTACAAGCTAAAGAGGGAACAGTGCAGGAAAGAGAGAAAGAATCATATGTTGATCAGAAATTTTCTTTAACTGATAAATCTAGGGACATAGCTCCCCAAGTAATGTCCACAGGAGCAATTAAAGAAGGCACCCAGGGTGTAGACATTTTCCTAACTTTCAAGCCAGCAAAGTCACTCCAAAATCCCTGTGTCTCTTTTGGAGATAAAGAAAGCATGAGTGTCTCCTCATCTGATGCTCCCAAAGAAAGGTCACACGAAGAGATAACGTGTGACTCACTGATACCATTTAAAGTTGAGGAAGTCACAGCCTCAGGAGCAAGCATACAGGAAACTCAGGGTTTGAGATTCCCAGAAAGAAGTGCTCTTTTACTAGAGGACAGCAGAAACAATGAAGAACTTGGCAGAATTTTCAAATCTGAACAAATAAGAGTTCAGGAAATAATTGGAGAGAAAATTTCACATCTGGCTCCCTCCATAGTGGCCAATCCAGAAACAGTGTTATTTGAAGAAACAGTTGAAGAGGGCACCAAAGTTAACTGGGGATCTTCTGTAACCCTCAAGCTTAAAGAAAAGCCATTCCAAGAAATGACTGGAGAACCTCCCCGATCTTTAGTGCACTTTACATCAGAGAAGCCACTCCAAGATATGACCAGAGAAGCTATCAGGGAACCTCAAACTGGCACTGGTACTCCTAGATCTAAGTCTAGGACAAGTGCAAAGAATAATGGAGAAAAATCAGTACCCCTGGCATCAGCCCAAGCAAGGAAGCTGGATGAGAAAACAGGCCAGGAGAAAATGATTCTGAGCTCCAGCAGTGATCAATCTCTCTTTGTAACTTCACCAGAAGGAAAGGGGAATGAAGACATAGGCCAAGAGACCTTCAAAGCAGCCAAAGTAAGTTTGACTTTGGGGATGTGTATTTTTTTTTTGTTTTAGCTATGATTTGGATTATTAGCAGTTTGATTCAGCAAAACTGGATGTTAATCATTATGTGTGTGCATAAAATAATATACATATAGGCACATAAAGTGGGTATGCTCAATAGTTGCTTCCCTGAGATAACTTATTACTCATAGCTCTCTGTAGTCACCAAACACTTTACATACTTAATCTTATGTAATGTTTTTAGCAGTCATTACTCTATGAAGTAGTTGTAGTACATATAGTATGTGCATTTTATAGAAAGAGAAAGCAAGCCTCAAGGAAGTTAAGTAATATACATTAATTATACATAGAAAGTTAGGATTGTATAGATCTAGTCCAGTCACTTCATCTTCCAGCCGAAGAAACAGAGGCCCAGTGAAATCACTTGTCCAGGGTTACAAGGCTAGTAAATAGTTAAACTTAGATTTGAACCAGGTCTTCTGGCTGCTAGACCAGTATTTCTTTGAGTATACCCTATTGCCCTCTTTTCTTGTGACATGGCTAGTAGTTTGGTAGAACAGAGTCACACTCAGCTTTTCTGATCTAGTGGCTTTTCCACTATACCTCATCACATTCCCTCCTTATAGGTCCCATGTCCTGTACAGGAAATTGTTTTAGGGAAATAAGGCAAAACATTGCAGAATCTCCAAGATAGGGATTTTCCATTGAAGATAATGTGACAGCCTGTGGCAATGCCACCTAAAGGCAGAGTGTCTTTGGGAAATTGATATGTTTGCTAAAACATTGCTTCTGAATTCATGGTAATGACCTGATAACTGGGAATTTATGAAATTATTTTGTCACCATTATTTGAAACAATTCTTTAGTAGAAAGGAAGCATATATAAGTCTAGATCTGAGTTTTTTGTTTTAGTGTCTGTAAAATGAAAATCTTTCTATTATTCAGAAGTGGAAAACTGAACCAGAAGGAACTTGTCTGGGGTCTAAGTAGTTTTTCGTTTGTTTCCACAGACGGTATATAGCCGCCGACTCTGTTTGGAACATGATGAACAGCTGGTGTCTTATCTCTCTCTCCTTCGGAATATTGAGATGAGAACCAAGCAGATCTGTCCAGCAGAGCTGAGCCTAGCAGAATTGCAGGACCAATTGCACCAGGCAAAGGTAAGTTCACAGAGCTTCCCACCTGGTTCTAGGGTTCCTATTGAGTTTGTCCCTAGAGTTCAAGTCCAGGATAACACAATGAAAAGATACAGCTGATTCATGAGACATGGGTTCAGTCTTGCTTCTAGATTTCTATGTTTGAATAGGGTTTCTGGGTAACTTCTGTCCCAGGGTCAGCAAGCTCCTGTAGCTTGGAGACTCTAAAGTGTAGGACTGGCCAAATTCCATAGTACTTGACTACTGGCAGTGTTAGGGCTGCTGTTCAGCCATTGCAGTTTTGGGTTGTTTTGACCAACAGACATGTAGGTTTGAAAATATTTGGTTCTTCTATCCACCTAACTACTCTTCAGTCCTTTCACAAGAGCTTACCCATACCCTACCCTCCATTTGTGTTTGGCCTTCAGTACTCTCTCCCTGGGCCCTTTTCTTTTCTCTTTATACTCTTGGTGGTGACATCAGCTCCCATTACTTCAATTGTGATCTGTCTATGCAGGTGACTTTCACATCTTCACTATAGGCCCTAACCTTTCTCTTGAACTTGAGTCCTGCATTACCAGCTGCCTACTAGACATTTCTAACTAGATATCCCATAGGTGTCTCAAATTCAGCATGTACAAAATAGAACTCATTGTTTTCTCCAAAACCTTCTTCTCTTCCTACTTTTCCTGTTTCCGTTGAGAGTACTACCACCTTTCTATTCTCTGCTAACATCTGCTAACAGGCTGTCTTCACCTACTTGCCTAAATGGTTGGAATAACTTCCTGATTAGCTTCCTTGCTTCCAGTCTCTCCCCTCAAATTGACATTCCTAAAGTTTAGACCTGAGCATGTCACTTCCTTGCTCAGGAAGTTCAAGTGGTTCCTTGTTGCCTCAAGGATCAGATACAAACTCCTATTTTGCATTTAAAACCCTTCGTGATCTGATTGAGGGGCACAGTTACTAGAGCTCTGGGCCGGGAGTCAGTAATTCAAACCTGACCACTGACACTTAGTAGCTGCATGACCTTGAGCAAGTCATGTAACCTCGGTTTGCCTGACTTTCCAGGATTGTTGTGAGGATCAAATGACGATGGTTATAAAACACTTGGCACAGAGTGAGTGTTCTATAAATGTTAGCTAATATCATCATTATCGCCTTTCCAGGCTTGCTGTGTATTACTTACCTTCATGTGCCCACCATTCCAGATAAACTGTCCTACTAGCTGTTCCCTGTATGTAACATTCCCTCTTTTTCCTTGCCTTTCATGCTCCACTGCAATAAAGAAGCTGCAGAGGTGAGAAAGACATAAAGTGGGGCAGTGAAAAACTTAAATAATTCCTAGGATGGGACTCTGTGGAACGACAAGGAAAGACTCTAAAGTCTCAGTTGTAAGCAGCCTCAGGGAGTGTCCGGTCTAGTCAGTCCCTGAACAGGAATTCCATTGTAGCATCCCTCACCAGGGCTCTCATCCCACGCTCCACTGGGTAATGATGATGCTGTAAACTGACATTTATAGAGCACTTTAGGGCTTGTCATACTTCTTACGTGCATTCTCATTTGATCCTTCCAACGACTCTGTGAAGTGAATAATAGAGGTATTGTTATCTCAGCCCCTTGGTAGAGGAGGAAACTGAGACTGAGAGAACGTGATCTAGTAACTAAGTGCTTAAAAGATAGTTTGGCATAGTGCCTGGCACAGTGCAGGCCCTTAATAAGTGTTGATTCCATTCCCCCCACTGAGGCAGGATCTGAACCTAAGTCTTCCATTCCAAGTCGAGGACTCTATCCATTATGCCATGCCACGCTCTCCACTACGTCTCCGTTGACGTGCTGCTACTTTTTAAGATGACCTGTTTTATTTTGGGGCAGCTTTGACAAGGAGTACAGGGAGTCAAAGTATGTCTTCAAGCTCAGAAATTTGAACAATTGAAAATGTATATCATTAACTATAAAATGATGGAGAGCGGTGTAGAAGCCTGGCTGGGGAGTGGAAGGAGTTAAATAGCCCCCCATCTAAACGTATGTTCACTCATCTCATCCAAGCCAGAGATTGCCGTGGTCATTTTTCCTCTTCTAACCCCCCACATAGTTTAAAAAACCTTTTTTGTTGTCCTTGGCACCTTTTCTTCTTGCAGCCCTCAAGCCAATCCTGTGCTTTTCCTTCCTGATACTATTATTCTTATTAGTCTTTGTGGTTCCTTCACACTCTTCCTTTGTATCCACCTCTTGGGGCCATATGAAGTTAATTTCCCTTTCTCCCTCACAGGTTCTGGACAGAGAGCTAAGGGATCTGTCCATCCTGGTGAATCAAGAGCTGGAGTGTGTTAATCAGATTGTGGCCAACCAGCCCCAGGAAGTCCCTGCTCAGTTGCTGAAAGCCCTGGAGAAGGATGCCAAAAATCTTCAGAAGTCTTTCAGATCTGTGAGTGACACATGGGCTTCCAGATTGCTCGGCCTCCAGAGCAGTGTGGATGTGGAAAAGGTAGAATTATTCTTCACAGCCAAATGGCAGGCCCAAAAAGTCTGGGCAGGTTGGGGATTATAATTATAATTCTCTGACCCTGTGTTTTTCTGTAGGCTAAAATCTTGAACCAACATGAAGTGCTACAAAATAAACTTCAAGAATTAGAGACCTGGATTAATGAAACCAGTCACTCTCTATATAACAGGGAAAATGTCAATGAATCAGATGCTACTGACTTGAATAACCATCTTCAGGAATATGAGGTATTGCTGGACTCATCATGCATTTAATTTTCCCTTGGAGTTTTTATCTTTATCTCTTTCTTTTAAGAACTACTGTTCAGAACAGTGTCGTATGGGGGAAGGAGTGTAAGAAACAAGTGCCTTACCAAGAACCCCACGTGGCTGATAGTGAATCAGGAAGGACTTTTATTTAAAGTTCATAGAACAGGTGACTAAGAAGTAGGCACACCCATGCAGTGCAAAACCAGTCTTTTATTTCCCTATCCCAAACTCAGATCCCTCCCCTGCTTCCCCATTGATTGGGTGCTTCAGGGTTTACAGCCTATCTAGAATACCTTACCACCCACCCCCCGCCCCGCCACACACACACACACACACACACACACACACACACACACACACACGGGTCTCTGCCCCTGTTTACATTTCCCATTCCCATTCCCTTTTGGCACTGCCTCATGCTTGTTTTCTTAATACTTTATTTGGTAGAATGACAGCCCTAAATACTTTTTAGAATGATCCCAACTCAGGATATCTGCATCACTCAGATTTATGGTCTCCATATGTGTTTAAACATAGCATGAGAAAGGAATTTTCTCAATTGATAAGAGAGTTGACAAAGTGTCAATTGAAAATATAACCCAGGATATCTATATTTCCTTTACCATTAACATATTCATTATTCAAGATAGTATCTTGGGTTAAGGCACCTCATCCTTAATGGAGCTTCACCTGGCCCTGTAATTGTTGACAGAGGACGAGGCACTCTCTGGGTTTACTTAGACAGCAAAGAAGGGCATATCTTCTCTCAAATGTGAAGTGAGAGACTTTCTGACACGTATGACGCCTTAAGTTTCACAAATCATGTATCACATGCTTTCTGTGGAAATGAAAGTTTAATCATTCCTTACAGGAGAAAGGATGTATAAGACATGTAGTCAAGAGACCTGGGTTAGCCTGACCATCATCTATTGGCTACATATAACTTTAGACAAATCACTTCATCTTTCTGAGCCTCAATATTCTCATCTCTAAAATGGAAATAATAATACTTGTACTGTCTTTTGAACAGCACTTAACACAGTGCCTGGCACTTAGTACATGCTCAGTGAATACTTGTGGATTGATAAATGGGGTGTTGTGAGGATCAATGAGAATAATGTATAGAAAGCACTGTGTTAGGACCTAGAAAAGGCAGTTATTAAGCAGTTACTACATGCCAGACACTGTGCTTAGCGCTGGGAATACAAATATATGCAATAAGACTGCCTTCCTCAAGGAACTGACATTCTAATAGGGAAAGCTGGAAAAGGAGGTGGGGTGGGGTGTGGGGTACAAAGACTTAATAATGGCTGGGAAGTGGCTTGGAGGCCTAGTTCCAGACAAGAGAAGGTTAAAGCTCACCTCTAACAGAAAACCTGATAGCCAGGGCCAGTCACCCTTTTTGTCAACAGCATGGTGGTATGGAAATGTGAGCTATTGTTATTAAAGTAAAATTGTGGCTTTAGAACCCTTAGGGTGACTTTTCATTTCCAGTATAATGTCTGGTCTATTTAATTTTTCTATTTAAATATAATTGGGCATGTGGAACTTTGCAGATACCATTCCTCTGGGATTTCCCATGGATGGAAAATGTACATCAGACTGGACATTATCACCAAAACTGAGTATCTGGATCAGCCTGCTGCCTTGGTTCTAGTTTAGTGATAACCTGATGCAGAAGTGTCCGCTCTATTCCAGAGCACTGCATTTCTCTTAGTCTTCACTACACTTCTGGTGCACTGGACCCGACCTCCTTGAAGGGGCTCAGTCACATATAAATATGTGTAGAGTCAGTGACTTGGGAAGTGGCAGCTGTCATCTTTGGCCCCTCTTCCTGCATTCAGGCAGTAAGGCATCTGTCACATGGAAAGTTTGTGTATGATTCCTGAGTGCAAAGTATAGCAGCAGCCACATCAATGACTGTGGGTTAGAGTGGAAGGACCCCAGAGACCTGCATTCTAATCCTGAACCTACTGTTGACTTGTTTATAACCTTGATCAAGTCACTCCTTCTCTGGTCTTCCGGAAAAGTGAGGTGCTCTGACTGATGTCCTCACAGGCCCCCTTTCCAGCTAGTATTTCTAGAAACCTAGTGAGCTCTCGTTTATCTGCAGTGCTTCATCAGTCTCTGACCAACAACCCCTCACCAATTAGCAATCCCAAAACATAATTGTATAGGAAATAATAATAATAGCTGAAGTTTCTGTAGTATTTTAAAGTTTTCCAAGCCCTTTACATATATTATCTCATTTGATTCTCAAAACAGTGCTGTGAGCTAGTTCTATTATCTTGCCTCGGACTACTGATGAGAAAACTGAAGAGGAGATTGAGTAATTTCCCTGGAGTCATGCCACTAGTGAATGTCTCAGTTGGGATTTGAATCCAGGTATTCCTGACTCCAAGTCCAGCAAATTATCCACTATGCCTCCAGATTTACTGGAGCCCAGGCTGCCTACAATAAGTCCACTACAAGGAAATAACGTTCTTAGTTTCAAGTATAAATGCATTCTGAGCTAATGGTCAGCCAGGTGGTCCAGGGACTAGAGCACTAGACTTGGAGCCTGGAAAACTTGAGGTCAAATTCTGCCTCAGACCCTAGCCGTGTGACACTGAATAAGTCATTTCACTCCTCTCAGCCTCAGTTTCCTCATCTGCAAAATCGACATCATCATAATAACACCTACCTCACAGGGCTGTTGTGTGTGAGATAGTATGTGTGTGTGTGTGTGTGTGTGTGTGTGTGTGTGATAATATATGTAAAGTGTTTCATAAACCTTAAAGTGCTAGATGGATGTCAGTTATTAGCCATGCTTCAGTTTCACATGCTACCCAGCTGTCCACCCTGGCCGGCTTGCCTATCACTGCCAGAGTACTCCCATTTTGCCACCCTAGAACAAATTTCTTTCCCTGATCCCACCTTTCCTATGTGGATTGCTTTCCCATTAGAATACAAGCTCTCTGAGGGTAGAGACGAGCTCTTTTTTTTTAATCTTTGACCCCCAGCCCTTGGCACAGTGCCTAGCACATAAGTATTTAATAAATGCTTTTTCATTCATTCATGAAATTGAGTTTTAAAAATAAAGAATCAGTGAAGCGGAAGGTGCATTCCAAAGCAAACAGAAATGATCCGTTCGGGGGCTTAACTGTTTTGGATTTAGGTGCCCAGTGAGCACATAAGCTCATTGAATGTGTCTGGGAATTGAAGTCCAATAGAGGCAACTTAATGTTCCCTATGCAGACCTGGAGGAGATAGGAATGAGAGGCTCTCAGGGATTGGTTTGTCTCTCCATGCTCAGCAGAGAGAGAAGCCTCTCTAGTCAGTTCTTTAGCTGGGTCATCTCTGTACTGAGAGGGGAGGTGCACAGCTGCTCATGTGAGGCAGTGAAGAGGAGGTTCATTTCCTGTTCATTTTTCTCTTGCACTTTTTCAGGCCTTGAAAAAGCCCTTTTCTGAGAGGAGATCTCAGCTGGACATTCTTGCTTTGGACATTCAGTATTTCATCTCAGAGCATGCCCAGGACTTGGCCCCTCCACAGAGCCGGAAGCTGCTGAGGCTTCTGAATGAGCTGCAGAAGGCCTTCCATGAGCTGTCGGTGCACACTACAGCCCAAAAGGATGCACTCCAGGGCCATCTTCAGCAAGTGATGCAGGCTGCCCAGGTCCAGGTCAGGCCTTTGGAGAGGCTCTCTCTTCTAGGCTCCCTGGTTGCCACTCCCAGCCTGCTTTTGAGAACTTGACTGCTATTGATTTGTGGCCACCTTCATCCTTTCAAAGGGTGACTAGGAAGATTCCACCAGATATGACTAGACATATTCTAGTGCCTTTCTTTAGTAGAACAATAATAGGGCAGCTAGATGGTATAGTAGATAGAGCACTGGACTCGGAGTCAGGAAGATTGGCTTCTAATTCCTGCCCAGAGACTCGCTGGCTATGCGAAGGCACGCAAATCCCTTAGCCTCTCTGCATCTCAGTTTCTTCAGCTGTCAGATAGGATAACAACCCCGACCTCCCAGGGTTGCTGGGAGGATCAAATGGGTTAATGTTTGTAGAGCAGCTCACAAACCTGGAAGTGCTCTAGAAGTGCAGGCTTTCGTATTTAGAATTCTCAAGGTGCTTGATGAAGTCATAGCAGTTTTATGGATGATAGAGGAATGATAATGTCAGCACTGTCATTTAATATTTTTTTTTATGGTTTACAAAGTGCTCTGCTCACAGCAGCACTGTCCGTAGGGTGTGCAAGGATTATTGTCCTCATTTCACTACTGGATTACCTGAAGCTCAGTTTCTGGAAGTGATTTGCTGGCAGCCACACACCTTGCCAATAGCAGAGCTGGGCGTCAAGCTAAGCATCCCAACTCTGCAGCGCAGCTGACATTCACATTGTCCTTCTAGGTTTACCGTTTGCATGACATCCGTTAAATCATGTGATCTTCACAACATCCCTGGGAAGTGGCAGAGCAAATAGGATGACACCCCCCCCCCCCCCACTTTACAAATGAGGAAGCTGCAAGTATTGCGCTCAGCCCTGGGCTGAGATACAAACAGAAAAACAGTCTATATCCTCAAGGAGCTTGTATTATACAGGGGAGGACAACACATAAAAGGAAGCTGAGGGGGCAGGAAGGAAGGGACACACAAAGATAACCCAGCATGAAGGATGTGAGAGAGGAAGTCAGGAGGACAGAGGGCAGTGTGGGGAGGCCAGAACTAGAACCCAGGGCTCCTGACGCAAGTACAGAACTCTATGCCCTGTACCGTTCTGCCTCCCAAGTCCAGCACTTGTCCCTACACCACCTGCCTCTCCATCACAATAGCTTAAAACGAACAAAAAACATTCAGACAGCTTCACTTTTTATTACTCCCACCACGTTATTATCAACTCCATTGCTATTAGTATAACAATCCCAGAGTGATGGGATCGATTTTTTTCTTACCTCTTACATATTACCTCACTATTGAGAAGACAAGTATCAGGGTGGTCTTGTGTTAGAAAGAGCCTTAGACTGTCATGACTATACCCAGATTCAAGCCCTGCCTTGGATCCTGGCTACATACATACCCCAGGTTGATCCCTTACCCTCTATGAGCTCAGTTTCATTACCTCACCCCCAGTGCTGTTTTGAGGATTAAATTAGATGAAAAACATTTTGCAAGCATTAAAATGCTATATAAATGTCAGTTATTATTATTAAACAAATAGGTGACTTGGAAGTTATTTCACTTTTCTTGGCCTCAATGTCCAGTTTGTAAACTGGGGCCCAAACCATTTGTATTCCCCACCTTAATTGTTGTGGGGAAAGCAAGAGGCCCCTAGAAAAGACCAAAGACACTTTTGCACCTGTCTCCCTTCAGCTGGGCCTTTGAATCAGCTGCATTTGAAGGTGCAATTGAGCACTGACCAAAGAAAAGCCTTCAACAAGGTGGTGGGGGTGTGATCGTCTAGCCTTCCAAATCTGGAAATTCACTTAAGACCCAGCTTAGCGCCACATAAAACAATTCCAGTGCACTTAGTCCCTGCAAGTAATTAATGAAGTCTAGTTGGCTGTGGCAGTGAGATGTGAGGCCCCTGAGGACAGGGCCCCAGCCTGAGGACACCACTGAGTATAGCTGCATGTGGATATTCTCACCAAGCACACGAATCCCACAATCTATGTTAACCTTGAACCCCTTAAGAAATGCTATGCCTTCCTCTATATCTACCTCTGTGTGTGTGTGTGTGTGTGTTAACCTGTTTGCTTTGCTTTTTTCAGATTCAGTCTGCACCCATCCTAACCCATGAAGATCCCTCTTTGCAGCTGAAGAGCTCTTAGGAGTTCTCTTCCAGAATCCTTATTTTGTTTGTGTTAAAAGGAGGGGGAGAGAGAGGGAGCCAAGCTGGGCACCTCTTTGTGAGTGTAGGTGCCAGAGCACCGTCATGAGGTAGACACTGGTGAGAAGAGAATGCTCAGTTCAGGATTGTTTTTGAATGGAAAAAAGAAAAAGATGGTCAGAGACACACATCATGCTCAATGCCTCCTCTGTCTGGTGCTTTTTTTATCATGCAGCAAAGGTGGGGCCTGGAGGTGGAACGAGTCACAGAAGCATGCTCCTCTGTCCAGGGACCTCTCTCCAAGCCTCTCACGTCTGTGTGATTCACTGGGGATAATGGGCAGGTGGTCACAGGGTAAAAATTACTGCTGGAAAGTTTCCTTCTTTTCCTTATCACAGGCCTCATAACATATGGTATGCAGTGATTTTCCTTCCTTTTGTCCGTTTTCTCAATATTTAGCAGATTCAAAGGATGTGCCAGGAAAATGTAAGAGCCTGAAACTCAAACCCATCAATTTGGTAGTTCAAAGCTCTAATGAAGGAAAATCTTGAAAATGTCAGCTCAGCCTTATCATATGTGGATTTTAAATATCTAAGGGCCTTTACTCCTTTTTACCCTGGATGATGGAGAGTTGGCTGCATTAAGCAGCCCTGGGGAAAAATGATGAGACCATGTTGTTGTTGTTTTCATCACACAGTCTCTGATGCTCAGACTGGGAGGCCAGGAGAGCTTAAGTATGGTTTCTGTGATTGCCTCATCTCACCCCACCCACCTTGCAGTATAACCTTTCCATTTTGCATTTCAAGGACTTGATTTTTATGTGACCCCCCCCCCCCCCAGGGGGTGGTACTAACCATCTTTTAATGCCTTTGCATTCGAACCAGACACTGCAGGAGCAGCAGACCGCATGCCACCAGAGGCTGGAGGACCTTTGTGCCTGGGTAAGCCAAGCTGAGCAGGCCTTGACAGGTCACCACATCAGAGGGGGCAGTCCTGAGGACCTCTCCACCCTGCAGCAGAAGCAAGATTCTGTCAAGGTTAGTACTAGGACAGACCTCAAAGACCCTAACCAGCCCTGCTAGAGATACATGTCACTTGGACCATGTATATTCCATTCTGTTGTCTTCACGTAGGTTAGAACTATGAGGCTCACCAGAAGGAAATTTGAAATCACAGACTGCTCTCTGCCACACAGCATACACCTGGGTTGTCTTCCCTTGTTGTTACCTAGTATCAATGCAAAGTTATTTTAAAAATTCTTTTCAACATAGGAGAGTAAATCTACTGTATATGTAGCTTTTATATGAATTCTGAGGTCGGCTTGGGATGGTTTTTGATTATCTCTGTCCATGGCTCCCTCTGTTTGCATGGATGATGGATATTGATAAGTACCCTCACAGTTTTCAGACTGCTTATTAGGTTCCTAGTGATCAGTATTGAGAGCACTGCTCTTAGAATGTCCATGTCATTCCCTAATTTGATAGCTTTTCCCCTGGCTGTTCCCCCCATTATGCTGCTTAGTGGTACTGAGACTGATGGCTGCTCTCTCCCTGTTTTCACATAATAAGGATCTGCAGAAGGATGTCCAGAGCCATGCCACCTCCTTTGCCAGTGTCATCAAAGACACTGAGGGATTCCTGGAAGAGAACCAGACCAAACTGAGCCCCCATGAGCTGAGTGGCCTGAGGGAAAAGCTGCACCAGGCCAAAAAACAGTCAGAGGCTTTGCAGGAACGGACACGTGTGGCCCAGAAGGAGCTGGAGGAGGCAGTCACTGAAGCCTTGAAGCAGGAATCTGAAAAGGTAGTGGAGTCAACAGGAACAGAGAACAGCCCTGGAGGCTTGTCTTAGCTTGCCATCTTAGTGATAGGGCCCTACAGGGCCACTTTTTTCCTCCCAAATCATTAGCAAGGAATCCCAGGCCATGAGGTGTGTTTCAAAAAGAAATCTCAGTACCTGACCAGTTGTTTCATTAAAGGAAAAAGAATGAAATCAACCCAGGAGCTCCATGAATTGATTTGGGAAGCCGGGAGACACAAAGGTGCAGCTGGGTTACCAGTAAAGTGAGAAGGCTACACTAGATAATCTTCAGGGCCCTACCAGCTCTAAAATCCAGGATCCTGTCAGAGCTAGAGGGCACTCTCTGGCACATCTCTAGCAGCCACAAGTCCTCCCTGTAGCACTCCAGTTAAAATTGCAACCACACTTGGAACACAGGCATGGTTCCAAGTAGGAGCAGGGAATTGTAGAAGTCTGAGGGTCATCTTTTATTACACTCAGTGTTAGCATAGCCTTCCTCTGGTTTCAGCAGCTAAAGAAAGATATGGAGAATCTTGAGAAGAGTAATAAAATTAACTACATCACTATGAGAAAAGGTTTTTTTGTCAGCATGAGGAACCCCTAGTATGGAAAGTCTCTTCACCAAGACAAATCACAACCTGATCGATGCATGGTAAATGAGTCCTGGGGACTTGCCTGAGGTACAGAGATGAAATGACTTGTCCTAAGTCAGACAGCTATTATGTGTCAAGAGCAAGATCTGAACCCAGGTCTTCTTGACTTTGAGTCCAACACAGCTTGCTGTACTATAGTAAGCAGTACATTGAACGGAAGGTGGAAAGATATGGGTTCCAATTCCACCTTAGGCACTTCATAGCTCTGTGACTCAGGACAAGTTACTTAGCCCATCTCAGTCTCCTCATCTATAAAATGGAAGAAAATCCTGTCTGTGGCACTTACATCACAGCGTTGTTTTGAGGTTCATAAGAAGTAACTCATATGTATAGCACTTTACCAGTTTTAAATTTCAAAAAAAAAAAACAACCTAAAAAAATGGAAAGTCAGACTTAGGAAAAGTTTGAGAACTGACCACCTTGGAAGGGAGAAAGGTGTGAGAAGCAGCAGCCCCAAAAATCTAGGTTGGTTGACAGGTAGAATGGTGTCTAGTTGGAATGGGAGAATGTGTGCTTGTCTGTCCTTGGCCGCTGATTGTTGTGTGTCTCAAATGGGTTCAGCATGACCCTGCTAGCGAGCATGACTGAAAGATTCTCTGACAGACCTCTCTAACCCTAGGATGTCCCCTAAGACTGCTGTTGTTGCTTAGTTATGGAGAGCATAGGGAAGGAATAAAAATAGCTAGAGGATGAGCTTGGCATGATTATTTTTCAGTGGATTTGGTTCATGGTAACGTTTTGGCTTTCTGTGCAAATGCTTCACATACACAGATTTTTAACTCCCTTACCTCTTAGCTGAAGCCCAGCCCGATTCATGTGTTGTTTTAAATGACTCAGGCTTTTTCTTCTCACCTGCCACTGGTATTTTCAGACTAAAGCTGCCAAAGAACTGGAGGAGAACAGGAGTAAAATTGATTCCCTTCTGGATTGGGTGACATCCCTGGAATCCACAGGTGGATTGTCCAAGGCCAGCTTTCCAAAATTGGAGCACACCCCAGGAGAGAGTTTGGGGAATGGGATCATGCACACCATTGATGGCTACACTGAGATGAGCCAAGCTCCAGAGAAGCTGGACCAGCAATATGAGGGTGCAAAGGTGAGTGCCTTCCTTCATGTATTTGGGATATTTGCCTGGCCCTTGGCTCCCTCTCTGGCTGGGTGGCAGAGAGGGCAGTGACCATCAGGTCTGGGGAGATGACATCTGGGCCATAGGGTTGTTGCCTCAGGTTCCCAAACCCTTGAGGGAACCTCAGCCACTTTTTAGGTCAGGAGAGACTGTATGGCACATTCTCAAAAGCTCAAACTGTTCATTGTTGGCACAGGGTCAAGATTGTTCTGAAATTTATTGAGCACTTGTTACGTGCAGCAAATTATGATGGTAGGTCTTAGGCTACAAAGACACCTAAAATAAATGCAGTGATTTTGAGAGGAATAGAACATGACCAATCAGTCATAGGGGTCAGGATTGTCAGTAAGTAGCAGGTCTGCTAGCTGCTGTTCATGGATCCAGCCAGCGATAGGGCCCAGCTTGGAGCAGATGAGGGTGTTGGATTCTGTTACACATCACTTAAGTGATTTATTCTTCATGTGACTTTGGAAATGTCTTTTAACCTACTTGGACCTTGGTTTCTTTGTCAGTTAAAACGTGGACAGTAGTCTCTGTCTCATCAGTGTTTGTCTAAGGATCAGATGAAATTAATGCATGTGAAAGTGCTTTGAAAACCAAATCCCTGTGAAGGATTCAGCCCAAGAGCTTTAGGTCTTGCTCAGCTGTAGCCACAATCAACTGCCCAGGATCTAGATAATTAAATTCTCTCTCCCTATCCCCACCCTGCCTTTACCACCACTATCTACTTGGATCAAGGGACAGGCAAGGAAATACAAAGTTGATAAATGCAACGGTCTTCTCATCACTTTAAAAGTTCAACTTGACACTTACGTCATCCCAGTGTTCCCAAAAGGCAGCCCCTGTCCTTAGAAGCACTATTCAAACATAAGGTGGTATTATTCTGCCCAAGTACTCAGGGAATAATTCTGGAATTTCATAGAAAAGAAAGGGAAAATCTGCTTCTAAGCAGATTGAAGCATGTCCATATAATACCATTAGGCCAAACAAAACCAGATTGGCAACTTGGTTCCTCTGTTTCTACACTTGCCAGAATTCTTGTAGATTGAAAAGACAAGGTAGAGTACCAGGCTTGGCATCTGGTGGCCTGGGTCTTCATCCTGGCCCAGATACTCATCCAGCTTCGGTTTTGTCATCTGAAAACCAGAAATAGTCATTTGAACTACTTCCTTACCAGGGTTGTTTGGAAAGTGCTTTTTGAACTATAAAGTATAATACAAATTTAAATTCTTATCATCCCCTTCCAATTGTGCTTTTGGTTTGGGGTTTCTTTCCCAGGCCCGTCACCAGGAGCTACTGTCCCAGCAGCAAGACTTTATCCTGGCCACTCAGGCGGCTCAGGCGTTTCTGGACAAGCACGGCCACAGCTTGGCCCCAGAGGAACGGCAGAAGCTTCAGCAGAAGCTGGGAGATCTGAAGGAACGGTATGCTGCCTCCCTGGCCCAGGCAGAGACAGAGCTGAAGCAGTTGCAAGCCTTGCGGGATGAGCTTCAGAAGTTCCTCCGAGACCATGGGGAGTTTGAAGACTGGCTGCAGCAGGCAGAGAGGGAGCTGGAGAATGTGCATAAGGGGGGCAGCGATCCTGAAGCTCTCCGGTCCCTGCTGCTTCGACAGAAGAGCTTCTCTGAGGATGTCATTTCCCACAAAGGAGACTTACGGTTTGTGACCATGTCTGGACAGAAGGTCCTGGACACAGAAAACAGCTCCAGGGAAGGCACAGAACCATCAGCAACCAGGCACTTAGTGACCTCTAAGCTGGACGATGCAACTGAAAGATATACTGCCCTTCACTCGAAGGTATGGAGGAAAACTTGAACCCCAGGGGTCAGTCATCTCACTGAGTTTTCTGATACTTGCTCATGGTCCCCATGGCATAGAGTGGGAATCATGTCCACAAAGTAGTGTGGACAGGTCACCATGCTGTTAATAAGCAGGCTTTTCAGGGACTTGGGCTTCTCTCTCTCTCTCCTCTAGAATAGCAGACATAGGGCAAGGCACTGAGCATATGGCCCTGGTCCAAGCTGTTGTGTTTTTCTTTATTCAACAAATATTAAGTGCATGCTGTATACACAGTGTAACAAACATTGAGTGCTATGTTCTAGGGAAAATACCTACATAGTTTAGATAACAGCTTGGTCCCCAACCTCATGGAAAAGTCTATTATGGGAATAAGATCCCAACACTGATAATTGTAATATGCAGTATTACAGGATGAGAAGCAGCGAGAGCTGAGGCAGGAAGACCTGGGTTCAAATCTTGCCTGTGGCTCATTCTGTTAATATATGATCCTGGGCAAGTCATGTAACTTCTTAGTGTCCATAAGCAATGCAGAAGAGATGTGCATCTGCTTTAGTAGGAGTTTCCTCACATGGGAGTTCTTGGAGTGGCCTACACCCATGAAACCCCAGATCTAGATCAATCCACCGTTGTATGATGAGGGTATCAGAGAGGCACTAACGTTTGGGGGACTGAGGGAGCCTGAGCAGGGAGACTGGCACGGCAGGCTGGGGGAATCAGGGAAGGCTAAACGCAAGAGCTGGGAACTGAACAGGCAAAATACAGATAGCTTTTTTTCAAATTAAAGTTTAATTTTTTTCAGTTAACAAAAATCTATTTTCTTTCACTCTCACACCCTCAATTGGGAAAAAAAAAAGAAAGAGAAACAAAACCTTTGTAATGTCAGTGTTAAGCAAAACAAATACCTTTATTGGTGATGTCCAAAAGATATGTCTCATTCTGCAGCCTCAGCCTATGGCCTCTCTCAGGAGGCGGGTAGCATTCCTCACAAGTAGTCACTGCATGGAGCAGAGTTCTTAACAGCTTTCAAAGTTGTTTGTTTTTTCAGTGTTTTCTAAATTGTTTTCCATATTCTGCTCACTTCTGTCTGGATCCGTTCACACAAGTCTTCCCAGGTTTTTCTGAAACCTTTCCCTTCATCATTTCTTAAGGCACATGCGCTTTCTTTGCCCTCTCTGGGGGCCTGTAGTGTTCTTGACAGGCCAGTGATTATGCATGGTTTAAGAATGTCTGGGGTGGAGTTCTAAACTACTTTCCAGAACTTCTGTTCCAATTCCCAGCTGCACCATTAGTGTACTGATGTGCCTGTTTTCTGCAGCCCCTCCACTATTGATCATTTTCCTTTTCTGTCAGTTTTGCCACTCTGATGGGGTTGAGGTGGTGGCACCTTAGATATGCTTTAGTTTGCATTTCTCATAGTGATTTGGAGCAGTTTCATACGGCCATTGATAGCTTTGATTTTTTTCCTTAGAAAACTGCCTGTTCATATCCTTTAACTATTTGTGAATTTGGGAACAGATGCAGTCAATGAATACATGGCAAGGACTGTTTGAATGGAGGCTGCTAGATCGAACTCTGAATTCACAGAGCCTTAGAGTTAACTCCAGATTGTGCTCTTTCCTAATAAATGCATGGCTACTTTCATTCATTAAATAGCCACATATAGATCACTTACTACTTGTCAGGCACAAAACACTGTGGGTCATACAAAGAAGAACAAGATAGGATACTTTTCCTCAGAAAGTGTATGGTCTGGCAGAGGAGATAAAACTATGTAGAAATAAAGACAATGAAAAGTAAACTATGCCAGGTGTTGCTAAGAAAATGTGATGCAAAGCAAGGAGAGATAATTTCTGATTGGGGGTGTGAAGGAAGGCTTCATGGTGGAGGAACAATCCCTTTAAGGATTGGTCACTTTTCAACAGAGGTGAGGAAATAGGGATGTCTGGGAAGAGAAAGCAATTTTCAGGAAAATGGATACTCCTGAAAGCACCTTGGGTGGGTGGGGCAGCCCAGAGCTATCCTCACTCATCCTGTTTTTCCCCTTCTTCTTGAAACAGTGCAGCAAACTAGGTTCTCACCTGAACATGCTTCTGGACCACTCTCAGCAATTCCAGAGCAGCGCAGACAGCCTTCAGGCCTGGATACAGGAGTGTGAGAGCAAGGTGAACCAGCTTCTCTCAGACCCTGTGGCCTCTGACCCCACAGTCCTTCAGCAACAACTTGCAAACACAAAGGTAAAACAAGTCAACAATTAAGCCCAAGCCCTGATATCAGAATGCTTTCCTCTAAGTTCCCCCACATCTCATGACCTAGAAGTGGCTGGAGAAGGGAAACTGCAAAAGGGGGGCACAAGACCAGTGTGCTGAGAGCCCCCTTCCGGACACTAGCAAGTACTTTTAGTGGTAGTTTACTGACTTAGAGGCCCTGGAAGAAGCCACAATAATTAACCCTCTTGGTCTTCATTCTGTTCTTGGATAAACAGCAGTTACAGGGAGATCTGGCCGAGCATCAAGTACCTGTAGAAAAGCTCCAGAAAGCAGGTGGGGCCCTCCTAGAGATGGAGGGTGAGCCAGCTCCTGACCCCCAGCACATCCAAGAAACCACAGGTATGGAGCCAAAACAGATGGTGCTGAGGGGACAGGGATAAGGAAGCTACGGAGGAGAACTTCCCCAAGAATATAGCTGGGGATGGGGCAGGGAGTGAAGATGGGGAGGCCTCACTTAACATCATCGGAGCCCAGAGCATACAGCTGGGATACTGGGAATAATATAAAGCTGGTTTGACCCTGACCAGACTTTGGTGGGATCATCAAGGTAGAAGGCACCTTGGATATTATCTTGTCTAACCCTTTCATTTACAGAGGAGCTCCCCAGCACCTTCCCAAAGTTACACAGGTGGCAGAGCTGATAGTTGAGCCTGGCACCTCCAAATCTAAGTACTCATTCTACCTGGGAGTGGGATGATGTCCAGTTAAAGTTGTCAATTGGCCTAAGGGGCACCTTGTCAGAGGAGGGTTAAGCTTCTTTCTCGAAAGATGCTGGTCCTCGATGCAGATATTTTTTGTCTGGAACCAGAAGAAACACTACATTGAAAATCTACTTGGCAGAGGAAGAGGGGCAGCTCAGATGTTAGAGAGACTTCATTGATGTTCCTTTTGGTTTTTTAGGGGAATAAGTGATTTTTTTACTTTATTTATGCTTATGTCATTTGAGGTCCAAATGTCAACAGTACTTTGCTTTCTCTTTTGGGTTTTCTTGTCAAGTCGATTTTATACAATTTACAGTAGAATTTAGAATTTACTTTTAGGGGAACTTCTTCAAGTGGAAATTCCCCAAATGACCTTTTTCCGGATATTCTCTTGGGGATGAGCAATAATTTACCTGGAAAAAACACTCTGCCCCCATTCTCTTTGAATCTTGCAGATTCCATCTTGGGCCATTTTCAGAGCCTTTCTGGAAGGCTGGAAGAACGTGCTGATCTGTTACAAAAGGCAATTGCTCAGTCACAAAGTGTCCAGGAGGGCCTGGAGAACCTACTGCAGTGCATCAGTGAGGTAGAGAAGAGCCTGGAGGGAGAGCAGGTGGCGTCACTGACCTCGACAGCTATCCAGGAAGCCTTGGCTGTCAATATGGTGAGAGAGACACATGGGTGGAAAAGTGTGAACAATACCAAAGTAAATCGTGACATCATTTAAATGACTTGGAGGTGTTAAGATCTAATTAATCCACTTACCTGGATCTTCAAATAGAGTTAACAGAACCTGACTGAATAGCATATATAGAATATATATGTCACTCACATTTATATGGCACCTACTGTGTGCCAGGCACTGTGCTGAGCACCTTACACATGTGTCATGTGATTCTCACAGCAACTCCACAAGATGGGAGCTGTTATGATTTCCACTTTACAGTTGAGGAAACTGAGGCACACAGAGATTAAGTGACTTGTCTCACACACACACACACACACACACATACACACACACACACACACACACACACACAATGTTCTGCAAATTGGTTTGGCCCTAGGAAGAGAGATTGCAAGGTGGTTATTATGATGTGAGGTCCTGAGGAGGGTTAGGCAGGAAGTGGGAGCTCCTGTGGAAATGTTTTCCATGAATTCTTAGGTGAGGCTGAGATTGGTGAACAGAGTTTGTCAGCTTTCCTAAGGTGAGGGGATCTTAGAACCGATGTGTTTTTAATGGCAGAAACTCAAGCAGGACATTTCGCGGCAGAAGAGCAGCCTGGAGGCTACCCGTGAAATGGTGACCCAATTCATGAAAACAGCTGATGGTGCCACAGCCACAGGGCTTCAGGGCAAGCTGGCGGAGGTGAGTGAGCGCTTTGGCCAGCTGTGTCAGCGGCAGCAGGAGAAAGAGAGCTTGCTGAAGAAGCTCCTGCCCCAGGTGGAGACGTTTGAGTGCCTCTCAGAGAAACTCCAGCAGTTCTTGGACAGCCGAGCCCGCATGCTGGCCTCTGGGAACCAACCTGATAGAGATATTACTCAATTCTCCCAACAGATTCAGGTGAGGGTAACTCTGTGATGGGTGATGTAAGGGATTTTTGCAAGGGAGATGGGAGCCCTGACATAGCTGATTAAAAGCACTGCATTGACTGCATTCTCACTTGATTCAGTGGTTGACCCTGCCAGTTTGACTCCTTTGTAGGTCACCTTTCTTTTTAGAAAGGAACTTCAGCAGGGAGAACCTGCAAAATTATGGTTGTTTGCCTTGTCAGGAGCTGAATTTGGAAATGGGAGAGCAGCAAGAGAACCTGGATGCCCTTGAGCACTTGGTCACTGATCTGAGCTCCTGTGGTTTTGCACTGGATGCTTCCCAGCCCCAGGAGAAGGTACAGAAGCTAAAGAAGGATTTCACAGGGCTGCAAAAGTCAGTTCAAGAAAGGTGAGTTCTGTTTTCCTGGCAGCATCTCCTTGTATGTGCTCAAAACTGTGAGAGACCCTCAGACCTCTAGTTTCCAGTGCAAGCCCTGGCTGCCATCTGCCCAGACTGTTACAGTAGCCTCTTAATTCTTCTCTCTTTCTCCAAGATCTCTGCTCTCTGAATCATGGTCCCTATTGCTGCCAAAGGAATAGTCTTGAGGCTATATTTGACTGTCAGGTGCCTGCTTAGGAAGTTGCCTCTTGCCTCTACAACCAAATCCAAACCCCTTTGTTTCACATTTAAAGCCCTTCACAGTCTGGTTCCAGTTTTCTTTTTCTCCCTTTCATATACTCTGATCCAGCCAAACTGGCCTCTTTGCTGTCCCTTGTGTGGCATGGCACTCCTCATCTTCTGCCTTCTCACACAAGCCATCCCCAAAGCTTGGATGCATTCTCTCCTCACCTCTTCCTCTTCGATTCCCTAATTTCCTTCTAAGAAAGCTCAGCTCGAGCACCATCACCTACTTGCAGCTGTTTCTGGTTCTCCCAGCCTGTAGTGCCTCTCCATTACCTCCAAACTGCATTGTGTATGAGTGTCCACATTTCCCTGAATAGATTAGAAGCCTCTCGAGGATGGGGACTGTATCGTTTTGGTTCTGTATTCCCAGGCCCTAGCCCATTGTGTAATAGTTCATAAGTGCTTGCTGGCTGACTAACTGAGCCCCATTTTCTCCTTCTCTTAGAATTCCCTGCTTCCTTCACAGTTCAGCTCAGGTGCCACCTTCTCAAGGAGGCCTTTCCTGAGTCATGCACTTGTCTAACTAGTGCTCTATCCTCTGACTAGACAAAAGGCCTTCATCTTCATTTGTACACTTTTTCTCCTCAATAACCAGCGTCCTGAAAGGCAGGGGCTATTTCTACTTTGTCTTTTTATTCCTGGCACCTAACACAAGTAGTCACTTAATAAATACTTATTGAATGAATAAATGACACAACCCCCTTCTCATTTCTCCTCTGCCCCCCACCAGTGTCAGAAATGGTAACACCAAGGACTTGGATTTTGAATCACTGTAGGTTAGAAGGTTCTCTCAGGCTGGCAATCTGTACCTCCTCCTTCCCCAAAAGAATTTCTAATATAAAGTGAAGAGTGATGGCGCTCAGTAATAGTGATGAAAGAGAAGGTTCTTTTACTGAAGACAAGATATTGCTGTTCCACAAACAAGACACTCCATCTCTCAGTTCCAGGCATTTTCTGTGGCTCTCCCCCATAACTGGAATGCTCCCTCTCCTCAGTTCCACTTACTGGCTTCCTCTAAGTTCCAACCAAAATCCTACCTGCTAAAGGAAGCCCACCCCATTCTCTTTAAATTCTAGTGCCTTTTTCTCTCTTAATTATTTCCTGTTTATCCCACATATAGCTTGTGTGTACATATCTGTTTACTTGTTTTCTCCTGCATTAGATTGTTAGCTCCTTGTGGGCAGGGACTGTCTTTTATCCCTTTTTGTATTCCCAACCCTTAGCACTGTGCCTAGCACATAGTAGGTATTTCATAAGTGTTTATTGACTATCGTTTAAAGAAGCACCATGGTATTTTTTAAAGATGCAACATGGACAGTGAAATCAAGAGACCTGGCCCTTGAAACCTTTAGATGGTCACTAAGATTCCTTCAAGTTCTAAATTCCATGATACCTTGGAAAAACCTGGGGGGGTAACATGAGGGATCAAAATGGCATCTGAAATGTCATTTAAAAATTAGAGGAACTCCCATCAATTTGAATGAGGGGTAGGTGGACTGGGCATTGGCTCCATCTGGTCTGGTTTAGGAAACATGCTTTGGGGGTAATTGATGAGAGAAAGGAGATAAGTTCAAGCTGCTCCAAGAGAAGAAATCCATGCCAACTTTACAATGGAAGATATGGATAAGAACCTTCATTCATTCAGTAAACATTTATTAAGCCCCTACTATGCACAAAACATTGTGCTTGGTACTGCATGAGATACAAAGTTCAGAAAAGACACAGGCCATGCCGTTGTGGAGCTCACAATCTATGTGAGATCTTCCAAATGCTCAACCATTTCAACTGAGGCCTTAAGAGGTTGCCAACCTGGGTTATTGCAGGATAGTGGGAGTCACCAAGACAGATAAAACAAGAACAGATTCTTTTAAGCAGAAGGGAGAAGGGAGAAGGTCTAGCGCCCAGAGTCCCCTAGGTTTTCCTTCCATTAAGTTTCATGACTTAATGTTCTATGAACTGGTCAGGCTTCCTTGACTTTGCATCAGAATGTTTGCTGATGGCCACTTCCAAGGCAGAAGATCCTGTGGCTAACTTCTCCCTTCTCACACTACTGTTTTTTTTTTTTTTAATTTCTGACACATTGTTTACTGCATACATAGTGGTTTAGTCAAACTCTTCGGCTAGGAAAATAGCCCAAATTATAATAACTTCAATTTCTATAACTTTTTAACATTTACCAAGTACTTTCCCCACACTACTCTGCACTGTACCCAGTGCCTTGCACATTGTAAATGCATAAATAAAATGCTTTTTAAAATAAATCAACAGTCATTTTGTAGCAGACAGTGCAATTATTGACAGCCCCATTTTATAAGTAATGAAAATGAGGCTTAAGAATGAGTTAAGTGACTTATCCATGATTCTTCATGTAGTAATTGCAGCATTTGAATACAAGTCTCTTGACTTAAGTCCAGGGTTCTTTGGGCTACTGTGAGCCCATGATTAGCCCCGATGTGTGCACAAGATGTTCTCCGTGCAGAACCTTATCCCTTATGTAACAAAAACTTCTTTTGGCAGAGAGAAAGATACATCATCCTGCCAGGAACAGCTGGAGGAATTTCGGAAGCTGGTTCAGTCCCTACAGAAATGGCTAAAGGAAAGCGAAGGAAATATGCCAGTGGTGGAGACCTCCATGAGCACCAGAGAGCTACAGAAGCAGATCGAGCGCCTTGAGGTAGGCAGAGAAATGACTGGATTGTGCCTATCAGAATATTTGCTCTACACAGTGGTTTAGAGGCCTTTTAATTCAATTGTGGCCATGATGGTAGATGGTAACCAGAATGTATCAGCTCACTAATCCCAGCTCCTGGGAACATCTTCAGGACTGAAATCCTTCAGGCCTTGATAGGTGAATTCCACCCAGGCACAGAAATCATATGGTCTCTTACTGTCAAATCTAACAATCTTGAGGGAGTTAAGTCTGCCATGTAGTAGCATGGCACCATGAGCCTCTCCTGTATTCCCAGTGCTTGTTGTTGGGCCTATTAGTAGACAGATCAGAGAAGGAAGAAGGCATTCTGGTCTTGAGCCTTCAGGAAAGGCTTAGAATCAGGATGCTAGAATGAGCCTTAGAGAGCTTGTCAAGTTCACATACCCTTTCTACAGTGCACTTGGCTGGTGATCATCTCATCTGTCTTTTAATTGCTCAGGTAATAGAGAGCCCATTGCATTGACAGAAAGCTCTAGATTTTAGAACATTTTCTTGTTTTAATTCACAGCCTTTCATTTTAAGTTTAACCCTTTGGTTCTAGTTCTGCAATTGGAAAGCATGTTAATCTATTCTCTTTGCTCTGTGATAGCTTTTGAAATATCTGAAGCAGCTATGGTATCTTCCTTTAGTCTCTTCTGTTCTAGGTCCCCCACCTTCTCAACTACAGTATGCCTTGTATAATGTGGTTTACAGGCCTTTCTCCATAATGTTCAGACTCCTAAGTATACTCTGATTTTGTCACTGTCCTTCATAAAAAGTGATGGTCATTATTCTGGATGTAGTCTGATCAATCAATAAGTAAACATATATTAAGAGCCTACTATGTGCCAGACACTCTGCTAAGTGCTGGGGATACAAAAAGAGGCAAAAGATAGCACTTGCCCTCAAGGAGCTCACAATCTAATGGGGGAGATAACATGCAAACAAGTATATACAAACAAGCTATCTTCAGGATAAATAGGAAATAATTAATGGAGGGAAGGCACTAGAAGCCACCAAGAGGGATTAGGAGAGGCTTCCTATAAAAGATGCCAGTGAAGTCAATAGGTAGAGTTGAAGAGAGAGCATGTTCCAGACATCAGGCACGGCCAGAGAAATTCTGATCAGAACAGAATTCATTAGAATCATAGTGTCCCTTCACCTGGGTACTTCTTTGAATGGACAGTGATTTCATAAGTTTGGTTGTTTTCTCCATAGTTATAAGTATTGGTCTTTTTGTGCCTTGGTAGACATTAATTAAGTTTCTTTAATTGCTATGGTAAAAATTTCATCACCTGGTAGCCAGCCATTTTCTGGTGATAAGCCTTTCTATATTTAGCTAGTCTGGATCTTGGAAAACAGACACAGAGATCAATGCCAGGCCGATACTTGAAGCCTTTCAGCTTGGTAAGACCTACCAGAGTTTTATGTTTCAGCATCATAGCCTTTGTTGTTGTTTTCAATTAACAAGCATTTGTTTTTTTTCTCCCTTTCCACCTCTCCCTACTCCTATTAAATAAAAAGAAATAAAGAAAAACAAAACCCCTTATAACAAATATGCAAAGTCAAGCAAAACAAATTCCCTCTTTGGTCCAAAAATACCTGTCTCATTGTGCATCGTGAGTTCTTCACCTCTCTGTCAGGAGGTGAATAGCATTGCTCTATCATCAGGCTTCTGAAATCCTTGTCAGTCATCCCATTGATAAGACCTCTTAAGTCTTTCAAAGTTCTTTGTTTTAACAATGTTGTCACTGTATATATTGTTCTCTTTGTTTTACCGAATTCACTCTGTATCAGTTCATACAAGTCTTACCTGTTTTCTCAGAAACTGTCCCCTTCATCAATTCTTATGCCACAAGTGTTTCATCACATTCTTACACCATAGCTTCTTTGGCTATTATTATCCAATTGATGGGCACCCCTTAGTTTCCAATTCTTTGCCATTTTATGATAAAAGAGGTGCTGTAAACATTTTTGTAAATGTGGCTTATTTTTCTCTTTCTTTGATCTTTTTGAGGTATAGGTCTATAGTAATATCTCCAGGTGTGCATAGTTTAGTAACTTTTTGGGCATGTTTCTAAGTTGTTTTCCAGAATGGTTGTTCCAATTCACATTACTACCACAACAGTATACTAATGTACCTATTTCTCTACAGCTCCTTTAACATTTGTTATTTTTCTTTTTATTAACTTTGCTAATCTGATGAGTATAAAGTAGAACTTTAGAGCTGCTTTAATTTTCATTTCTCTAATTATTAGTGTTTTAGAACATTGTTTCATATGGCTATTGATACCTTGCATTTCTTCTTTAGAAAACTGCCTGATCATATCCTTTGACAGTTTATCAATGAGGAATGGTTCTTATTCTTGTAAATTTGAGTCAATTCTTTATATATCTTTTAAGTGAAGTTGTAACTTCATCAGAGAAACTTACTGCAAAGATTTTTTTCCCCATTTCACTATTTCCCTCTTAATAGTAGGTGCGTTGGTTTTGTTTGTACAAAAACTTTTTAATTTTATGTAATCAAAATTTTCTGTTTTATCTTCTGTGATCCTCTGTATTCCTTATTTTGTCATCAGTTCTTCTGTCATCCATAGATTTGAAAAGTAAGTTCCAATTAGTTCTACATTCTGGAGACATGCAAATTCAATATATTTTTTATATGACTATTTATATCTAAGTCATTTATCCATTTGGAACTTATTTTCTATGTGGTGTGAGGCTTGGTCTAAATGTAATTGCTGCCAAAATGCTTTGCAGTTTTCCCAGCATTTTTTTTGTTTTTGTTTTGTTTTTAGTTGAATAGTGAATGTCATAGCCTTGGAGTACCCAGAGTTCCCTCCACAGCAAGATGAGGCATTAGAGGATTACTTGAGAAGGAAATTATGACGTAACACTCCTAATGTATCCAGTCTGAGGTCATATCAGCATTTTTAGCAATCGCATCACATGATTGCTTCATTTTTAGTTTGTAGTAGTCTAAAACTACCAAATCTTTTTCACTTGAATCACTTAATCAGATCTTTAAAAACTGAAATGAAAAGCTTACCTGTATACCTCTTGAATTTTATCTTTTTATTTTGGGCAATGTTCCATGCAACTGAGGCTATTTTGAATCTTAGTTCTGCAACCAATGGTATTACCTATCTCTGCTAACTTTCTGTCACCTACAAATATGACCAATCAATAAGCAATCACTCTATTAAATGTCCATAATATACTAGGGACTAAGGATGCAAGTACAGAGAAAGGAGTAATCCCTACTTGCAGTGAACTTACATTCTAATAGATAAGACCAGTACATATAAATATATAAATGTGTGTGTGTCTAAATATAAATGAAAATATATTCAAAGTAATGAAATGTAAGTAGTATGGTAGGGAGAACTCAAGAATATGCTTTATAGAGAAGATGGTGCTTGAGTTGTATCTTAAAGGAAGAGGGGAAATTTAGATCCTAAGAGATAAGAAAGACTGCATGCTAAGCTTCAAGAATGGCCTGTTCAAAGGCAGGGAAACAGAAGCTGATTGGCATAAGCGAAGAACAGGGAGGCCAGTTTTTGGCTAGATCACAGAGTACAGGAGAGAGAATGATGTCCGGTGAGGCTGGAAAGGTAGGTAGAGGCCAGGTTGTTTAGGACTTTAACGCCTAGATCAAAGAGTTTATGTTTTATCCTAGAGGCAAAGCCACTGTGGAGTTGGTTGAGTAAGGGAGTCACATCCCCACTTACGGTCAGATCTATACTTAGGGAAAATTACTTTGCCCATAGGATGGACTAAAATGGTGAGATACTTGAGGCAGGGAGACCAATTAGGAGGCTGTCATAATAATCTGGATGAGAAGTGATGAGGCCAGAACTAAAATGGTGACTGGATAAGTAGAGAGAAGAAGGGGTTGGATAGGAGAGATATTACAAAGGTAGAAATGGAACTATTTTGCAATCAATTGTATAAGGTGAGGGACAGTAACAAGTTGAGGATAACACTGGGATTATGAACCTGGGTGACTGGAAGGATGGTGGCACCTTTGACAAAAATAAGAAGGCAGGTTAAGAAGGAAAGAGAAATGAGTTCTGATGTAGACATGTTGAGTTAGATATCCCTGGGACATCTAGTTGGAAATATCAAATGGACATTTGGAGATGTGGGATTGAAGCTCAGGAGAGAGACTGGGGCTGTTACATGGATATGGGAATCATTTGCATAGAGATGATAGTTAACATCTGACAAGATTACCAGGAAAGATAGTATAGAGAGAGGAGAACCTAAGAGAGAACTATGGGGAACACCCACTATTTAGGGGGCATGATATCAATGATAAGTCAGCAAAGGAGACTGAGAAGTGGTCAGAGAGGTGGGAGAAAAGAGTTCTTTCCTCTATTCTTCTAACCTGTTGGGAGGATAGATTTTTCATCCATTCATTAATAAAAATCATGCATGTTGATCATGCGCGTTGAGCTCTGAGGCCCTATCAGTGTGGACAGTGGGAAGAGCTCTGGACATGATCAGAGGACAGGGCTTGGTCTGGCTTCTGACACCGTCTATGGGGCTTCAGAGAAGTTACATCATCACTCTGCACCTCATTTTCCTCAAATATAAAGGAAGGAGGTTGGACAATGTGACCTCCAAGCTCAAAATCAATAATCCAGAATTCTCTGATCTATAACAGACCCAAAATGAGAACCTTGTAACACCTCCTTTTGACTTGACACAGAGACATTTTCAGTGGAATCCAACTGGCAATTCCTTTAGCTAAAATATGAAACTGGAGATCAGGTGAGGATTTAGACCTAGAGAGGTATATTTGAGGTCTCAGATGACTGTTAACTCTTGAAAGCAGATAAGTTATCTGAGGGAAAATGTATATAGAAGTGCAAGCAAAAGGTCCGGGTATACTTTTGGCTAGAAAGAAGAAGGACCAGTGATTGAGATAAAAGAGTAGGCAGAGGAAACCCTTCATGATGTACTGTTAAGAAAGCCAAAGAAGAGGAAGGGTATTGAGCTAGATAGCCCCTGTATCTTCTCAGGACAGAAGGAGATGACGTCATGCTGAGAAGGAGGCAGGAAATTGGGGACTTAAGGACAGAAAAGGCCAGGAACAGCTGCAGTGGGGAGTCTGCCAGGAAATCAACAAGAGACAGATGAAAGGATTGTCTGACAGAGGCAGAGGCCAAACTGAAGTCAGACAATGTGAATCTATGGTGGGCCAGAGCTGTGTGTTCAGTACCAGCACTTTTTAGTCTAGAATCAGGAACTGAGACAGTGGTTGGTGATGAAGATCCAGGAATGGAAATTGATGTGGCAGCTTCCACGGGGGTGAGGGAGACTCAGAAGAGAACTTGGGCTTCATCTTTTTAAAGCCCAGGACTCCCCAGGATGTGATGCTAGGATAGAATTTCCTAGTGTGAGAGGGAGTGCTGTGGAGAAGTGAATGGCTTTGTTCTCCACACTTTCCCCTAAAGCTGAGTTAGAATTCTAACCTCATTCCCCTTGATAGACTTCATGCCAGGACTCAAAATTGGGACCCTGGGACCCATAAACTTGTGTTTTGAGTATTTTTATAACTATTTCAGTATGATTAGTTTCTTTTGTAATCTTTTTTTTATGGATTTAAAAATATTATTCTGAGGAGGAATCTATAGCCTTTACCTAACTACCAAAGGAGTCCATGACATAAATAAGCTTAAGACCCCCTGCTCTAGACTTTGTCTTTCATCTCTATAGCCACTGTTAACACACCCTATTGATTCTTTTTTCAAAATTCCTTTTCCATTTGGTCCTGGCTTTTTTATTCCCAGACAAGATACAAAGCCACCATCAGACTCGTCCTGTACTCTCCTATCTTTGTACATTTGTTGCCAAGGTCCATTGATTTTACCTTCATAACCTCTCTTACATACTGCCATCCTATTCTCCTCTGATACTGCTACCACCCTGGTGCCAGCCCTCATCACCACACACACTGTTGCAAAGCCTATTGGTGAGTCTCTCTGCACTCTAGTCCATCCTTCATTCAGATGTCAAAATGATCTTTATCAAGTGCAGGTCAGACCGTGTCACCATACCTGCCCAGTAAACTCCACTTGCTCCTTATCACCTCAAATATAAAATCCTCTGGTGTTCAGTAGTCTGTCTCCCTGCTACCTTGCCAGTCTTCTTACACCTTCACCCACACCGCACATTCTTCTGTCCGGTGACACTGGCCTTCTTGCTATTCCTTGAACACCAACACTCCGTCTCCCAACTCCAGCCTTTTTTTTTTTTGGCTGTCCTCCTGCCTGGAATTCTCTCCCTCCTCGTCTCCCTCTCCTACCTGCCCTCACTTCCTTCAAGTCCCAAGTAAAATCCCACCTTCTACAAGAAGTCTATACTGATCTCCCTTAATTCGAGTGGCTTCTCTCTATTGATTATTTCCCATTTATCCTATATATCTCTTTATTTGCACATAGTTATATATTCTCTGCCCATTAAACTGTGATATCTTTGGGAGCAGGGGTCCCTAGTGCTTTGCACAATGCCTGGCACATAGTAGGTGCTTAATAAATGTTTATTGACTTAACTATGTCTGCAAAGTGCCTTTGCTTCATCTCTTCCTACTGAAATCTTTCTATTCCCTTAAAGCTTACCTCATGTGTCATCTCTGCCATGAAGTTTTCCTTGATCTACCCAGCTGAAAACAATCTTTCCACCCTCTAATTTCCTTAGAGACTTTGCAAGAATCTCTCCTTTTATCCTTATCACATTCCTCCTCTTTGCTTCATTTCTTACTTGTAAATGTCTTACCCTCCATTAGCTCCATGAGGTCAGGAATTATATGATTTTTCATCTTTGTAGCTAGCTTCTGCATCAAGCACAGAGGTAGGTATATAGATAATGTTTTGAAAAATGTTTGTTGAATTATGTTTTTAAATAGTCTCTTTTGGATGACTGGACAAGTAAGGGACCCCAGGTGGAAGAAATAAACCGCAAAGGCATGGCCTTAGAAAACCTGATTGTGGAGATTACAGCACCTGAAACACAATCCAAGACAGGTAAGAAACAGCCCAGTGGTGACTTGAAAAGGGTAGTGAATAAAATACCCTCAAGAACATGAGGACTTCTCTTGAGTATTGTGTTAACCCAAAGAAAGGGTCCACCGAGCTGCCTCTTCTGCCCCTCATCCTCCCTTTTGCTCCTGAGTAGCAATTGCACTATTCTGGGAGGTTGCTGCAACACCTTAATTAGAAGAAAACTGCCCAGGGAATCGAGACTCACACCTACCTAGTACAGGGAGCTGACATCTCCTTCAGTCTAGAAAATAACCTAGAGACACTAAGTTGGGACTTCCCACCTTGAGGCAACTGATTTGGGGAAATGTGCAGTTGAGAGTGAGCGTGGTTCAGCCCTTGTTGTCTAATGAGACAAAGCCAGGATCCAGCCTGCTTGTGCTAACACTGACTTCCTGGGAGGTCGCTGCCGCGCATCCAGGGACCTCACACACACAACGGCTGCACCCAAGGGGCATGAACACTTTGGCCACCAGAGAAAGCGTTCTCCAGCAAAAGGCCACAACAAAACTTTAACCGTCTGTCCTTGTTGCTGCAAGGAATGAGTCCCCAGCTCCCGAGCTGCCTCTTATTGTCTGTCCCTCTGGCTCTGGCTAAAGGCATTCTCTCTCTCATCCCCTCCTCAGAGTACTGGACTTGTTGTTTTGTTGCTTTTAGCTCATAGTAGGAGTGTTTCAAGAGGTTGGGTGCTCCAGATGTACAGCAGGGTCCCAGGACACCAGGGTATGAATCTTACTTTTGACATTTACTGGCTCTGTGACCATTAGACAAGTTTTTTTTACCTCTCTGATCCTTAGCTGCTTTGTGGGTAAAATGATGATAGTAATACTTGCACTATCTCAGTCATTAATTTATTTTGAGGAAAGTACCTTGTAAATGTTAGAGTACTACAGAAATGTCTGTGTTTAATCAATATACAGCCTAACACACAGGTCTTCTAGATTTGATGGATATAATAATGTAATCCCTTATGCCTGTATATAATCTTTTATATTTTTCTAAAGTCTTTTACATATAATCTCATTTGATCTTCACAGCAACCCTATTAAGAAATTTAATAATCCATTTTTCAGTTAAGGGAGTACTGAGACTCAAGATTAAGTGTCTTAATTAAGAGCATGTATTAGGTAAATAACAGAACTATCAATGCAGCTTAGAGCTCCTGAATCCTGTCTGTAGTACTTTTTTGTGCAGTGGAATGATTTGGCTTCAGTTAGCCTCAAAAATCTGTGAAACGCAGAAACCTGTCTTGTATAGAAATGAATGTAAAATTATGATTCTAAGAACTGGTAAACCCCTCAGATTACCACTCAGAATGCTCTTAGAGCTGAGCTCCTTGAAACATGAAGTTGACAAGGTAATGGAGCGGTGGAAACAAATTCCTGTACCCTGAAGCGAGCAGTCTAAGAATAGCTCTCTTTCATAACTTTGCCGAACATGAGCTCCTTTTGCTATGGTCCCCAGGTTCAATTCCCGTTCATCAATATTTTTCTAAAAGCCATTGATCTAGTGAACAAACCTCTATTGACTCTAAGGAAACCCCAATACTCTGACAGGCTGCACGGTATAATGGATAGAGAGCCATTTGTGGAGCTGGGAAAACCTGAGCAGGTCACTTAACCCCAGGAAACTTTCTAGGATTGCCAGTCACAGAACAGCTGGGCATCTGCATCAGTAGTGGAAATTTACTCACCAGGAGTTCCTTGACTCAGTGAAATTATAGGTTTGGTTTAGAAAAAGCAATACCATGTAAAATTTGTTTCTCTCTTCCACCACCCAGTATACAAAATGTGACTGGCACACCTCTAAAGACAGAATTGGTTTGATCTTTACCTGCCTCAAGGAAATAGGGCACATTTGAAATGATGTGATAAAATGGCTTTGGTTAAAAAAAACTCTGACCTAGAAGGAGCTGGAAGAAGAAAGGAATCCAACTGTCCTCTAGATAGGGCTGTGGATTATTAGTGCTTTGAAATGTCCCTTTGTTGCCTGGCCGCTGGAATGATCTGTCTCCTTCCATGAGCTCTGTTGTCTTGTGCTATGTTAACCTGTTGGCGCCTCATCTCACGGTGAGTGCAACAGTGTATTGCTCCTAACCGTTTGTCTTGCCCTTTGTTTGTCTCCTTGTCCTTCTGCTCAGGTTCTGTCCCGCCCTCTCTAGGAGGCTCTGTAGGCAGTGTAAACGGATACCACACCTGCAAAGGTGAGCTATACCATCGTGACAGCACTTCCTATGTTGATGTGTTAGGGCAGCGTTTATGTGTGCATCTGTATCTGTTTCCATGGGGGCCAGAGAGCTGCTGACAGGATCTGTATGATGAAGGCCAAAAATAATACTTATTATTATTATTATTATTATTGTTGTTGTTGTTGTTGTTGTTATTATTCCTCCCCTATCTGGGCCAAACTGGTTTCCCAGATCCCAAGAGAATGAAGTTGTAGCCCTGGTTAGTACCTTAGATGGGCAGGTGAGCCACTTGTGACACCAGGAGTCCTTGAGGAGATAGGCCTAGACCTAGAGGTTAAGTCTGCCGTTCAAACTAGATGACGTCCAAGGTCACTTCCCACCCTGGGCTTCTGAGGCTGCCTTAGAGGAAAAAAAAAAAAAACAAACCCAAGGCAAGAGCTGTCAAGGCTCTTTAGAGGTCATCTCCTGCAGCATTCTTCCTCCAAGAGATGCAAAAACAGGGGGATTGGGCAGTCCTGATAAGGCATCAGCATTGGCTTTAGTCCTGTCCTTACTTAGTCACTTGGCCCTTTGAGGTCATACAGCTGGATAAATAGTCGAATCTAGAGCCAAGAGGTAGATGAATAGGAGCAGTTTTGTTCTGTGTAAGTAAACAGGAAATCCTTAATCTCTGCTGTAACCTGGGGGGAAATCACACCTGTAGAACTTTAATCCTAAAAGGTACTAAGTGATATGTAACCCAGAATTATAGATTTAGGAAAGGAGCCATCAAGTGCTATGCTCTATATCACTATAGTAGGGTACCACTAGAAGGGGGAGAATGGGCAGCGAGCTCAAAGAACTATTCCTGATCTGCCTTCTGTTTCTCTGAAACTAGATTTGACAGAAATCCAATGTCACATGTCAGATGTGAGCCAGCAGTATGAGAAGCTGGGCGGGGTGCTTCAGGAGCGCCGGGATAGCCTGCTGGCCATGCTCAACAGCATGCAGGAAGTTCAGGAGGAGGCAAGCTCTCTGTTGCAGTGGCTCGAATCTAAAGAGCAGGCCCTGAAAGCTCTTGATGCCTCTTCATCACCAACCAAAACAGAGACAGTGAAAGCCCAAGCCGAGTGTAATAAGGTATGGTTTCCATGGCAGCAGAAACAGTGTCCTAGACTGCAGGGGACACTCACTTGCTCAGCTAGAGTTTTGCCACAGGTTAAGAGAGCATGAGTATGGCACTGGTGCTGGCTAGGCTTTGGTGAGCAGAATATTTGATACTGAGGAGATAAAGGTTTCCAAAATATCTTTGGTGAACTTTATCATCAAGTTTAGAAACAACAGTTATAGAAAGGGATTAGCACTGGAAGGAACCTCAGAGGCCAGTCAGGTCAACCTCTACTTGAATATGAATCTCTCCTCTCTATAAAGACTCCAAAAAATGTCATTCAGCCTTTGCTTGACTATCTCCAGAGATGGGGAATTCACTGATCCATGAAACAACCCATTCCATTGTTGGACAATTCCAATGTGAGGTTTGTTGTTGTGTTGAGTGAAAATCTGTATACTATTAAATTTGTATCCCTTCCCAAAGGGACCAACAAGGACAAGTCTAACCCTTCTTTCATGTAGCAGCCCTTCAAAAGAGAGTAATGTACTCGTATCTCCCATAATTCTTCTCTTTACTAGCCCTTTTATAAAATGATGCTGAGTACTTGGTCACCCTCTTATTGACATATTTCAGATTGTCAGTGTCTAACATCCTTCCAAAATGTAGTGCCTCTTACTGGACACAATATTTCCTAGATGATCTGGCCAGAAAGCAATACAGGGCTATCACTTTACTTGCCCTGGATCTTTATTGGATGCATTAGCCCATTCATAAAGGGATCTGTATAATTTTCTACAGTTCACCATGACACTTTTCTGAACTCCCATTTGGGTGTAGGTAAACAACAGTTATAGTGAAATTCATGAAGCCAGAAAATAGTGAGGGTCATTGTTAAAGGGACATAGACAAGAATGTATTAGTAGAAAATATGCTGATGTTAAGGACCCTCTACACACACACACACACACACACACACACACACACACTCTTACCCTGCCAGATAATTCTTAAAATTCAATATTAACACTATACTTAGTCATTATCATCTTTGTTAGCAATGGGCCCCACAGCTGTACTTACAAATAAGAAACTCAGCCTCTGGATTAGTGGGGCTTTTTAAAAAATGAGATTTATCGATACAAAAACAAAATAAGAAGGAGAAGAAAGAAAAAAAAAAACAACCACCCCTGCCCTCTAAGTTGACATTTTACAGTAAAAATCAAGGCATAAAAGATTATTTGACAGTTGTTAATGTATCCAGAAAAGTGGTCCAGCTGAGCTGATGGGATGGAAAGGGAGAAGCCTTAGACAGGAACTAAACAAGTACCTAGCACATAGAGGTAGGTCTTCCCATTCTGGGATCTGGAAATGAGCACTCAGGCCTCTGCATGTACAAAACTATCTTGAGCTTAGAGGAGGCAGAGGAAAGAGGGCCTTGTCTCAGAGAAACACCATCAGGTGAGATATCTTGGGGTATCTTTCTCTTCATAACTATGAGTAAGATTGCCCTGGTGGGTTTTGTGTGTTGGCCTAAGCTAGCTAAGGCCTTGGGCCCAGAGAACATCAAAGGGAATTTTCTGTGATGAATCTGTGTCACAAGGTCATCCAAAGCTGCCTCCTTGATAGCATCTTCTGAGCCTTTCTCTTTTCCTGAGAACATCTCTGTGTCAGAGGTTGTAGGATTCTACCAGTAGAATAATTGTAAAATCAGGAACAGAGCTTGTGTCACCCTACTCCTTCTTTCATTTTTGAGTATCATAGCTGGCATAGTTTCTTGTCTCTCATCTTATATTGATGGGATTTTTGCTTCTAGGCCTTCTTGGCAGAATTGGAACAGAATTCTCCAAAGATCCACAAAGTAAAGGAAGCATTGGCTGATTTGTTGAAGAAGTATCCCAACTCACAGGAAGCAAAACACTGGAAGGAAATGCAGGAGGAACTCAGTAAGTTACTGCAGAGATTTTATTAAACTCTCTAATTTCTAGGTCTTCCTTATTACCTCTTTAAGGCAGATGCAAACTGTTTTATGGCACTTACATGCCAGCAAAAGGAAAAAAAAAATGGTTAACTCATATAGACAGACCAAAGGACTAGACAAGATCTAATAGAAACCCAAAAATACAACCGCCCCACCCCCCCAAAAAAAGGCTTCCCCCATAACATGAAAGGTCATCTTGCTTGGACAAACTAAGAACACTGATAATTTATCCCAATTTGTTTTGTTAAAGAAGAAGTAAAATGATTAATGCTGGGATGTTTTAGGAAGGCAATTATGAGAAGAAGTCTGGTTGCTAAGGAAGAGTGAAGGACCAACTTCCATTCATTTCTTTTTTCCAGGTTTCCGGTGGGAGCGGGCCAATGAGGTAACGGCAGCACGGCAGCAAAAACTGGAGGAGTCGGCCAACCAGCTAGCAAGTTTCCAAACTGCTGAGGCCCAGCTGCGGCCCTGGCTGATGGAGAAAGAGCTGATGATGAGCGTTCTGGGGCCCTTGTCCATCGATCCCAACATGTTGAATGCACAGAAGCAACAGGTCCAGGTGAGAAGGAACTGAGGACTGTGAAGGCCCAGCAGAGTGAGGGCACCGATGAAGCAATTTAGTCCTAGTGATCAGGGCTTGACATCAGTCACCTTCATTTCCATTGAAGCAGCAAATGCCATAGAAACTTAGGGAGTCACTACCCGGTATGCTTATTCTTTTCCCAAACCTTGCCCCCATCCTCTGGTCCAGCCACCCCATGCTAGATGGTACAGTGGGCAGGGTACCAGACCTGGAATCAGGAGACTGCAGTTCAAATCTTGTCTTAGACGCTTACTATCCGTGCTTCCCTGGGCAGAGCACTTCGTCTCCGTCTATTTCCGTTTCCTTATCTCTAAAACATGGCTAATAATAGCACCTTCCAGGTTGTTGTGAGGATGAAATGATTTGGAAAGCATTTCGCCAACTTAATATACCACATAAATGTTAGCTATTTATAACTGTTGTTGTTGTTAACTGCTATTATTATTTTATATATGAGGAAACTGGGGCCCAGTGAAGTGAAGGTCCAAGGCCACACAGGTGCTAACTCTCAGAAGCTGAATTTGAACTTGGGTCCTCATCCTGTAAGGGTGGCTAGGTGGCGCATGGATACAGTGCCAACCCTAGAGCAGGAAGACCCCAGTTCAAATCTGGCCTCAGATACTTACCAGCTGTGTGACCCTGGGCAAGTCACTTCACCCTGTTTGCCTCAATTTCCTCATCTGGAAGATGAGCTAGAGAAGGAAATGGCAAACCACATTAGTATCTTTGCCATGAAAACCCCAAATGGGGTCACAGAGAGTCGGACATGACTGAAGACAACTCAACAACAATAGTAACAGCCTCATCCCGGGGCTCCAAAGTCTGTAGAACTTTCACTGGATCAGGTCTGTGACCTTAAACAAGTCACTTTAGTCCCTCTCTGCCTGTGTTTCCTCTTGTGTAAAATGAGGGAGCGATATCACATGATTTCTAAGGTTCCTTCCAGCTCTAAATCTGTGATACCATAATTCAGATACTGAAGATACTTTTCCAAAAGCCAGGGGAGCAATTGGAGCCTTTCCATATGAATATATAGTGAACGCCTGCTGTCCGTCTAACAGTGTGCTGGGTGGTGTGGGGAATAAAGAGGGGGTTGGAGCTGAGTCTTGAAGGAAGCCAGGAGGCAGAGGCAAGGTTGGCCATTGGATTTTAGAGTACCTGGAGGAGACTTGAAAGGTAGGAAGAAGGGGCTTGGTTGTGAAGGGCTTTAAAAAATCAGGGGATTTCATATTTGATCCTGGGGGTAATAAGGAACTCCGAGAATTAATTAAGTATAGGAGAGTAACCTAAAAAAATCACTTTGGCAGCTGAGTGGAGCATAGACTAGAGTGGGGAGAGACTTGAGGCCAGGACACCAACCAGGAAGCTGTTGCATTTTGGTTGAGGTGTGTAAGTTGAGCTTGTGCCAGGGTGGTGACTGAGTGAGGGAAGAGAGGAGATGTGCATAAGAGGTGCTGTGAAGGAAGAAATAACAAGAAAACAGATTAGATATGTGAGGTGAGTGCAAGTAAGGAGTTAAGGCTGATGTCAGAGTTTCAGGCCCGAGTGATTGGGAGAACAATAATAGGGAGGTTTGGAAAAAGAGAGCCTGTAGGGAAAATTCTTTTTTGGACATGTTGAGTTTGATCTGTCAGTTATTGAGGTCAGGAGCAAGGTGAGAACTAGATAAATAGATCTGAGAATAATCTGTGTAAAGATGGTAATTGAATCCATGGGAACTGATGAGATTGCCAAGGAGATAGTAAGGAGGGAGAAGAGAAAAGGGCCCAGGATAGAGCTCTGTGGGATACCTAGGGTTAATGTCACTAAACTCACCTGGGAGTGCTTAACCCTGTGAAATCACAGGTTCAGTCCCTATGCCCATCTCTTTGATGTTTTTAGAACACTTTCTATCCATTATTTCATTGGTGCCTTACAAGAATATGATGAGGTGATAACACAGCAGGTATTATTTTCTTCATTTTACAGATGAGGAAACTCAAGCTCAGGGAGGTTGGGTCTTACTGCTGGTTATGCAGCTAGTGAGTATCAGAGGAAGGACCTTTAGTCAGGACTTCCTGACTTTGCCAGTTCTCTAGCCCTGTGTTCCATCATCCTTCAATTAGAAAAAAAGTTGAAAAACTGAGAAGTTAACTGATGAGCCCAGCCAGTAAAACAGGTAAAATAGGCCTCATGACCCCCAATACCATGTCCTGAGTTGTTTTTTTTCACAGGACCATCTGTCAGTACCAAAGAGAAAATAATCCACAGAGCAAGTTTTTTTCAGTCCCCCGCATATCTCTGAAATCAAGTTTCCCTCTTATGTATGATTTTTGTCTGTGACCAGAATACTAGCTTTAGGGTTATAGGATCATAGACTTAGAGCAGCAAGAGACTTTTGAGGTCATAAGCTCAATTCCCCTTATTCACAGGTAAGGAAACTGAGGCCCAGAGAGTAAGTGACTTGACCAAGATCACAGAAGGAGCAAGTGACAAAATCAGGAGTTGAACTTGGGTCCTCTGATTTGAGTCCTCCAGTACTTTTTCTTTGTCTTTCAGAGACCAAAAGTCTTTAGATCCCCATGACTTTGAGAGAGCAATCTTCTTCAGCTCTCTGTATGTCTCCCTTAGTGATTGAAGCTCAGCAGAGCAGAACAGATAAGAAAGAGAAGTGAAGTGGAATTAAGGAGAGATCCTTTCCAAAAAAGTTTTTATAAATAGCAGTGCTTCTCCTCCCACCCCTACCCCCTACCTTACCTTCCACACCCCTCTTGCACAGTAGCCCAGTCCATATTGTTTTCTGGTTTATTTCCAAAGGCATCGGCAATTGTTTGGAGAGCTCTAAAGTCAGTTTTGTTTTGACACTGTGTTTAGATCTGTCTTTTCTGTCTAAATAACTCAGTGTTATTTCTGTTTCAGTTTATGCTAAAGGAATTTGAAGCTCGTAGGCCGCAGCATGAGCAGCTGAACCAAGCAGCTCAGGGCATCCTGACTGGCCCTGGAGATGTCTCTCCATCCACTAGCCATGTACAGGAAGAACTCCAAAGCATCAACCACAAATGGGTCAACCTGACAGACAGGCTCAACTCCCGGTCCAGCCAGATTGACCAAGCTCTCATCAAAAGCACTCAGTATCAGGAGCTGCTCCAGAACTTATCTGAGAGGGTAAAAGCTGTTGGACAACGACTGAATGGCCAGTCAGCCATCAGTACCCAGCCTGTTGCTGTGAAACAGCAGTTGGAAGAGACAAGTGAGATTCGGTCTGACCTGGAGCAGCTGGACCATGAAATCACTGAGGCCCAGACCCTGTGTGATGAGCTGTCCACACTCATAGGGGAGCAGTACCTCAAGGATGAGCTGAGGAAGCGTCTAGAGACAGTTGCCCTCCCTCTCAAGGGCTTAGAGGACCTAGCAGGTGAGGTGCTGTTAGAAACACTCTCTGATGTCAGAGAAGGTATTTTTTCTGTGTCCCAGGAATATAGAATATGTTCATTTCAGGAAGGAAATTCTTAATCTCTGAAATCAAGTTTCTTCTCCATCTGCATGGTTCTTGTCCATGACCAGAATACTGGCTTCAAATAGGATCACAGATTTTAGAGCTGGAAGAGACTTTCGACATCATGTACTTCATCCTCTTCATTCACAGATAGGAAAACTGAGGCCCAGAGATGAAGTGACCTGATCAGGATCACAGAAGTAGGAGGTGACAAATCCAGAGTTTGTCTCTGATTGAGCCAGCTAGGTGGCACACTAGATAGAGTGCTGGGCCTGGAGTCAAGAAGACTTGAGTTCAAATCTGGCCTCAGACACACCCTAGCTGTGTGCCCCAGGTAAATCACTTCACCTCCGCTTGCCCCACTTTCGTATCTAAAAGATGGGAACAATAATAGCACCTGCTTATGAGATAATCAGTGTAAAATGCTCAGCATAGTGCCTGGCACCTATCATCATCATTATCAGAGGAAGAGCATCCAGTGGAGGGCCGTCAGGATGGTGGGCGGCCTCAAAACTGTGCATAACAACAATAGTGATGGCGAGGGTGATGTAACGATAATCACAGCAGCTAGTATTTATATTAGTGCTTTAAAGTTTGCAAAGCATCGTGGAAGTACTGTCTCACTTTATCCTTAGCTCTGGGGAGGAGGTGCCATCGTTCACCCCATTTTATAGATGAAGGCACTGAGGCAGATGATAGAGCTTAAGTGACTTGCCCAGACTCACACAGCTAGCCAAATTTGAATTCATGTCTTTCTCATTCCAATTCTAGTGCTCTGTGAGCATCAACTGAAGGAACTGGCTGGGGATGTTTAACCTGTAGAAGAGAAGACTCAGGGGATAGGGAATATGATGACTGTCTTAAATATTCAGGGGACAGTCACATGGAAGAAAGATTAGATGTATTCTGCTTGGACTTGGAAGGAGGAACTAGGAGCAATGAGTAGAATTTACAAAGAGTCAGACGTAGTCTGAAACAGCTTGCGAACCATGAGAGCTATCCAGAAGTAGAATGGGTCCTTCAAGAGGTAACAGGTTCTTCCCTGCTAGAATGTAGAAGGAATTCTTCTACAAATATAGTTGTACTAAGTGGCCCCTTAGGTCCCTTCTGAATATGAAGTTATGTGATTCTTTTGTCTCCTGAATTTCCAGTAGCCCTTCTTGGAGTAGTGTAGGCTAACAATCCTCTCCCAGCTGTCCTAGGTGTGGTGTAGTTGCTATGGTTACTCCACCTTAACTAAGTCCCATCAACACAGGATGCTGTTTATGGGGGTGTAGATAGACCTTAAACACTTTTGCAAACCTTAAAGCAGTAAACAAATAGGAATCATAATTACTAAAGAAACAATCCTTTTTAAGTTTTAGGCTTATAATCAGAGCTCTGTATTTGAAGTCAGCAGATATATGTTTGAATCCCAGCTTGGGTACATATGTGCCTATGTGACTTTAAACAAACTACTTCCCTATTTAAGTTTTTTCATGTTAAAAAAAAAAAAGAATTTTGCTAGGCTAGCTGATTTCTAAAATTTCTTCCACTTCTAAATTTTATGATCCCACAAGTATACTTTTAACAGATAAGAGACCCATGCTCTTAGGCCTGTTCATCATACTTTCCTCTCACATCCATATAATTTCGTCTTCTCTCACACACGCTGATAGGTAAGAACCACCTCCAGAACTCACTTTAGGCTGTAGTAGGGCTGTAGACTGAAATTTTGTTTGAACTTTGTTCTAAACCCGTTGCTTTCTTCTTGGGAAAGTTTGATTCCTTCTTCAGTTCATTAGACTAGAACTTTTATACTCAGAAAACTTATTTAAAATGCCTTCATTAGTCTTGATTAATTTAAATTTCATTTCAGCTGATCGCATGAACAGACTCCAGACAGCTCTTGCCAGCACCCAGCAATTCCAGCAAATGTTTGATGAGCTTAGGACCTGGCTAGATGACAAACAAAGTCAACAGGCAAAGACCCACCCAATCTCTGCAAAGTTAGACCGTCTACATTGTCAGCTTCAGGAGCAAGAAGAATTCCAGAAGAGCCTAAACCAGCGTAGTGGTTCTTATGAGGTGATCATAGCTGAAGGGGAATCTCTTCTTCTCTCTGTGCATCCAGGGGAAGAGAAAAGGACTTTGCAAAGTCAGTTGGTTGAGCTCAAAAGCCATTGGGAGGAGCTTACTAAAAAAGCTGCAGACAGACACTCCAGGCTCAAGGACTGTATGCAGAAGGCTCAGAAATACCAGTGGCATGTGGAAGACCTTGTGCCATGGATAGAGGACTGTAAGGCCAAGATGTCTGACTTACAGGTGACCCTGGATCCAGTCCAGCTAGAGTCTCATCTTTTAAGGTCAAAGGCCATGCTGACTGATGTGGAAAAGCGCCGGTCCCTGCTGGAAATGTTGAACAGTGCTGCCGACATCCTAATCAATTCTTCTCAGACGGATGAAGATGATATCCGAGATGAGAAGGCAGGAATAAATCAGAACATGGATGCCATCACAGAAGAACTGCAAGCCAAAACGGGGTCCCTTGAAGAAATGACTCAGAGGCTCAAAGAGTTCCAAGATAACTTTAAGAACATTGAAAAGAAGCTCGATGGGGCCAAACACCAGCTTGAGATCTTTGATGCACTGGGCCCCCAAGCCTGCAGCAATAAGAACCTGGAGAAGCTTCGAGCTCAGCAGGAAGCGCTGCAGGCCCTGGAGCCACAGGTTGACTATCTAAAGAACTTCACTCAGGGCCTAGTGGAAGATGCCCCACAGGGGTCTGATGCTTCTCAACTTCTACACCAAGCTAAGGTCACTAAGCAGGACTTCATGGAAGTCAAAGAAAGAGTGAACAGCAGCTGCATGACAATGGAAAACAAACTCGAGGGCGTCGGCCAGTTCCATTGTCGAGTCAGAGAGATGTTCTCTCAGCTAGCTGACTTAGATGATGAACTTGATAGCATGCGTGCCATTGGCAGAGACATCGACAGCCTTCAGTCCCAGATTGAAGATGTTCGTCTATTCCTCAGCAGAATTCAGGGCCTGAAATTAGACGTTGAGGCCTCTGAAGGAGAATGCCGACAGATGCTAGAAGAGGAAGGAAGTCTAGACTTGTTAGGACTTAAGAGAGAACTGGAAGCCCTGAGAAAACAGTGTGGCAAACTCACAGAGAGGGGCAAAACCCGCCAGGAGCAGCTAGAGCTGACCTTGGCCCGAGTGGGAGACTTCTACAGCAAGCTGAAAGAGCTCAGTGACATGACCGCTGCAGCAGAAGATGGCGAGGCCCTTCAGTGGGTGGTGGGGACTGAAGTAGATGCCATCAACCAGCAATTGGCAGACTTTAAAGTAAGTTGACATATTTGGTTTTTTAATCTTTTTTTTTTTGGTCTTATCTTTTGGTTCTTTGAACGATCCTGTCCTTCTTTGTAGCAGATCCTAATACTAGTTAGAAATTGATTGTATGGAGAAATTCGCTGTTTATGAAAGGCCTTCTGCTTTTCCCTGCCTCTTGCTACCAACCCATAGTATAAAAAGGACAGAGCTTCCTCCTGGAGTTGTAAGCGGTACGTGAGGGAACTGGCAGCTTTCATAGACTGGAGGCTCAGTGTGAGTCACAGTAATGTGATGTGACATCCAGAAACACTAATACAATTTCAGTCTGTGTTAAGGGCAGCACAGTGCCTAGACCAAGGGAGGGGAGAAGCCTTCTGTCTTCGGTTCTCTCAGACCACATTTGAAGAATTTTTTTTTAGGCCCAGGTACATTTAAGGAAGGAGACTGACAAGCTGGAGAGCAGGCAGAGAAGGGTGTCCGGGATAGTGAGAGTTTTCAAGATCATGGCATTTGGAGGTTAGTTGAAGTAACTGGTGCCAGGTCTTTAGCCTGGGGAAGAAGGACATAATTATTATCTTCAAGTATTGTAAGGGCTATCGCATGGAAGAATTTAACTTATTCTACTTGACCTCAGAGGGTCAAACAAAGAACAGTAAGGTAAGGATAAATTTCCTAAGGTTACCTAAGAGTGGAATGGCTTGCCTCAGGATTTGGTGGGTTCCCTCTCTCTAGAGACCCACAAAAAGCTATAGGATGACTTTATGGGGTTGCACAATAAAGGACTAGACTGAAGTTTGAAGTTCTTCTCAGCTCTGAGACTGTGATTTGTGGTTTTCTTTTCTTTTTCTCTGTTTCAATAAACAACTCTGGATATAGCATCTCCTAAGAGATTTCAAAATCTTGTTCCCTATTAAAGCCAATGAGATATGCCTTTTGATTTTGTAACATGATATGAGAAATCAGCTTGTTTTCTAAGAGAAATGATTGTTTCCTTGGGCATTTTGTTTCTTTGCTGTAATTGGGAAGTCCAGCTCTAAAATGCTATAATTCTCAGTGAGAAAGTAGGGAAAGTTAGACTAGTTCCTAACTAACGCTGCAATGATTGTGCAAGAAGTCAGGAGCCTTGATTCAGAAAGACCCTCCTTTTGGGCCTGGCTTTTAATCTGCATCATGTCTGTGTGGGGTCTCCTTTGCAGTGAATGCCTCCATCTGTTCATGCCTGTGCTGATCATGTCTCCACTATCTCCTTCCCAATGAGCATCATAACATGAAAGATCTTGTTAACTAGGGTCTCACTTCTGACCCCTAGCTAGTGGCTCCTGCCCCTCCAGTTGAGACTTCTCAAATCATACAACGTCAATTCCCCTTCCTCACTGGGCTGGCCCTGTTATTAGAACCCTAAAGGAAATGGAAGCATGCCCAACTGAAGAACAGGACAGTTGGACTTGGGAAAGCCACAGCTGAGTAGCAGACAGATATGCAAATGTTTTTTGTAGAGGGGGTGTGTGTGTGTGTGTGTCTGTCTGTCTGTGTCTATGTGTGTCCGTCCCTGTCCCTATACTGAACTGTGAACTCCTCGAGGTTAGAGACTGTATTTTATTGAATCTTTGTATATTGTCTGGGGGTGCTAGGCAACTCAGTGCAATGAAATCCAACAAATGTTCATTGTTCTTCCATTCATCCTGGGTAGAGCAGCAAGGTGGCATAGTGAATAGAACACCAGGACTGGGGTGAGGAAGACCTGAGTTCCAATAAGGCCTCAGACCGTTACTACCTGTGTGACCCTGGGCAAGTGATTTAACTTCCCCAAGCCTTAGTTTCTTCATCTAAGACATGCAGATATTATTTGTACTCCTACTTCACAGGAGTATTGTGAAGAACATTATAAATTTAAAAGTGCTATGTTAATCAAGCAAGGTTCCTCCTTACTTCTGGATTCGCAACTGTATTCTGGGGTACTGAAGCTGCCAATAGTGATTTCACGAGGTAGAGATCACTGTCTGTGAAGGTGCAGGAAAGGCCTATTGTAGGTGTTAAGATTGGGATTAGTCTTGGCTTTGAGACTTAAAAGTATCCTTTCCGCCAGAGGACATAGTCTTGCTGGCCCAGGGCCAGAATACAAACGCAAGGGAGGACAGTCTCTCTTCCTTACTAGGGACAGAAATGCCTGAGACAGTGAAAATAAAGGTGAGGTCCCTGATACTTCTTTTCAGTAAGTAAGCCAATCAGGAATAACTGAAGCCTCATAGGAACTTAAGGCCTTTAAAGGTCTTCGGATCTCCTCCCAGTCAGTCACTGCCTAGTTCATACTGAGCTCAATGGGAAGTTAGAACAATGAAAGGAGGAAAGAACCGTGTATATTAGTCCTCCTCGATCCCTGGAGAATGAATGACCGGCAGTCCTCTTGGGTCCATTCTGATACCTAATCACAGTGTTTTGGTTCGTTTTCCTGACCCAAGAGTCTGATTCTTTAGTTTGTTGATTATTATTCCTCCACATCAAGGTCCTAAAGTATGATTCCTGATTTCAACTTCTGACTCATTTTTAATGGAATGGAATAGAACTGGACTACAAACATCAAGCACGATATTAGCTTTGAGGTTTCACCACCTTTCTTTCTTTAACGAGTATCAGGACCTCAGAGCTAAATCACTCTTGAATGGGAGAAGATCTCCATTTGTTGTGTCAGAAATCCCTCGGTCTGAGGTTACCAGACTGGCCCCATGTGGAACCAGTTTGGAATAGATGAAGTTTTGTTTGACAAGGGGCATCCCTCCTGCTCTTCTTTGGTCCCCTTCCACACACACTTGCTGAACCGACTTGGGATCATGGAGCAGTGCTAATAAATCCCTGAGGTCATGAAATAGCTCTCAAAAGCCCAGCAGTTCTGTGGGAAGAAGGATTTCCTTTTCAGAGACAGGAGAAAACTGAAAAGTCATTATCTCTGGAAAAGGCATTTTCCCACGTTGTTTGTGCATAATGACTGGGATCTAGTTATCAAATAAAGATCTGCTTGGTGTGAAATGTAGCATATAGTCCTACCCTCTCATGTTACAGATGATAAAACTGAGGTCAACAAAGGCGAAACAACTTGCCATACAGACTGGAAGTGGGCAGAATGGGGATTAGAACTCGGGTCTTCTGATTCCAAATCTAGTGCTACTTCTCTTATACCATACTGTTTCCTTCAGTCTGAATAGGCCATCTGTTAAGCCAAACTGCTCTTAATAGAATAAAAGAACCATTTCAGAAAACTCAAATGAAGATATTGAAGGTTTCTCTGTCTTCTCTCTACTGCCAAAATAATCTTCCTAATTGAGTGATCATGTTGCTCCCTTGCTCAAATAACTTTAGTGACTCCCCTCTGTGTAGACAGCGAAAAAGAAGTTCCTCAGTCCAGCATATAAAGTCCTGTATTTGGCTCCACCCTGCCTTCTCAGAATTTATTGATATGACACCCCTTTTTGTACTGTGGCAAAATTATCCTGTTAGCTGTGCTCTCATCTCACCCTTTCTTGCTTTAACCCAGTCATGCATACCATCCTTCATGCCTCTAGAACAGAGTCCTGCCTCACTTTTGCCTGTTGAAATTTTTATCTTCCTTCAAGTATCAGTTTCCAAGTAACTTTCACCGACTTCCCTTCTTATCACCTTCACATGGCTCAGTCCCTAATGGAAGTAATCTCTCCCTCCCCAGATTTTTCATAGCACTCTTGATTTCTCCTGTGCCCCGTATTTATTGTGCCTCATTTATTTACATATGTATCTTATCCCTACCTTAGTAGACTGTTAGGTCCTTGAAGGCAGAGACTATAGTTTTATCTTTGTATCTCCAACACCAAACAGGGCCCTATTTCCATAGGGGCTTAATAAATGCCTGTTATTGAATAGAAAAAGCAGCATTGTGTAGTGGAAAGATCACTCAATTTCAGGGTGGAAGACTTGAATTTGAATCCCAACTTTGCTCTTTTCTGCTCTTGTGACCTTGGGCAGGTCATTTCCCCTAGAACCTCAATTTTCTCATCATTAATAATAAGGCAGCTAGGTGGTGCAGTGGATGGAGTATTGGGCCTGAAGTCAGGAATACCTGACAATTACCTACTGTGTGACCCTGGGACCCAAGTCTGCCTTGATTCCCTTAACTGTAAAATGAAGATAAAAATAACACCTAACTCCCAAAATTGTTGTAAGAATCAACTGAGATATTTTTAAAGCACTTTAGCACAGTGCTTGTCACGTAGAGGCACTATATAAATGCTAGCTATTAATAATAATAATTCATGAAATTTTTTTCCATTCAAAAGTGGAAAACCCAGTCTCTGGACTTGGTGAAGGAAAGGAACTTTAGGTATACAGAGGGAAGAGAATAACAAACAGAGGGGATCTTATTTTCTTGCAGCTTATGTCAAAGGATTATGTCTAGGGTGACTTTTCCTGAGAATGGTGGAAAAAAGACTCCAGATTTGTGGAAGAAATTGAGCCAAACTACAATAATAGAAGTGCTTTCCTCACTGTGGAATTTCCCCAGAATGACTCTGCTCAGTCTAGGGCTTAAATCATCCTTCATATCAGACCCCAACCCCCAATCCATCAGGGCCTCCAAACCAGTAAAAATTGTAGAAGCTTTTGAGTCAGCCATACTTATGAGTCCCAATGTGCTGTCCAGAGTAGAAACACTTTGTGAGTGAGGTCAGGCTCCAGGATTCCTGGTATTCCCATTCAGATGCCCTGGAAGGCATTTCTGTCTCAAGGAAAATAAATGAAGAAAGGGCTCAGGCTGACCTCCTGCAATCTTGTCTGGTTAAAAGGATTTCTGAGACCCTGGGGATCATCTAGTCTGACCTAGTGCCATTCCTTTATAGATGAGGAGACTGAGACACAGTAAAGGTAAAGGACTTGTCCAAATGTACAGAGCCAGCAGGTAAACTTAGATCTTTGGGTCTCTTTTCCATTCCTCCTGTCCCCCACCCTCAGGCTGCCCTACATTAAAATCCCAATCCCTAGTCACACCTATCACTTCATTTTCTTTTCCTGTAGTTAAGTCATAAAACCAAAGAATCACAGAAGAGTTCTTTGAGTACAACCCTTTCATTTTACATATAGGGAAATTGAGGGCCAGAGAAGAGAAGGAGCTTGTTCAAGATCATACAACTGGTAAATCATGGCAGATTTCCTGATTTCCAGGTATATTATTTTCCCACTATTGCTTGTTCCTGTACCCCCTTCCCAAGTGCCCTTTGAAGCCAGAACTTAACAAAAATGAGATCATAAATACCTCAATCTCCTTTTATGCTGCTTGGAAAGCAAGGCTTCAGTAGGACCTATCACAGAATCAGAGAATTTTAGAATTGTAAGCGACCTCAAAAATCACTATATTGCCTACAAGCCCCTAAGCTTTAAGAAAAAGAGGCTAAAGCAATGCTGACAAAGTGATGCTCTCAATCTGCAAAGTGATACTTTAATCCAGCCTTTCAAATAATTACAAGGAATTTATCAACTCATTAACATTTTTGCCAACTTGTCCACCAGAAGTTCTACTGGGGAGCAATAAATTAGAAGAGCATTCTTTCCTTTCCCTTAGGGAAGGATCGATATGGGAAATTGGTAAAGATCGCCAGACAGCTAAAGACCTAGTCATTTCTTGCTCTGGCAACCAAGGGAGAGAGAGTTTTTATTTTGCTTAGGTCAGAAGCCTTTGCCAAATTCGTGGGCTGAGGTGTTAGTTCAGGGACCTTCTTTTCCAAGATAACCAGAAGGACAGCTGGCCCATTTTGCCTTCCAGCAATTGAGTAGAGAGAGTAATGTGACTATAGTAGAACTATAGTCAAAGTAATACTCCAAGAAGAAACTTGACATAGGCCTTGAGGAATCCTGAGGATCTACTAGCATTAGATGCTAGAAGATTAGATTAAATATTTACATAGAAATCAATACTGATCATCTGATTATGAGCTTGTTTATCAGCAACAATCCTCCTCTTAAGTGAATCCAAAGTTAGTCTAGGCTCTTAGGACCCTTGGCCCTCAGGAACCCTCACTTCTTTGCTTTTTAGGAGTACCCTTAAAGAAATCATGAGTTCCTCTTGAGCTAGGGTTTGAATCCCTGCTCTACCACATGGCCCTGTGACCTTGGGCACATTCTTTCCTCTCTTTGGGTTTTACCTTCCTCTTGAAAAATGAAGGACTAGATGATCTAGAACAGTGCTTCTTAAACTTTCCACTCAAGACCCCTTTAGCACTTGTTAAACTGTAGGCCGTGACTCCATAAGAGCCCCTCCCTTCTTTAAATTCTACAATCCTATGAACTTGTTTACCCAGCTTGGTTTTCTGGTATACCTAGGACAAAAGAGCTGAAAGTCCAAAAGAGCTCTCCCCAGCACTGCTAGTTTACTTGGTGTTTGGTTAGCGGAGCAGATACAAAACTTCCTCTGTGGAAATACTTCAGGGAGTGCTGTTCTGTGCCTTTAATGGGGAAGGGACAGTCTGTCAGTTGTTCTCCACTACAGACTGATCTCACAGTCCAGCTGCTGATATTTTTAACCCTTATGTGACCCCCAAAGAATTTCATTGCCTTTCTATGCCTTCCTCTCTATCTCCAAGGTCTGAGCAACTGGGTGGGGAGAAGGCCTAAGGGGGTGTGATGATATGTTCCCTCGCTGAACATTTTCCAGACCTGATTAAAGTAGCATCAGCTGGAATTTTAAACTTCAGCAAGACAAGCAACATGCCTGCCCTTCCAGCTGTTACATCATCTTAAAGGTATCACTTCTATCCAATCCCCACCCAAGGGAAGCAAACAGGATGAAAGAGTAGGTTGCCAAGAAAGCTCCAATGGATTTCATAAAGCACTGTCTGGGAAACTGGATGGAAGGTGGGGAAGTCTTGACAGATGCTGGGATAAAAAAGCAAAGATTAAGAGCAGGTTGAGTTCAGAGAGGTTCATCAGTTGCAACTAAAATTTACTGATCTATAGTTCTTGCACATGAAAGAAAAAATTCATCTTCAACCAACATTTATTAAGTGCTCACACAACATATAAAACACCATGCTAGGAACTCAGGATGCACAGATAGGACTGATCAGACCCTGCTCCCCAGGAGTTTATATAATCTCATGGGGGAATCCACATGTATATCAATAACTAGGATGCAAGGGAAGTGTTATAAAGTGGGAAGTTCTAGCCAGAATGCCTTGGGAAATTTGAGAAGAAAGAGTCGTGTCTGGGTAGGGGATTGGGAGAAAAATTGATGGAAGGTCAAGGAAAACTTCTTAAAAGAGGCTGTATCTGTGTTGAGCCTTAAGGGAAAGAAGATACTTCAGCAGATTGAGAAAAGAGAAATTTATTCTAAGTTCTAGTTAGCCATTCAGTTCAATTCAACGAGCATCTATTAAGCATGTGTTGTTGTGTGCAAAGCACAGGGTTAAGTTCCAAGGATACAACAGCAATAATGAAATAATCCCTACCCTCTAGGAGGTATTACAGGATGTCGAGAGCATTAATCCCACTGGGGAATAAGGAAGAGCCTAGGCTAGAGTAATTAGTGTCACCTGAGTGTAGTATTAATGCTCTGACATTGTTGTTACACTGAACTGTCCTTTGAAGGAGGCTCAGATTGTATAGAAGTGGAACTGAGGTCAAGAGGAGTTCCAAGCAAGGGGGACAGCTTGTAAAAAGTCCTAGAAACAGCAGTGGGAACACGCTAGTGTTGTCCCTGGTGTTTGGTGGGCCATGTTTTAGGAGTTCAAGGTAAACACAGATGGATTTAACTTCTAGAAAGGGAGAGACTGGTTCTTTCTGCATATGGAAATGACTCATTTTTGGCCTCAGCCTAGAGCTGGGAATTTATAGGATCATAGATTTAGAGCTGGAATGGACTTGAGAAGTATAGTCTGACCCCCTTATTTTACAGTTGAGGAAAATGAGGCCTATTGAATTATATTTCCCTTTCCCAAAGGCCAGGGAGACTAAGTGACTTGCCCAGGATCACAGTGCTAGTGTTTGAGGCAGGATTTGAACCCAGGTCTTCCTGACTCCCAAGTCCAGTGTGCTTCCTACTGAACCATTATGGAGCAGACAGAGCAGTTCAGAGCAGTGTTCTAGTAACTTCCAAGCCAAATTGCTGGCACATGAGCTATAAACAGTGAGCTGGAGAAGGCTCAGAAGCCACTGAGAATTGTGATTAGTTACTGTGGAGGTCACTCTGTTTTCACAGTTGGGTGATTTGCCAGGAACAAATGAGTCTTAAATCAAGTCATATCAGGTCATTGCACCAAATCTTCTATCAGGCCACTTGGCCTAAACTTTCCCAGGTCTCAGCTGTCCTGGTTGGAAAAGCCCAGATATGGGAAGAAAGCTGTCCTCTTCCCCCAGTTCCTACCCCACCTTTACTGATATTTCTCCTTTCCAGTATTCAGTTCTTTATTTCTTTTCCCCCAAAAAATATTAACTCAAACTCTGAGGTTTAGCCAGTCCAGAATGCAAAATCCTAAAGTGTTTTAAAAATCCCTCGTTGTGTCCAATGCTAGATTCAAGTTGGTGGTTTTCTTTAGTTGAACTATCCAAAATGTAACTTTTGAGTGAGGATCACTGCAACCTGAAGAACAAGCAGATTCCTACTTGGGGCTCAGGAGCTTCCTTTGGGGGAATTTTTTTTTCCCTTTTGCCTAAGCCTGGCTTTAATGACATTCTAAGCTCAACGGAAGACCTGTAAAGGTTCTTTCATTGTAGCTCACCTGATAAGTTTTTTTGGGGTGTCTTGGTTATGATTACTCATGTGGGTGGGTTGTTGGGGTTTTTTTAATGATAGGAATGGAAATAGAGAAGCCAAGGTCAGGGCAAAAAGAGTGTTAAGACTGATAGCCTTATGCTTTTAAAAAGTTTGTTTTGAGACATTTGGAAACTGGGTGACTTTGAAAACAACTGCAATGAAATGTGGGAATTTCTGTCTGTTGTCTGAAAAAGATGTTAATTTTTAAGCAGCCTTGTGGAGAATCACTTGCCTTTGTATTTAGTGACAGTACTCAATGGTGACCCTGTAATTGAGTGCTTTTTTTGCCCAATTGTATAGAAGCAGTCAGGGGAAAACATGGCCCGATTCCAGATATTACTGATTCAAAATGCCTTCCAGGTCATTTATCATAAATTTAGAAGTTGTTAGATGAGGGATACCTTAAAACCCCCTGCCTCACCCATTTATCTTTGATTCTGGGGAGTAAATTTTGGTTCAGTGCAGAGTGAATTTGAAGTCAGGAAAGACCTGGATTCAAACTCTGAATCTGTAGCCACCCATGTGATCTTCAACAAGTCACTCAACCTTTCTGGATTTATTTCCCCACTCCTAAAATTAGGGAATTGGATCAGAAAACATATAAGGTCCTTTCTAGCTCTGTAAATGAGGATTGATCCCATAGTTACAGAGTTTGATAATTTAATAACAGCCTTTCCAGATCCCCAAAACAGTAAGAACTATTAGTGAAATTTTAGAGAACCTCCAGGACTTTTCTAGTCACTTTAGAGGTTTTGGTTAAGTTATGGTGTTCCCAGGATAAGTCAATAAAATTAAATAGAAATCTTGGTGAACTAACTTGATTTCAGTAAATAAAAGAAGGAATTCCCTCCATGGCTTGGCCAGTCCCCACCCTACCCTGCCCTGCTGCACATACCCAACCCCTGCTGTGGGTATCAATCAACTGTCTTTCCTCGGCTGCTTCCTGTAGGGTGTGTTGTGGAATGGCATCAGCCCTATCACCAGCTGGGAGCAATGAGCTGTTTATAGTGTATAACCTGAGGACTGAGATCCCAATGTGATTTTATCAGACAGACTGTCTCAATTGAGTCTAGCATGCCAGCTCCACTGTGTGGAACAAAGTACTCTTTGTTAAGAGTGCAAAAAGCTAAAGTCTGATTGGATGGTCAATGTAGGTTCACAGAATTCCCATGAAAAAAAGGATAATAAATTATACTTCAGTGTCCAAATGTTGGCCTTGCAGGTAAATTTCCATAGAATCTCTCATTTTTACCTAGAGCTTAGAACTTTTCATCTAATATCCAAGCTGTCTCTTTCTTGGGGTGAGAATTATTAGTAGATTTATGAAAGTTTTGATTTACAAAGATATCAACACAGAAACCATGAAATTGGGTTTATAGGCTGTTGTAGAACTGGTTCAGGCCCTTGTTATGTCACTTTGGGATTATTATAATCACCTCTTAATTTCCAACCCCAAATTCTCCCTATATTTCCATCAGATTAATCTCCTTTAAAATTGTAGGCTCATAGAAACTTAGAGTTGAAGGGGGCCTTTGTAGATCAAAAATTGAATTTTACAGATGAAACTGAGGTCCAGAGATGAGGGCTGAAATTCTCCAAAACAAAAGAAAAAGTACAAGAGGTTCTCCAAACAGCAAACTCATACTGTCCATGGTATCTGAAGAGACTCAGTTTTCACCTTGTTCACTCCCTAGGATCAAATATAAATAGGTTTGGTGCAGTAATTTTCCTTGGAAGGTAATGATCTCCAGTCATTAGAGGTCTTTAAACTGAGGCTAGATAACCACTTTTCAGGGATAATGTATAGAGTATGCCTGTTTAGGTATGAGTTAGATTAGATTCCTCCCACTGTAACTCCAGAACCCTTCAAACTCTGAGATTCCATGATTCTGTGACTCTAGTGTTGTGGTAGAATTCTGTATTGCAGAATTGTCAAACTCAGAGCCCTGGAAAAGGTCACAAAATGAACCAAATTAAAATATAATTGAGAAATGTTTAACATAGTAAATAAATAAATACAATACAATACAATACAACATAGATAAATGAGTCAGGGGGCTCAGTGGATAGAGCAGGCCTGGAATCAGAAGGACTTGAATTCAGAGCTGGCCTCAGACACTGTGTGACCCTGGGCAAATCACTTAACCTCTATTTGCCTTAATCCACTGGAGCAGGAAATAGCAAACCACTCCAGTATCTTTGCCAAGAAAACTCTATGGACAGTACTAGCATGCTATGGTTCATGGAGTCACCAAGAATCAGACAAGACTGAACAACAACATAATATAAATAATGTTAATATGTGGTTTTCTAAGTCAATATGTGGTCTTCAGGGATCCGTTTCTATTTGAATTTGACACCACTACTCTATTTCCACCAGAGAAGGCTGTCATGGAAGAGGCTTTATGCCTAGAAATAAATGGTTCTAAACCTCGCTGGCCCTTTATCTCTTTGGAAAAGTGGAGATTATGTGTTGACCAAGATAACAGGAAATTGCTGAGATACAAACTGATGAACAAACAGCCGTTCTGTGCTTTAGAAGAAGGTTAACCAGTGGTCTTCTAAAAACAAGTTCAGGCAGTGTTTTAACTACACATCATTTCTAACCTTCTAAGGAAATACAAAGCTCAGAATGATAATCAGCCTAAACTTGGGTTTTGGGTGGTGATACACATTAAAAAAAATAATAATGCTTTTTTTTTCTTTAAGTGTTATCTTCTTTTAGAAGAGGCAGCACATTCTACTTTTGAATAGGTCAAATAGTCAGAAGGTTTTTCCAGGCTTACATCTGTTTCCCTAAAACTTGCTTCTGGAGCTAATAGACCCTTCCCTCCAGTAGCCCTTCTGATATTTGTAAGATAATTGTCATGTCCCCTCAAGTCTTCTCTATGCAAAATATCTTTAGTATCTTTTTTTTTGATACTAGAAATTATGGAAGTTTTATTCTTAAAGATGCTGGATATAGTAATTAGTTTTAGAAACATTACAATATTTGAGAGAACATTAGAAATTGCACAACACGAGACCATGGGTGGTAAAAATTTAGCACTTAATTACCAAGCAACACTTGACTTTGTGATTAGAACACTGCATCAGAAGCTCACTATCTAACCAACACAATTTAAAAAATACTTCATGCTAAAAATATAGACTTCAAAACACACTGAAAACATCAACAAATTACTTAAACAGTAACTGGACCATTATCATTATGCAAAAGGCTGTCTACAATCAGGTAGATATAATATGATCCTTTAAAAGTGCATAATATTTTAATCTCTATTATTATAACATTTATTTATAATCTCCATGAAACATAGATTAAAAAAAAACTTTTGCACTGAAAAGACATATCAGAGATAAGAGTCATGTTGGGATATGATGAGATGCAAATAATCATGATTGTGCTGTTAGTAGAGTTGTGCCAGATTTTTTAAAAAGTTCAACATTTTATTTAGTTTCAGTATACAGTTTATTTCTAAACTATTGGGACATTTGCTCTACCATACTACATTGTTAACTTCTTTTTTAAAAATTTTTTTATTTATTTAATATATTTAGTTTTCAGCCTTGATTTTCACTAGAGTTTGAATTACAAATTTTCTCCCCATTTCTACCCTCCCATCCACTCCAAGATGGCGTATATTCTGGTTGCCCTGTTCCCCAGTCAGCCCTCCCTTCTGTCACCCCTCTCCCTTCACATCCCCTTTTCCCTTCCTTTCTTGTAGGGCAAGATAAATTTCTTTGCCCCATTGCCTGTGTATCTTATCTTCTAGTTGCATGCAAAAACTTTTTTTTGTTGTTTTTGAACATCTGTTTTTAAAACTTTGAGTTCCAAATTCTCTCCCCTCTTCCCTTCCCACCCACCCTCCCTAAGAAGTCAAGCAATTCAACATAGGCCACGTGTGTATCATTATGTAAAACCCTTCCACAATATTCATGTTGTGAAAGACTAACTATATTTTGCTCCTTCCTAACCTATCCCCCTTTATCCAATTTTCTCCCTTGACCCTGTCCCTTTTTGAAAGTGTTTGTTTTTGATTACCTCCTCCCCCATCTGCCCTCCCTTCTATCATCCCCCCTTTTTCTTCTTCTTCCTCCTTCTTTTCTGTGGGGTAAGATACCCAATTGAGTGTGTATGGTATTCCCTCCTCAGGTCAAATCTGATGAGAGCAAGATTTACTCATTCCCCCTCCCCTGCCTTCTCTTCTCTTCCTACAGAACTGCTTTTTCTTGCCACTTTTATGGGAGATAATCTACCCCATTCTATCTCTCCCTTTCTCCCTCTCTCAATATATTCCTCTCTCATATCTTTAGTACTTTAACCAGTCTTCATATGGTGTAATTAGAAGGCTCTTTGCCATAATGGCCACCTTCCCTTGGACAAACTCACCCAGCTGATGAATGTGCTTTGAAAAAAGTTACTGCCTCGAGTGGAACACAGGGTTTGGGATGTATTTGTCTCTGGCAAAGGACAGTAAAAGTCTCATTTCCACAGGCCGTACTGCTGGCTTCTTGATGCAGTCAAATATCCCATTGGCTTTCTTGGCTAAAAAAAAGGCTGTTGACACACACTGAGCTTCCAGTGCACTAAAAGCTCCCAGATATCATCTGGTAAACAAGGACCCAGTCATGCCCCCCAATCTCTCACCGGTGATGATACTGCTTAAAACCCAAGTCTAAAATTTTACATTTGATCTGGTTGTTTTCATTGGCTGCAGTATCTCTGTCTAGTTTTGCAGTGAGAGCTCCACTTGGGGCAGGCTCGCTAGACTCCAAACTCAAACTTTCTTTTCCCGGTTTTGTTTGATTTGTTCTTTTGCCTAGCTGTTACAATTTAAAACAAGGTAGTTGGCGAAGGGAGGGCACTAGCAATGGAGGAGGGAAGAGGTCAATAAAGGGGTCATGCAAAAACTTGGTGTCTTGAAGGAAGGAGGGGAGGAGGTACCTGCCAAGACAAACCCAGGAACTATATGAACACAATTACAAGACACTTCACACAAATAAACTCAGATCTAAATAATTGGAAAAACATCAGTTGCTCCTGGGTAGGCCGAACTAATATTATAAAAATGACAGTTCTACCTAAATTAATTTACTTATTCAGTTCCATACCAATCACACTACCAAAAAATATTTTATAGAGCTAGAAAAAATAATAACAAAATGCATCTGGAAGAACAAAAGGTCCAGAATATCAAGGGAATTAATGAAAAGGAATGCTATAGAAGGTGGCCTAGCTATACCAGATCTTAAATTGTATTGTAAAGCAGCAATCACCAAAACTACTTGGTATTGGCTAACAGATCGGTGGGAGCAGCTAGGTGGCACAGTGAGTAGAGCACCTGCCCTGGAGTCAGGAGGACCTGAGTTCAAATTTGGCTTCAGACACTTGACACACTTACTAGCTGTGTGACCTTGGGCAAGTCACTTGACCCCAATTGCCCTGCCTTCCCCCTTCAAGAAAAAAAGAAATAGCGTGGTGGATCACTGTTATGGGTTAGGTACACAAGACACAGTAGTCAATGACCATAATAATCTACTGTTTGATAAACCCAAAGACTCCAGCTTGTGGGATAAGAACTCACTATTTGACAAAAACTGCTGGGAAAACTGGAAAATAATTCGGCAGAAACTAGGCCTATAGGCCAACATCTTACACCCTATACCAAGATAAAGACGCAGTGGGTACACGATTTGGATATAAAGGCTGGTACTTTAAGGAAGAGGTGGAGGTGAGGAGGGTTTATTTTAGTCGTGAAGTACAGCCAGCGCTTGAAGGATAGAAATGGTAGATGGAATGCTCTGTGTAAAGGTAAATCAATGACTGTGATATATAATGAGTCTGGAGAGATAGGCTGAGGCTAGGTTGTAAAAAGTTTTTAAAGATAAAGGAGTTTATATCTGACTGTAGAAGCAACTGGGAGCCACTGTAGTTTTTTGAGTAGAGGAGTTAACATGGTTAGATCTGAGGATTAAAAGTCACTTTGGCAGGTGTGTGGAGGATAGTTTAGAGTGGGAAAAGACAAGGCAAATTAGGAAGGAGGCCATTGTAATAGTCTAGGTAGGAGGTGATGAGGGCCTGAACTAAGGGAGGAGCGAGGTGGTGCACAGGAATCAGGAAGACACATCTTTATGGGTTCAAATCCAGCCTCAAACACTTACTAGCTGTGTGACCCTATTTGCCTCAGTTCCTCATCTGTTTAAAAAAAAGAGAGAGAGCTGGCAAAGGAAATAGCAACCACTTGTCAAGAAAACCCCAAATGGGGTTACAAAAAGTCAGACACGACTGAACAACAAGTCACAAAGGGGTCCTGGATGAGAAATATAGAGGTAGAAATGACAAGATTGTATCCCCAGCACATAGCACAAGGCTTGGCATATAGTAAGCACTTAATAAATGTTTGTTGATTGATTTATCTGAACCCTTTTGGGGCCCAGTTTTTCTGTGGAATCAGAAGCTGGGGAAAGTAAGAGAGATCATAGCATGTACATTTTCTAACAAGTTGGAGCATTTAGGTTGATATTGTGTGGCAGCGTTCTCCATCACCTTTTAAAGCAAAGGCTCAGGAAGAAAGAGGTTGTCTATGCACAAGAATATCTGAAAGTCTTGCTCCAGAGCTGACAAATCACTGGAGAGTGTTTAGAAGGAAGGCCCTCCTAGAGTGTTGAGATTGTTTAGCAATATCAAAATCCAGGGCACCCCATTGAAAACAGGTTTCATTTCATGCTGTATTGCTTTAAATTGGCACCCCATTAATGTTTTTTATTATACTAATGACCCAAAGGAGGGATATGTACCACAGTGAGTGATGCTATACAAGTACAGGCCAAGACATGGAAGCCAGTACTTGCCGCTAAATAATGCTTGTAAAGCACTAAGGTTGTCAGATGAAAGGTGCTTTGTAGATTAAATAGGTACAAGACTCAACGAGCCCTTCACACCCACTCCTCTATCCCTCTTAGAGAGAGGGATGCCTGGCCTCTAGGTAAAAAGGAAATAGGAGAATCTAAATAGAGGCTGATAGGTCATCAGACTGCTTGTGGTAAATCTCTACACCAGGTGATGGCACAGTGCCCTGGCCTGAAATGGGGAATGGTGTGCTCTGTGGGGTAAAAGGAGGAGATTCTACCAGGCTGGCTGGCTGACTGACTGGCTTTAATTAGGGAAGTCGGCAGGAAGGGCTGGTGAGGTTTCTTTGCGCCTAAAGTTACTGAAGGGGAATATGACACCAAATTCCACCCTAGGAATTTCGAAATGAATGGAGTATTCTTTGAACTCTGTAATCAACTCAGTGAAAATGAATTTGATGTTTGGCCTGTGTATTTATATTTGGGTTTGTGGGGCTAGTAAGGCAGCAAAAGAGGTTCTCCAGAGCTCCTTGGCTTTTCCTTTAGAAGAAATTTACATTTCTAAATGTGAAGTGAACCAGACAGGTTTTTTGTTGTTGTTGTTGTTGTTGGCATTTATCAGAATAACAAGAGCCTAGAAGCTGTTTGGGGCATTTATTTCAGTAACACTGATTGTTGCTGGCAGAATTCCACATACCAGCACTGAGAGACCTATGAAAGGATGGAAAATAAGATGATAGGGCCCCATTTATCCCTCCTTCATTCTCCCTAAATTCACACTCCACATTAAAAGAAGCATACTCCTACCGAGACAGTCTTTGGTTTAGGGTATATAACTTGAGGTAGTTTTGTTCTGGTTTTTTTTGTTGTTGTTTGTTTGTTTTTACAACTGGGCAGCTCTTCCATATTCTCTATTGAACTCTCTGGGGTCTCTCTGGAATATTTTCTTAATATCTTAATCAGATATGTGCGAGTAAATGCCTGATATTATCAGAACCAGAACCCTGCAGAGAGATGATCTTATCTCTTTCCTAATGGAATCCCATTTATTTAGGATTATGGGAGTGGAAAGGATAACCAGAGAATTGAATTAACTGGCATTTGACTTGGTGAGGAAACAGGGAAGGAATTTCTGGCCATGAAGCTGGCAAGCTGGCTGGTCTACATGGAGATAATCCTTTATAATAGATTAAACACTATCCCTAGTCCCTAGCCTTAATTCCTCAATTTCTTCCTATCCAAGAAATCCTAGTATATTGAAGAGCCCTGTTAAAATATCTGAACTGTTAAGTGTGATTTAATGTCACTAAGGGAAGGGCCACAAAGTTTCCCTAGTGAAAGTAGGAGGCTTACTGGTACTATGTTATTTCAGCTGTACCAAATTATTAAATGTAAACAAAGACCTGTACTCCTGTAACCATAAAAATCTCTGTCCTCTGAGTTGAGAAGTTTTGTACCTTAGAAGGGGGATGTAGTCCTTTTGAATACTTTAGTTCTGGTGGACAGAGATGTTCTGCCTCCTTCATGTGTGTGGAGCACACTTAGCCTGTGTGAAGGCCTTTGAGATGATTAATTCTGTTCCCTGGTTCCTATCACCTCGTTTTAGGCCGCTGTCAGTCTGGCTCCCTGAGCCTGACTCTCCAGTTTGACTGCCAGACTCCCACACCACCTCCTGGCTTTCTTTGCTGTTTGTGAAAGGCTAGAAATAACATTTCTAAAGGTTTATATCATCACAAAGTCCACCCGAGTTTCAAGAATGTTAACAATTCTTTCTTCCCTCAAAGCTGACAAAGTACCTTTACTTTATATGCCCAGAGATGCTGCCTTTCTGAAAGGAAATGTACTAGTATGCCTTCTACCCTCATTATTGTGTAAGTTTTCCTTCATGGTTAGAACTTTTTTAAAAAGAGCTCTCTTTGTTAAAACAAAGCCCAAAGTGCTGTGGATCAGATGATCATACGTGGGATCTCTCCAGTACAGGAAGTGTTGAGACTTGAGAGGCGGCTGAGGTGTGGTGGAGGAAAGATCACAGAATGTGGAGCCAAAAAGGCCTGGGGTTCAGGTCTAGCTGTTATCACTAGCTAGTGGACCATGGCCTGTACCTTTAGTTCTCTGAACCTCAGTTCCATCATCTGTAACACTTTCAAGATTATTTTATAGGATTATTCACTGTACTGTGGTGTTCTAGTTGGGAAAAACCAAAGGAATTCTAGCTAAGGCCAGAGAGTGGGGGTTTGCTTTATTATAAAAATGAAGCTTTCATACATGTTTTTCTCAAACACCACCTGCCTCACAGTTTTGCTGTAAGGAAAGCATTTTGTAAATGCCAACCCTTTATAAATATGAGTTGAAACTTGACTTAGCACACTCACCCTGACTTTCAGCTTCTGATTTTGTTAGGTGTTTGTGGGTAAGTCACTTATAGCATGTCTGAACCTCAGTTTCTCCATCTGTAAATTGAGCAAACTTACAAGATGTTGTTGGAAGTCAGATGTGAAAATGTACACAAAACATTTTGCAAACCTCAAAGAATTCTATACAAGTCAGCTATTTCAGTAGGTGCCACAGGTCTTTGGGGCTTTCCTGACCCTGATGTGCTCAGAAGTATCCTGGATTTGCAGCTCCTCCAGGAATGTACGTTGCAGACTCCCTGGCTAGGGTGTCTGGATTATGTCCTGTAAGAACCTTTCTCATTCTCTTCTTATCCCTTCAACCTAAGGTGGGGGCGGGGTGGGAAGTGGAAACCAAGGTCCCAATCCTTAGGGTTTTTCGACATTGCAAAATAGATGGTAAATAAAATTCAGGCTTTTAAATAACTACCGCTAAAATGAAGACGTTGTACGAGGTGAGAACTGAGGTCCCTTCCAGGCAGCTCCAAACTTTAAGATCCTAAGCGGCCGATTTTAAAGCCCAGCGCCTCCACCCCTACCCCCAGGTGGGGCTTTCTAGCTAGCCAGAGGCCAGTAAAAGCGGCCTCCCAGCCGGCGCCCACCCTCGGGATCGCTGCCCAGAAGACGGGGCCTCTCAGGGGCATGGCCAGTTCTGGAAAGCTGGGTGGATGCAATGAGGAGGGGCGCCCGGACGCTCATTCTCTATTCGCCCCTGGGCTCTGTGCCCTGCGGGTCTGGGAGGACCACGGTAAGGCTCCGGGAGCCTCTGGAGCCTGGAGGCTGGAGAGCCTGGGCGGCTGGGCATAAGCAGGCGGGGCTTTCCTTTGTCAGGGGATTTGAGGGTCTGGGAGTTGTCCTCTCCCTCCTCCCTTCCTCCTAGGGAGCGGGGGGCGGTGCTTGGAGAGAGGGTAGACTAGTGTGTGCTTGGGTTCCAAATATCCACACCCCCGCCCCCTGACTTTTCCGTTGATTCTTTTTTTCTCCTCCCTCGCCCCTGTCATTCTCCCTCTTCCTTCCCATCCGCTCCTCCTTACTTTTCCCTTTCCGTTTATTCCTTTTTTTTCCCCTCTCCCCTTTTCCTCCCCCTCCCTCGCTCCTCCTCCTCCTCCTCCCTTTCCCTCCCTCCCCCTCCCTCCACCGTCCCCCTCCCCGCGCAGTCTCCGCCCTAGACCGCCGCTCCTCCCCTCGCTCTAATGGTTGCCCCCTAGGCCGGCTGCCCCCAGCTCCTCCCCCAGCCCCGCGCCAGCCCTGCCTTCCGCGATCAGGCTTCGGCGCTCGTTTCCCCTGCCCTCCTTCGGTCGCCCCGTGGCTGCCAGCTTTGGGCGCAGGGCCGCCGCGACTGCTCGGGCTGCGCGGGGGCGGGGAGCCGGAGGGCGCGGGCGCCGGGGAGGAGAGGCGAGCGGCGGAGCGGAGCAGCCGGCCCGACGCTGGCGTCCGCCGAGGAGCGGGAGCGCTAGAGAGCGGCCGAGAGAGGAGGGGTCGCCCCCGCCCGGCCCCCGAGCAGAGCCTTTTGTTCCCGGCCAGAAGTTTGTGTGGGCGCGGGGGCCGTGACAGCTGCGGGCTGGGAGGGCGGAGGGGGCGCCGGAGGAGAGGAGGGGCGGCCGCCGGACATGCTGCCGGCCGCGCGGCGGCTGCGGCTCGGGGACTGGCGGGGGAGGCGGTGCCCGCGGCGCCCGGGACTCTGCTACGCGAGGGACAAACTAACTTCCTGAGCGCGCCCAGCGGGGCCGGCCCGGCCAGGCACCTGCCGCCGGCGTAGCGCGGCCTCCCTCGGACCCTGGCCCTGCGCGGGCGGACCGCACCCGGGAGCCGCGCGCTCGGTCTCCCCACGGCCGAGACGGGTTGCGGGAGGGGCTCCGCAGCAGGCTCGGGCTGTGCGGGATTCGCGGGGTAGAACTGGGAGCTCGGCCGCGACCTGGTGCTTCGCCCCTGAACCACAACAATGCCATGATGTTTTGGAGACAGGAAGCCCCGAGCTGGCCCCCAATGAAGGACTTCCTGTGTTTAAAGTTGCTGGAATATCCGCCTGACCAACCCAGTTCAAATGCAAACACCCCGGAGCTGGGGAGGACGAGTGGTTAATTTGGACCAGCTGGTCTCCGTTGTACTGCAACTGGGGCTAAATGAGAAGAATCTTTGGAAGCCTGAACTGTGCATACATGAAAAGACTGAGGAAGCAGAGCCTTTGTTGTTAAAGGACACACTCGGTATAAATTTACTGCTTTTAACTCATCTGCACTTTTTGCGGGAAATGATCGGGAGTGAATACTGGATAGGACTTGTACTCAGATGGTTTTTGCTGGCAGAGTCCAAGTCTTGTGGAACAGTCATGCTTTAAAAAAAAAAAAAACAGCCCGAAACAAAACCAGAAGCCATACAAGGAATCGGTAATAATTCTATTTGTTAATTGAGTTACCCCGCTCAGCTGCCTGCAGCCATGAAGATGCAGGTCTGGACCTCTGATCTTTTTCAGACTTTACCGCAGCCCAAAGTGTTTTCTGAGCGGGCCTCCGGGGGCCTTTTTGGAGTGCAGATGCCACTGTTGGCAGTTTGGGCTATAAACATTTGAAAGGACTTTTAACTAGTGCAGAATGCACTAGGGGCAGTCTGGGAGAAACATTTACTAGGTTGAAGGTTCATCTTGAATTGAAAAAGAATGGGTAAGCCACTTAGCAGACCAGATTGTTTGCGACAGAACCCCACCTGCTTGGGGAAAGGAGAGGAGGAGGATGGCTATATAGAGGACTGTTATGTTCCACAGAGATCCATATATGACACCATGAGGATAAATGAACAGATTGACCAGGGGTCCAAACTTAATCAGACTTCAAAAAGCACCATGGAGAAGATAGAAGGAAGTACTCTATCTAGCAATGGGACTTTAGGAGCAGCTTCTAATGTCTTTGAATCTCGGGCACCTGAAAGCAAAAAGCTAGATGAGAGAATAATCTTTGATGCACTGAAGCTTAGCAGTGATGTGCAGAAGTCAGCACCTGTACCACCCAGGAGGCGGCCAAATGCAGAACGCAAAGACAATATTAACAGAAGGTCGTGGAAGTCCTTTATGCCACCCAATTTCCCAGAATTTGCAGAAAGAATGGAAGCCTCTCTTAGTGAAGTTTCAGAAGCTGGTGCTTCGAACCCTTCATTGCAGGAGAAAAAGGAGTCCAGTTCCCTGCTAACTGAAAGTTCTGGACACCTGGACCACAAGGATCCCAGGTCAGAATCACTGACTTTGGAACATATATCTGTTGGCATTCCAGAAGTTCAGGAGGTGAAAAACTTGAGTGTAGACTGCCACAGCTTCATATTTCAACAGGGCAATGAATTCTCTCACGGAGAATTCCAACCTCTAGAATCAGAGGTAGCCCCAAGTGGTGACACAGATGTCACACGGGACCAGAGATATTCAAGTGCAACCTGGCCCAGAGCCATGAAAAGTTTGGTCAAGGGAAGCTTCAGTGATCACCAGCACCACCCAGGGGAAGTAGCCCAGGCAGCTTGCACTGTAGAAATGCCACCACTCTCACCCTGTATGAGTGAAGAACTTTTGGATTCAGAATTGCATATTCTTATCACCCCTAGCCTGAGAGAAAAGACAGAATCTGAACTGAAATTTGAAGAGGATGAGAGATGGATCATGATGGAAACTGAGGAGTTGGAGGAAGAGAAACTGTCAGAGAAAGAAGAGACTATTCTACCGATGGATGAGAAAAGGAACTGTTGGGCAGAGGTTTCTGAAGAAAGGGAACGAGGATTCCCTGTAGAAATGATAAGGGTTGTAGGAGATTGTTCAGCTGGTGTTCTGGACACTAAGATAGCCAGTCATCCATCTCCAAGTGGTCAGATGTGCTGCTGTGATGACCCACAGCCAGAGGAAGACCATTTGGCATCTATTCCTCAAGATTTACACCTTGGTTGCAGCTGTATTCTCACTGACAGGTATGTTATATGTGAAGTAGAAAACACAGCTCCTCAGCATCAAGAAAGTCTCCTTCCAGATTCAGAATGTTTTGTCAGTCCTGCTTTCCCAGAGCAGTTCTCTGACACAGATTCAGTGCAGATGTTTCTTGAACTTGAAAAACAGTGCTTATGTGAAGAAGCAGAAATTCCTCCATTTGATTTGGAGAATCCAGCCTCTTCAGAAGGGCTGACTTCATTCCAAGATGAAGAAAAATCACTCTTAGGCTGTGATTTTCTCGGGGCTGCCTCAGGAACCAAACATCGTGTAGCTCCTGTGTTGAATCATGGGTCTACTGATGCCCTGAACTGTCCTCAGGTGTGTGTTCCTATGGAACCTGGCACCCAGCCTGACACTAAGAGGGAAACTTCAGTTCTTAGCACAGGCGGGTGTGAAAAAGTGCCTTTTAGCCCAAGGGCTGCTGAAGAACCTCAGTTAGTACCGAAGACTGATATGGAGTTACTAAGAGAGTTAAACACTAAAGGATCACTGACCTCTGACCAAAAGGATTCCTGTGAGGAAAAAGGACTTGCTCCTGTTGTTTTGGTATTGGCTCAACAAGACAGTCATTTGTCCCTAACAGATGCTAGCAAAATGGAAAACACTGAAGAGTGTGGAGAAAGACTGTCTCCCAAGCCTGTTTTTAACTGTGAACAAATAGACTATACTTTAAGACTTAAAGAGCAAGAGTGTCTGCAGAATTCATCTTTATTGAAAGAAGAGGTTAGTTTGGAAAGTGGGGAAATAGAGAAGAGCCCTGGAGGGAGTGATCAGGTTCCCTTGAAAAAGGCAAGCCCCTTAAAATTACCAGCCAGGGAAAATGGACCAGTTGGGGATGAGGACCATGTAGTAAAGGAGCAGGCTTGGGAGACCAGGCATTTGGATGGTCAGACTCAAGCACACTCTCATAGGTATATTCTGGAACAGGTTTTGGAGACACACAAAGAATTGGATTCCCTAGGCCTGTTTCTGCAAATGGAGGGAGCAAAACTTGGTGAAGAGAGCTTGGAATCTGCTAGTCAGGTCAGACCAAAGTGGAGTATGGCATTAGAAGAAGCAGACCTGGTGGGAAAAAAAAATTCAAGCCTTTTACTTCTTCCCAGTGGAGAGAGGGAAATTGTCAGAGATCCTCTTAAGGGAAATAATGGTGTACCAGTTACGATGGACCTAGGAACTGTCATGGTAGAAAATGTCCCTGTTGCTGCACTGGACATCACAGGGAAGGATACCCCCCCAAATGCAGTGCCTATGTATGTCACCAGTGCAGATTCCTTGACTGCTGCAGTGTGCATCACATGGGATGAGGCCCCCACTGCTGCAGTGCTTGCCAGGCGAGGGGATGACTCCAATGTTTCAGTGTCCATCACAGGGGAAGAGGCCCCAAGTGCTGTAGTGCCTGCCATGGAAGAAGATACTCCCAAAGCTATAGCGCCCATCACAAGGGAGGATGCCCCTGATGCTACAGTGCCCATCACAGGAGAAGAAGCCCCCAGAGCTGCAGTGCCTATTACAGAAGTTCCCAGCAATGTAGTGCCCATCACAGAAGAGGATGCCTCCAATGCTGCAGTGCCCACCATGGAAGATGATGCTTCCAAAGGTCTGGTGTCCATCACAGAAGAGAAGGCCCCCAGTGCTGCAGTGCCTGTCACAGGAGAGGATGCCCCCAGGCCTGCAGCTCCCACCGTGGAAGATGATGGTCCCAGTGGTCTGGTGCCCATCCCAGGGGAGGATGCCCCTGCTGCTGCAGTGCCCATCCCAGGGGAGGATGCCCCTGGTGCTGCAGTGCCCATCCCAGGGGAGGATGCCCCTGGTGCTGCAGTGCCCATCCCAGGGGAGGATGCCCCTGCTGCTGCAGTGCCCATCCCAGGGGAGGAGGTTGCCCCCTGTGCTGCAAGACCCACTATGAGAGAGGATGTACCTGTTATTACAGTTCCTGCCTTGGAGGAGTTTTGTTCTGTGGTAGTATTTCCCTTAGAGGATCTACCAGCTGACATACCCATCCTGGAGTATTCAGCCTCTACTTTTTCAGCACTTTCTGTGGAAGAGGCTGCGCCCACTGTTGTGCAACCCATGGAGGCCTTGGCCAACCTAACACCTGGAATAGAGTTGCCTGGTACCGTGCTTTATACAGAAGGATCCCTGGATGTGTCGAACGAATTAGTTTACAATGATGAGGTATTTGTTTTTCACACTCTGTGTGACTCAGTTATGTATCCTTTTGGTTAGGAGGAGTGGGGAAGGGTTGATGGGATGGAAAAAGGAATTGGAAAGTGATCGTGGTCTACCTTGGTGATGGTTGGTTGGAAGTAGCACAGGCCTCTTTTAGCCTTTTTTGATGTCCCATTCTTCCTGTGTACTCTGTACTCTTCTGTTTGCAGTTAGCTGATGACAGAAAATCCAACATACTTTGAACAGATGGCAAATTTTGTAGTTTATGTCCCCACATTTAGACTTGCTCAATCCAAGGGGAAAATGGAAGAAAATCCTGGGTATTATGTAAGAATTTGGGAAAGATTCTTACAAGAAATGGGAGATTTTGCTTCTGTAATACAGCACATTCTCTTCAAAGTAAATTCAGAGTCAAAAGCTGTCAAAACTAACTAAGTCTTCAAACTCATCTAGTTTGATCCTCACCCCTCCCATGTTAAAGATGGGGAAACTTTGAAGTCCAAGGAGAGGAAAGGATTTGCCCAAATTCACACAGGGCTTAGGACAGAAATATGAATAGATTTGGGAGTCAGAGGACCTGGGTTCGAATGTTCTCTGCTGCTTACTCTTTGGGTAATATTAAGCATGTCACTTCCCTTTTCTGGGCCCTTTATTTGTAAAATTAAGAGGTTGGATTATTTTATCTCTTAAATATGATCCTGTGAATTCTGGTCTTCTGACATAAATACAGGGCCATTCTGAGTGCCTGGATTTAGATGAAAAGTAATTTCAGGTGGGAGTATTAGTTAATTGAGAGAATTCAGAACTGAGAAAGCAGATTGGGTACAAACAGCCCATGGATGCTTAGAATTCAAGTGACCATACAGTTAAGCAGAAAATGTTCATAACTTGTACAGACATACATTTGTTCTTTGGTATTTTAAAGCTGCCCCTAGTTTACTGTGTGATCCTGGGCAGATTATTCAACCTCTTTGTTCCTTAATTCTATCACACGTAAAATGTAGGGATTGAACCAGATAATGTTCAAGATCTCTTCCAGCTCTAACAGTCCATGTTCTGATGTTCATTGTTTTAAGGTCCCTTCTTAGATCTAAACATTAGAGTATATGGGGAGATAATTAAAAATCTTCCTCTTCCTTGAGCTTACTGACTGCCTCCCTTTGTTAATCTGGAGGTCACAGAGCCTGTAGAATTGAGGTTGACATCCTGTTCCCACTGTCTGCTTAAGTCTTTGCTCATGCACTGCATATGAGAAGACTCCGCAGAAACAGGCAGGAACGCACCAGGAGATTGCCCCTGTATGTAGGCTCAGCTGCTGAAAATCTTTGCACCTGTGTGTGAGGTTGAGCAGGTTTCCTTCCTGCTTTCTTGTAGCGCCTGCTAAAACAGCCAGTTTTTAACTGGAATCCCCAGTTAAAATGCAGGAGAGGTGATACTTCTGAGTCCTTGTCAGCCCACATCTTAGTTATTTGAAGGGGAAGGGACATGAGAAGGGAAAGGAAAATTGATTGGGGACGTGAGCTAAAGAAATTTAGATCTGAAGGGGACCTTAGAGAAGTCACTTCTCTCTGGCCTCAGTTTACTCCTGTGTAAAATGAGGATAACTGAACTAGATAATCTGTTAAGGGGACCTTTCAGTCTCCAACCTCCTAGAAGGTTATGACTGATTGGGAGGTAGGAGGCCTGAGTTCTAGGTCTGACCTGCCACAGTCTCACTTCAAGACCTTGGGCAAGTCTAGTCTCCTTTAGAACCTCAGTATCCTCATTTGTGAAATGAGGGCTTGGACTAGATCTTTCAGTCAAAGAGCATTTATTGAGTGCTTACTGTGTTTGAGGCACTCTACTAAACATTGGGGATGCAAAGAAAGGCAAAAACAATCCCTGCTCTTAAGGAACTCACCAACTAATGGGAAAGACAATATACAAATTACTGTATGCAAACACAATACATACAGGGTAAACCTGAGGTGATCTGAGAGGGAAGGCACCAACATTCAGAGAGATCTGGAAAAACTGAGACTTGAGGGAAGCCAGGAAATGGAGATAAGGAGGAAGAGTATCCCAGGCAGGAGTACAGCCAGTGAAAATGCTTGGAGTCAGAAGAAGGAATGTTTGGTGGGAGGATCAGGAAGAAGGCCAGTGTCAGAGTTTTTTGAGGAAGGAGGAAGACATGAATGTGTTACTAGACAGCAGGGAAGCAGCCAGTAGACAGGAAGAGATTGCAGATAAGTAATGGAGGAGATGATAGAGGGGACAATCTGAAGAAGATGAGGTTCAGTGGGATCAATTGTACATAGAATTTGGCTTGGTAGAGAGAAAGGCCACCTACCTCTTCATGTGAGTCAGAGGTAAAGGAGGAGAAAGTGGAGGAAGGCATCTGAACGATGTGAAATGGGGAGGAGGGAAAAGAGGGAGCTCTCTGGGAATGGCCTTGATTTTTTTCAGTGAAATATGAGTCAGGTTTCTGAGCTGAGAGAATGGATGGGGAGGGGTGAGGTGAGCCATGAGTTCTTTGAAGGGGAGATGAACAGGTTTGGATAACTGCTATGGTGAGTGGGATCACGAATTGATGAGGGGGGTAAGGGTTGCCTTGCCTCGCCTCATTGAGGGTCCAGTTGAGGTTGTGCAACATAAATTTGTAGGGTGGTTTTCACTCTGTGGTTTTGTGCTTTTTCTCCAGCTTCATTCGATGAGTAGGACCAAAGGTAGTGGGAGCAATTTAGTTCTGTGCTGGGTAAGATCTGCCCCAAGATAAGGGGACCAGGGACTCAAAATAAAGAAGATGATAGTTTGGGGTTGAATTGGCTCACCCAGTGGTCAAGATAGGGGGAAGAGAGGAAGAAGCATGTAGCCAGGCCCCTTTTAGCTAATCATTGCATAGCTGAAGAAACTCAGGCCCAGAAGGTGAAATGGCTTTCTTGGAGCCACTCAACCAAACTAGAATCCAGATTTCCCAATTCTTAGAAATGTATTATTTTTGCTATACTAGTACTCCTCAGTGTTAGTGCTGGTCCTGGTACCCATGAAGGTCTCCTTATAAATTCTTCCCAGCTGCCTCAACACCCTCACCACTATTCCCCTCAAAATTAGCTTGAAATCTCGCCAGTGTCTCATTCTCTGCTGTAAACCCCAAAGCCTGCCTCAGTGCATGTATTTTCTCCATAAACTATCACATGATGCAGATTGTATAAGTGGAATCAGAGTCACTTAACTGAGAAGTTAATTTCACTTGTACTTGTTCAAAGGTTAGTTTGTGTTTCTAAACACTGAGAACCCCATCGATGACTACAGTTACTGCTGCTCTGGAGGTTTCCTTTGTTTTAGTTTGAATATGACTGGGGAGAGTGAATACTTAAAGAGGAGAGTAATACACTGAGAAAAAAGGGGAAGGATATTTTCAGTATGAAAATTTCTTGTGACTTCAACCTCTCAGTCTCATTAATTGCTGAAGGGTTTATACCAGAAAGGCTCTTTGTAATCACAGACATAGGAGAGACTTGGCATTCTTGTTTTGTTTCTTTGTTTTTAATTTTGAGTTCCAAATTTTCTCCCTCCTTTCCTCACCTCCCCCCTCCCTGAGGTGGTAAACAATTTGATATAGATTATACATGTTCAGTCATGTAAAACATATTAGTCGTGTTGTAGAAGAAGACACAGACCCAAAGGGGGAAAAAACACACCAAAAAATACAAAAAGTGAAGAACAGTATGCCTTGATCTACATTTAGACTCCCTCAGTTCTTTCCCTGGAGGTAGATAGCATTTCTTAGGAGACACTTGGAACGAGCACAGCCCTGGGTTCAGATAGCCACTTCAGCACTTTCTAGCTGTGTGTCTGTGGCTAAGGCACTCAATTCCTTTGAGCATCAGTTTCTTGAAATGTAAAACAAGGATAATATCTGTAGTACCTTATTCACTGGTTTGCTATAAGGATCAAATGAAATATGTAAGGTGCTTTGTGAGCCTTTGAAGGCTATGCATGTCCACTACTGCTGCTATTAGTCTGAGGTTAATTCTGGCTTCTTCTCTTCAGGCCCTTTGGTAACAAACTTATGTTGACGTATGGCACGTTGTGGTGTGGTGGAGAGTTTGGGTTCAAGTCTGTGTGCATCAACACTGACTAACTGGTCCTGGATGAGTCTTGACCAGTCTAACCTTCTGATTCCTTGTTTATAAAGAGGTGATGGCAATGTCCTCATTTCACCCCTGACAGAACAAGTGTTTTGTAAACCTTAAAGTTTCATAGAAATGTGACCCATAATCACTGACATTTGACCATAATCTACTTGACTAGGAATCAACTTGTCATTCCTTACTAGCTATGTGACCTTGGGCCAGCTGCTTTGCCTCTCTGGGCCTCAGTTTCTTCCTCTAAAAATAAAGGGGACTACACAAAATGTTTCCCAACCTCTCTTCTAGTTCTGAAATTGTAAGAAGGAAAAACAGTGTTAGTCAACTGACTTTTAAGTCAATCTCTTCTAGGTCTCAGTTTCCTCCTAAAGAGGTTGGTTTTTAATAACATTTAATAATGATTACTATTATTATTGATCAGACATGATAGGAAGAATGCTTTTTCAAAAAAAGTAATAATAATAACGGCGACTGATTTTTATATAATGTTTAAAGATACCTCTATGTAGAGATTATGAAGATGGCTCCTGAGATAAAGGCAGGGCTTAGGGAGAGTAAGAAGAGAAAGAAATGAGAGGTAAAGGGAGGGAAGAGAGGAAACTACAAGATTGCCCTTGCCCCTTTGAAGTGTGGTCTGTTTGGGGCTCTTTAGAGTCCCCTGAATGAATAGGCTTTAGAGGGCTTGCATTTATGTCCTTCATCAAAGGAGTTAAAAGGTAGAGCCAGATCAAAAGCTACAGTCTGTCTGTGGCTGGAACAAATCAGGACACAGTGTTGAAAGTATTTACTGAAACAAAACAAAATATATTTACACAGTTAAATCATCTGAAAAGAGTAAAATAAAATAGTGTGAACTGTACTTGGGAAGCCAAGTTTTTATTTTCTTTTTTCTTTAGATAAGGCCCAGTTATACTTTCTTAACTGACCAGGATTTATCTCCTTCATAAGTTTGTTTCTCATATTTTAAAAGGTTATCTCAGAAGCAGCTGAGCTAAATTGTCCCTTTGTTCATACATGATTAGAATCTGAAAATGCCACCCAGAATGGGAGGTGGATGAATTGTGTTAGATCTTGTTTGAGTCTTTTCTGTAGCTAATTTTAGAAGGAAATTTCTGAAAACCAGAGTGGTCAGTCTGAAGTGTCATGTGTTTAAAGGAGTTGTTCTTAGGGGATTTGAGTTGGCTAGTCACCTCCTCACTTTGTCAGCTCTTTTTCTTTCCTTGCCTCACTGGCTGCGACAGAAAATTGGTAGAAAAGAGGTAACGTGTAAAAGGACAAGTTCCCAAATAGGTTAAGAAGTGCCAAAGGGTCTCTTCAGAAAAAAAGCTGGGTCACCATAGTATCATTTTGTGGGTTTGGCTTAGCAGCCTGGACCCTTCTCTTCATTCATTTGGTTGCTAACTCTAGGAATCCCATGTTAGCAGTGACAAAAAAAAATGGTCCAAGATTTCTACCCCTTGTCACTATTGTGTGTAAATAACAACGTAGTGAGTTTGCACCAGTGCTCTACGTTCTGCTGCCCTGGCAGAGGCCTCTGAAATAGGGCTTAGTACCACTGCACTGACATTGAACAAGATGCTTCTTGCCTGGGGGAGCATTTCTGTGAATTTGGAATGTAGTTCTTCCTAGGCAGCTTTTCTGATTTTTATTAATTTGGGCAGAAAAGCAAAATGTGTTTTCTGAATTCATTCTATCACTTTTAATGTGCTAGACTCAGTTTGTTTTGAAAAAATTATCAGTATTCATTTCCAGCTGCTTTCGTATGCCTTTAAAAAGGGGATGTGATTACTGCTCTTCTTCATTGACTTTCTCACATGAGAAAATACTGAAAGATATTAGAAACTCCTTCTATGAGGATTATTCAGAAGCTGAATTAACAAGTCTTATTATTGACATTATGAGAGATAATTATTGCAGTATCAATAAGATCACAAAGCTGAGAGGGGACCTCAAGATATTCTAATCCAACCCTCTCACTTTAAAGATGAGGAAACTGAGGAATGAAGAGTCTTATTTTGTCATTATTATCAATAATAATTACAACATATACTGGTTTTGTGACCTTAGACAAGACATGTCACCTCTCAGTGGCTCTAGGGAGCTCTCTAAAGCTGCAAGTTGCAGAGTAGGTACTGATTTTCATCAATAGGACTTCTAGTCCAAAAATATATTATTATTATTAATAACTCATTTCTCTCATGCATATCTGTTTATGAAACACTTTCCTCTTAAAGCCTGTGAAGTTAATATTACTGTGCTACCACAACCCAACTTCACCTCCTGCAACATGACTGGAGCACAGCTGAGTAGTCAGTCAGCAAGCATTTATTAAGTACCTCCTCTGCGCCAGACACTAAGAGCTGGGTGTACAAAGAAAGGCAAAAGATGGTCCCTACTTTCAAGGTACTCACAATCTAACAGGGGAGACAATAAGCAAGCAATATGTGCTATTTGCAGACAGTTTATCCTAAATGTGCTATATATTCTATGTAAGAATGAATAGGAAATAATAGAGGGGAAGGCACTAGAATTTAGAGGGATTAGGAAAGGCTCCTTGTAGAAGGTGAGATTTTAGTTGGGACATGAAGGAAGCCAGGAGGCAGAGATGAGGAAGAGCTTTCCAAGCATTGGGGGAAGAGCCAGAGAAAATGCTCAGAGCTGAGAGATGAAGTCTTGTTCAAGGAACAGCTGGGAGGCCAGTGGCACTAATATCAAGGAGTTAAGGTATAAAAAGACTGGGAAGGTAGGAGGGGCCTAGGTTAGGAAGGACTCTGAATGTTTAAACAGATTTTGTATTTGATTCTGTAGGTAATAGGGAGCCACTGGAACTTACTGAGTAGAAGAGTGGCAAGGTGAGAACTTTGTTTTAGGAAAATTACTTTGGCATTTGAATGGAGGTTCGATTGAAGCGCAGAGAGACTTGGGGCCTGTAGAGCCACCAGTGGCTGTTTCAGTAATCTTGAGTGTGAGATGATGAGGGCCTGTATTAGAGAAGTGGCAGAGGAGAGAAGCAAGGTGTATTTGAGAGATGTTGCAAAGGTGAAATCAACAGGCCTTGGCAACAGATTGGGTGTGGGGCTGGGGGGGGTCGTGAGATAGTGATATAGAAGATGACACCTAAGTTTCAAACGTGGGAGACTGAGAGGATGGTGGTGTCCTCAGCAGTAATAAGGGAATTTGGGAGGGAGAGTTTAGGAGAAAAGATAATAAATTCAGTTTTGCATATGTTGAGTTTAAGATGTTTACAGGTCATCCAATTTGAGATGTCTGAAAGGCAGTTGGAGATAAGAGATTGGGGCAGGAAAGGTAGATTAAAGAATATTCAACATAGAGATGATAATGAAATCCATGGGAGCTGATGAGATCACCAAGTAATATACGGAGAGAAAACAACCCAGGATGGAACTCTGTGGGACACCTATAGTTGGAATGTGTGACTGCTACCAAAGTATCAGGAGACTTAAGTGGTTAGATAGGTAGGAGAAGAACCAGGAGAGAGTAGTGACCCAAAAACCTAGAGTATTGAGGAGAAGGGGGTGATTGACCATGTCAAATGCTGCAGAAAGGTCAAAAAGAATAAGTAGCCTCCCCATAGGAATTCAGCCCTTTCTTGGACAGAAATACCAATGTCCTAACTCCATGTTACCTTGAGGTTAAGGCTTCTTTCCCCAGGAAGTCTTACTTTGTAAAGCAATTTGACTTTCTCCACCCTCCCTTAAAAAATAATAAAAAAAAAATGGTATGCACAGGTCCTTTGGTTCTTTTCCATTACCAGTAGGAACCCCATCTGTGGTCACCATGATCCATATTTTACTTTGCATAAAACTAAAGTACAGGGACCTTGTCCTCCTCTCTTCCCTGTTCCCTCTGTTTCATCTACTAAGGGATTCCCAGAGTTCCTGGCTTTTTCATATTAAGGTGTGGTAGAGCTAGGATTAGAACTCTGCTTCTAATCAAAGACTTTTTCTTATACCATAAAAACCATCTTTTCCTACTTAATCTTAGAGAGTAAACATCTCCTATCTTGAAACAAATTGATTAAATACTTTGGCTCTTGCTGTTTTCCTAATCCTGTAGTATCAGCGGGACTTCACCTACTTTCCCATAATATGTAACCAGTCGGTCTGATAGATAATTTGTAAACTGAAAGCATTCTTCTCATCAAGTTGTTGATCAATTCTGCAGGGGGACCATTAATTAATAGGGGTTAGAGCTAGAAGTTACTTTGGAAATGGTCTAGTCCAGTCCCCTTATTATACAAATATAGAAACTCAGTCACAGAGAGTTTAAATGATCTTTCCAAAATCACACAGGGAGTCTGTCACAGAGTCTGGATTTAAACCCAAGTCTTTTGACTCAAAATTTGCATCACAGCAGAACATGGGAACTATGTGTCTTAAGAGACCAGTCATCATCATTGCCTTTAGGTATCCAAAGTGTTTCCAAGTAGAAAAGACTTAGAATGGATTTAGTATAGCTCCAGAAGGCAAAATTAGGAACAGCTCTCCATCAGGAAAGACTTCCTATAAACCAGAGCTATCCAGTAGAACGGATTGCCGCAGAAAGTAGTACCCTGTCACTTGGGGGAGGAGAGAGAAGTGTTTTGACACAGAGGATAGATGACTATTTAGGGATATTATAGCGGGGATTTTTGGTTCAAGTAGGGATTGGATTGCTCAGAGCTTGTGTAACTCTATGTCTGGTATAGTTACAGCTGATCCACATATCTTTAGTCATATCTTGTACTGCTGTCATCGTTGGTGTACTAATTTGGGTTTTGGCTAAGTTACCATGAGCCTAACGCAAGGTTTCAGGTTTTCCTCGGCATTGCTTTCTGGGGCTACTCCATCTCCTGTCCTGTCGTCTCATTTGGCCACCCTACCTGGCACTAGAATCCAGGAATCTTATAGTATTGAGAGATGACCTGGTTGTCCTTTGATTACAGGAATTCTTAGTATAGACAGCCTTTCTCTGCTTTGGGAAAATTAGCTTTCTCCCCATTGTTCTTGCATAGCAAAGACACCCTTTTTCCCTTCTAAGGCTTTTTCGAAATTCTTGGTAATTTAATATAAAAAGGAGTGTGTATAGAATGATTTTGCATACACACACATACACATACATATTTGTGTTTAATAGTAGCCATCTCTAGGGTGGGGGCAGGGGGAAGGAGGGAAGAAAAAAGAAAGTTACATGATAACTTTATTAACTATTTAAAAGGAATAGCAAGTTGTACATAACAGATTTGCAGTTTCATGTGCAGTAATCCTTTTTTTTTTTCAATCCTACTATGTTTTGGAAATGCTTTTCTTAAGTTCAGAATAAAATAAATAATGATTTATGTGGAGAAAAAAATAAATCCTTGGTGCTGAAGAATGGAGAATTTTAGCAGTAGGGTGCAGAATGTGATTTTAGAGTTGATGAAGGAGAGCCTAAATATTAAATTAAAGTCAGTCAGTAAGCATTTATTAACTGCCCACTATATGCCAGGCACTGTGCCTAGCACTGGGGATACAAAGAAAGGCTGAAGACAGTCTTTGCCCTCGAGGAGCTCACAGTCTCATGGGAGACAACAAGCAAACAGATATGTACAAACAAGCTATGTACAGGATAAGCAGGAAATCATTAGCAGAGGGAAGGCACTGTTAATTAAGAAAGGGTAGGAAAAGCATTCTGTAGAAAGTGAGATTTTAGTTAGGACTTAAAGGGAGCCAGGAGGTGGAGATGAGGAGGGAGAGCATAGGGATGCCAGAGAAAATCCCTGAAGTTGGGAGGTGGAATGTCATATGTGAGGAATAGCCGGGAGGCCAGTGTCAATTAATCATAGAGTCCATAGTGGCAGGAAGGTATAAGAAGACTGGAGGAGGAAGGGGGTAAGCTATGGAGGGCTTTGAATGCCAAACAGATTTTATATTTGGTCCCGGAGGTAACAGGGAGCCAGCCATTGGAGTTTATTGAGTGGAAGGGTGGCCTGGTGTTGGAGTCCACTTTGACAGCCAGATTGAAGTGAGGAGAAGCTTGTGGTGGACAGATCTACCTGCAGGCTATTGTGATGCTCCAAGCATGAGGTGATGAGGGCCTGTAGCCTGGTATTGGCAGTATCAGAGGAGAGAAGGGGGCATATCCAAGAGACATCCTAGTGGTGGAATCGATGGGCCTTGGCAACAGATTGGATATGGGGGAGTAAGAGAGAGAGTAAGGAATAAAAGATGACACCTAAGTTTTAAACCTGGGAGACTGAGAGGATGGTGGTGTCCTCAGCAGTAATAGGGAACTCTGGAAGGGAGAGAGTTTAGGGGAAAAGATAATGAATTCAGTTTGGGACATGTTATGTTTAAGATGTTTACAGGTTATCCCGTTTGAGGTGTCTTAAAGGCAGTTGGAGGAGAGAGATTGGTGCAGAAAAGGTAGATTTGAGAATCATCAGCATAGAGATGGTCATTAAATCCATGGGAGCTGAGGAGATCAGCAAGTGGAATAGTATAGAGGGAGAAGAGAAGATAACAGGACAGCATTCTGTGGGATACCTTCAGTTAGAGCGTATGACCTGGATGGGGATCCAGCAAAGCAGACTGTGAGAACAAGTAATCAGGGAGGTAGAGGGGAACCAGGAGAAAGGAATATCTCAGAAACCTAGAGAGAAGAGATTATTAAGGAGAAAAGAGTGAACAACAGTTTCAAAGGCTGCAAAGAAGTCATGAACATGTTGAGACAAGGCCATTGAATCTGGCAACTAAGAGGTTACTGGTGACTTTGGAGAGAGCAGTTTTGGTGGAATGATGAAATTGGAAGCTGATTGTAGGGATAGAGAGTGAGAAGAGAGAAGATGGAGGCATCTATTATAGATGGTCTTCTCAAGGACTTTAACCACAAAAAGCAGGAGAAATATAGGATGATTTCAGGAATGTAAAGATGATGGAGGAGACATGAGCAGTAGGGAATGAGCCAGTAGACAAGGAGAGACTGATGGTAAGAGAAAATGGGGATGGTGGGAGGAGCAGTTTTTGAAGAGATGGAATGGACTGGCGTTGTTAGTACAGGGAGGAGGTAAACTGGGGAAGTAGTAGGTCTGCCTTTCTTTGCGAGGCTGGGGTAAAGGAGGAGATAGTGGCAGAAGGCATCTGAGTGATTTCAGCTGAGGAAGAGAGAGAAAGATGGAGCTCATGGCAAATGGCTTTAATATTTTCTGTAAAATATGAGGCAAGGTTCTCAGCTGAGGCAGTGGGAGGCTGAGAAGCTATAGATATAGTTACATAGAATTTTTTAATAGTTTAATTGTAAATGTGAGATTCAATGATTTTTAAGTTTTAATTTCATGACAGATTGTCCCACCCTTGTCACTTATCAGCCCTGAGGCCTTGGGCAAGTGACTCCCATTGTCTAAGCTTCAGTTTTTGACCTGTAAAATGAGGTAGTTGGACTATATGGCCTCTAAAGTTCCAGCTCTAAATCTATGTTGCTAAATTTACAATGAAGTGATTTCCAATGCCACCTATCTTGTACAAAAGATACATTATTGACCTGCCCAGCTTTGTTTTAATAACTTGGGATTTTTACAGCCTTTTCCATACTTAGCTGCTGACACCATCCCAAGGCCATGCATTTTTAATATTTTAGCCTAAGATTAGGTAGGGCTGCAAGTTGTGGCCATGGACTGGAGACTATATGGATATTTTACCTTGGATGTTGATTTCATTGATCAAAGAGTTACAAACATAGTGGTGAGCTTTTGTCAGCTAAAACAACTCTCAGTGTTATCTTTCTTTTAAGTTAATTAATTAACACTTAATTTTGTGAAGTTGTAAAGGTGATACTTTTCTATTCCCTGTACCTTTGGCTTTAAAAATTAAGCAGTCTGGAACTTCTTGCAATAAAGACTGAAGCAATGCTAGGTGTTGGTTACTTCCCTGAATGAATTGTTGCATCTAGGGGGTTTAGACTTTTGTTCTCTGCTTGCAGAAAGAGCAATCTAGGCTTTATATATACTTGTTTGGGGATTCCATTATTCTATGCATACATGAGTTGAAATATAATAGTTCAAAATAGTAGTATCTCACATTTCTCTAGTACTTAATGGTTTACAAAAGCACTTTGCTCACTACTTGCAGTATTATCCCATTTTACAGAAGGGGAAACAGGCTCAGTGAAGTCACTGATCAGAGAGTTGTATCCATAGTGATCAGTTTGGTCAGCTAAAACAAAACTCAGAGTTTGAGTTCTGGTATAAAACAAACTTAATTTTATAAGGGAAATGGTTTATCTGTGGTAACAAAGCTAATAATATGGTAGAACCAAGATTTGAGCTTAGGTTCTTGAAAAGGCATGAGACTTAGAGTCTTCTCTACTAGATGTTGTTTCCCATGTAAATAACCTGTCTTCTTCCTTCTGATTTGTTTTCTAGCTTGTCCTGAATAGTCATCACATTCTGAGCCTTCTGAAAGGGATTCATTTTAGCTGTATATTATGGTAGATCTTAGTCATTTTCACCTAATCCAATTGTCTTTTTGATTTGCCATGATCCAGATGTTTCAGAAAGAGCAAGTAGATCCCCTTCAGATGAAACTGCAGCAGGTGAATGGACTCGGCCAGGGCTTGATCCAGAGTGCAGGAAAAAACTGTGATGTGCAAGGCTTAGAACATGACATGGAAGAGATCAATGCTCGATGGAACACACTGAATAAAAAGGTGAGTGATTGAGGACAAAGGGGAAACTGATGGTCCTGTGACCTGTGAACAAAGAGCACTTTCTGGAAGCAGTAGGACTGGAAAATGAATAACCTGAATCCAGATTCTCCTTTTAAGATGCAGTCCCAAATCAGACTGTTGAAAGACAGGCTATTAGCTTGTGGGGGAGGAGAGCCCAGGAATGTGTTACAATTGAAATCAAGATCTGTCTTTCTGTTGACCTGACTTATGTACACACAATCCAGGTAGCACAGAGAATTGCACAACTACAGGAGGCCCTATTGCATTGTGGGAAGTTCCAGGATGCCTTGGAGCCATTACTCAGTTGGTTGGCAGACACAGAGGATCTCATAGCCAATCAGAAGCCTCCATCTGCTGAATATAAAGTGGTGAAAGCCCAAATCCAAGAACAGAAGGTAAGTGAGAATGTTGGGACAGTGAACCATGACAATGCTAGGGAGTGGAAGGCCACACAGTTGTATGCATTTTGAGAGCACAGCCGGTAGCTTTGAATAAATTCATAATTCATGGTGGTGTGGAAAGGAAAATAGGAACTGTGATTTCATGAGCATATTTTAATCTCTGTGGCTGGCATTCAGCAGCTAAAATGACTTTATCCTATTCTTTATTGTACTAGAGACCTCTGCTTATTAGTCATACTCCCTGTTTCAGTGTTTGATCTGTGGTATTATGTTTAAAAAAAAAAAAAAAAAGACAAGTGTCTGGGTGCGTTAGGTAGGCCAGCCACCGTTTACTGGGAAATGTCTATTTCATTTGTGGCATAGTTAACTTTATATGTATCTGAATTTATCTTAGTAGTTACGCTAAATATTTAAATGTTAAAAGCCTCTGCTCTTCTGTCTTTAAATACTCATATATGTGAAACAGATCATTGAAAGGGATATGAAAAATTTATTTGAGACTGAAATTAGCCCTTGCTTGGAGATGGATAGCTAGGTATGATGGAAAGGGCCCTGTCCCAGGAGTTGGGAAAAAGTTTAAATTGGTGAGTCTGCCAAGGGCTACCTATGTGACCTGGGCGAGTCCCTTCCCCACTGTACCAAACCTTGTTCTGCAGAATCCTGGTGTTCCATGTAATGTGAATTGTTGTTACATGAGGAAGTTTCAGTGTTGCTACTTTTCCTTCTAAAATTTTAAATGTGATGTAACAAAAACTGTTATTACATTATGCATTTTTTAGGTGTGTGAATAGGCTTCCATCTACCTTATTTTGCTTTAAAATTTCCCTAACTCCTCCTGTATTCCCCAGGGATATTCCATACTCCCAAACCCCCTTGGTCCAACATTTATGTTAGTTTCTTCAGTATATTTGAAATATACAGTTTCCAAAGTATATAACTTTTAACTATTAAATCTGATTGTCTTTTCCCAATCTTTATCCTTCTTGACCCCTCTGCAGCTTTTCAGAATATTGACCAGCTCCACCCTCTGCATGTTTTTCTCTCCCCTTGGCTTTCATGACACTGCTCTTTCATGGTTCTCCTTGATAAAGCTTGGATTGAACCTTTTCAGTTTCCTTTGCTTAATCATTATCCATGGCCCTACTCAATCATGGCTGTCTAACAGGTTCTGTACTCCATCCTCTCCTCTCTCTAAAGATAATCTTTTATTAATCTCATAAGTTTCCATGGGTTCAATTTTCATCTGTATGTAAACTGCTCCCAAATCTATATATAAATCCCAAATCTCTCTCCTAACCTCCAGTTTTGCATTACCAACTACCTGTTGGACCTTTCTACTTTAATATCCCATCATTATCTCAAGCTTGCTATGTACAGGACCTCATCTTTCTCACTCTCCCATGCCTCTAACCCATCTCTCCTCCAAACTTATTTCTTTCTCTTAAGGGCACCTACCACCCTTCTAGTCACCCAGGTTCACAAATAGAAGAGTCATCCTTGACTCTTTGCCCCGTATCTTCAGTTCCTTGCCACATCTTTTCAGTTTTGTCTGCACAGCATCTCCTTATCCACCCCTTCTCTCTGTTCACGTAGTTCAGACCCTCATCACCTCACTTCTGGACTACTTTAGTAGTTTCCTAATTGCTTTCCATGCCTTCATCCTTTCCCCTCTCCAAACTATCTTTCACACAGCTTTTCACAAAAATCATCTTCCTAAAGCATGGATTCTATAGTTTGACTCCTCTGCTGAAGAAACTTCAGTGGCTTTCTATTGCCTGTGGCATAAAATATGAACTCCTTAATTGTTGTTTAAAGCCTATCACAATCTGTCTGTAGTCTTCCCTTACACATTACTCGCTTTCATGTACTCAACCTTCTAGCCACCTAACCTAATCATAGTTCCCTAATCTCAGCATACCATTTCTTATGCCCTTTAAAGAGTTGTCCCCCGTGTCTAAAATGCATGCCTTCCTTCCTAACTTTGCTTCTTAGAATCTTTAACTTCCTTCAGGTTTCAACTCAAGTGCCACCTCCTATGGAAAACCTTTCCCGCTTTCTTACTCTTTTCCATTTTCAGTTGTTCCATATTTATTTACCCACATAAATGTTTTATCCTTCCCGTAGAAAATAAGGCATCCAACACAAGGATTTCTTTTTTTTTCTTTCTTTGTTTTGTTGTTGTTGTCGTTTTGTACCCACAGCACCTAGCACAATGCTTTGCACACATGAGGTGTTTCAATAAACATTTGTTAGATTTAATTGGATCAGCCCCCAAAGTATTCCATGACTAAACTAATTTGGATAATACAGGTATTCAGAGATATTGCAGGTTCAGTTCCAGCCCACTACAGTAAAGCAAATATCAAAATAAAGCAAGTCACATAAATTTTTTTATTTTCCAGTACACATAAGTTATGTTTATACCATATTGTAGTCTGTTAGGTATGCAATAATATGTCTAAAAAGATATACGTACCTTAATTTAAAAATACTTTATTGCTAAATATCACCTTAGCCTTCAGCAAGTTGTAATCATTTTGCTGGTAGGAGGTCTCATCTCATTGTTGCGGACTGCTGATTGATCAAGGTGATGGTTGGTGAAGGTTGGGGTGGCTGTCTCAATTTTTAAAAATTAAACAACAATGAAATTTGCTGCATCAATTGACTTCTTTCTTGAAAGATTTCTCTATAATATGAGATGATGTTTGATTACATTTTACCCATAGTAGAACTTCTGTCAAAATTGGAGTCAGTCATTTCAAACCCTGCCACTGCTTTCTCAACTAAGTTTACGTAATATTTTTTAATATTATAGTGTCTCGGGGATAGGGAGGCCCGAAGAGAGATGGGAATGGCAAGTCAGTGGTACAGTCAGAACACATGCAACATTTATCTTATATGGGCATGGTTCATGGCACCCCAGAACAGTTACAGTTGTAACATCAAAAATCACTGATCACAAATCACCATAACAGATATAATAATAATGAAAAGGTTTGAAATAGTGCAAGAATTACCAGAAATGTGACACAATCATGGTATGAATGCATGCTGTTAGAAAAATGGCACCAGTAGACTTGCTTGATGCCGGGTTGCCAACAAAACTTCAATTTACTTTTTAAAAAAATGCAATATCTGTGAAGCTTGATAAAGCAAAGCTCAATAAAACAAGGTATGCCCACATTGGACCGCACTAGGTGATTTCTGGCTTTTTTGGCTCTAACATTCTGTGATTTGGCATGTCCCATTATCTTTGAACTTAAGATAAAAAAATCAGTCTAGTATCTCCTTGCCCCATTGAGATCTGACTTGAGCTTAGAGGTTGGTGTTTTTTTCAGGCTGAGAGATATCTTTCCTGACAGCCTTGTGACTTTTTTTTTCCTTGGGAAAAAAATGTGTGTAACAGCTGCTCCAGAGGCTCCTGGACGATCGCAAAGCCACTGTGGAAATGCTTCAGGCAGAAGGGGAAAGGATTGCTCAGTCTGCTGAGTTGGCTGATAGGGAGAAGATCATGAGCCAGCTGGAGAGTCTGGGAAGAAGATGGACTGAACTATTAAGCAAGGCAGCAGCCAGGTAAAGACAGAGGGAAGCAGGGGAGGACAAGATACTTTGTTTTTCTGTTCACTTACTTGAACTCCTTCTTGGATCAAATATGGGTCAGTTTATGTTTCAGTAGGATCAGCAACCTAGGGTGCTTGTATTATACCCATAGCACATAGCCAGTGTTGGAAATCCATGTGATATTGAAATAAATAGCCCTGAATTTGTGTCAAAGATGCCATTAGGATCAATGTGATGATTATCACTAAGCAGCAACATAAGTTTTAAGTGTTCTAATGAATGGGAACTGACGTAATGGGCTCCAGCTGATCTGCTTTAAGTTTAGGTGTGATAGAGATAATCTATTTAATTTCTAAATCAGAAACACTGCTCTAGTAGGATTATTCTGTTACACTTGCTGTATCAAGTGGTGGGAGTATATTTAAAAGAATCTGGCCAAGATGTTCCCCATTTTCTCTCCTCCCACCCTCCAAGTTTTTGAAATAGCCTTTTCCCTTTATTTTTAAAAGAATAATTCTTTTGAAATGAGGAGCTAAAATATTCTGAAAATTTTTCTCCTCTTGTACGCCTACTGGTTTCAGCCAGAATTATTTCTGTAAGTAGGAGCAGTCAGTCTACTGCCTTGAGGAGATGAAAGGAACTTTAAGATGCTACATGAACTCTTTGCTTCTGCATTTCCTTTATTAGCAAATGGCCACATGACAGACAGTATATGGAAGCAGTTCTTTCTGTACACAGAAATGAGATCATTGTGTTTATTGGAAGCAGGTAACTTGTAATCAGGGCAACTAGGTGGCCCAGTGGGTAGATTGAGGGAGGGAGACCTGAGTTCAAATGTAGCCTCAGACAATTACTAGCTGTATGACCCTAAGCAAGTTACTTAACCCTGTTTGCCTCAGTTTCCTCATCTGTAAAATGAGCTGGAGAAGGAAGTAGCAATTCCAGTGTCTTTGCCAAGAAAACCCCAAATGGGGTCATGAAGAGTTGGGCATGACTGAAACAAATGAATAACTACTTGTAAGCTTGTACCATTCCAGATGTAGACACTTCTTAGTTAAAAGCTAAGTAGAGAGTTGCTATAGAATGATAATTCATCTTATTGTGTATTCAGTTGGTTCTAACTTTAGCCCTGCTCTTTGCCCCACTATACTAGATGAAGTGAATGTTCTAAGGGAAATAGAAGACCAGGATTCTAGGAACTTGTGACCTTCCCCACATCCCAGAGGTAGCTAGGATTTCCTTCCTGTAGTTTCCATCTTTGAATCCTAGTTCTGCCTTCTCAGCCTAGGCAAGGAGAAAAAAAATCTAGTCCCTTTTCTATAAGGCAGACCTTAATGCCTGATCATAAGCACTAAGTTGCTATTCTGGTTGTTGTTTTTTTTTTTTGGCAGGGCAACTGGGGTTAAATGATTTGCCCACGGTCACACAGCTAGTACATGTGTCAAATGTCTGAGGCCGGATTTGAACTGAGGTCCTGACTCCAGGGCCAGTGTTGTACTCCCTGTGTCACCTAGCTGCCCCCTAAGTTGCTATTCTGCATCATTTAATCATAACGTTAAGAATGTGTCATGATACTTTTATGCCAAAATTTGTTACGAAACGGCACCAGAATGATGTGTAGACAGAGCACTGCCCTAGGAGTAGTAAGCTGAGATTCTTTTGGGGGGGGGCGTGGGGAGGCAGGGTGATTGGGGTTAAGTGATTTGCCCAAGGTCACACAGCTAGTAAGTGTGTCAAATGTCTGAGGTCGGATTTGAAGTCAGGTCCTCTTAACTCTAGGGCTGGTGCTATACTCTTTGAGCCATCTAGCTGCCCCAGTGAGCCAAGATTCTTGTCCCTGGTGTCTGTGTCCTTTTAGGAGATCCTTTAATCTCTCTGGGCCTCAGTCTCCTTTTCGGAAAGATGAGCAAGTTGAGTTGGATACACTCTGAGGTCTCTTCCAGCTCTCATATTCTGTGACTCTAGAGAAAAAGAGACAAACTAATGGTATTAAAGAAAGGTAAGGTGTCAGCAGGAACTTAGTTTGATATGGAAATTTCAGTGCTGTGTGTTGAGAATTCTGAGAGACTATTGAGGTTCAGAAATTTGACTTAAGATGTATTGTTTTGCTATAGTCACAAAAAAAAAATATTGTAACCACATTTTGCTGGCATTGTCAGAGAGTAAACTGACCTGAATACATTAATTTTCCAGATAACTGAAGCTTAAAACTTGAAAGCACCAGAACATTGTTCATTTTCACTTTTGTTCATTGTTAATTAATTGTTAATTTGCTCATTGAAATCTTTCCATTCCTACCTTCTTAAACAGATGGGTCCAGTTTAACCTGTTCTTGGTGACTCATTCACCTTCACTATTGTTTGTTGTGTGTAGAGAGGCAAAACAGAGAGCTGGGAGCCCCGGACACAGGTCCCACCTCGGGCAGCAAGTCCCGGAGAGCTCTGACTATAGCCTTAGAGCGGGAAGGGGCCTGACAGATAAGAAAACTGAGACTCACGGACACTAATGGACACAGGATTCAAGCAAAGTTCTTTCTGAATCCAGGTCCAGCACTCTGACTGTGCTGCATTGATAGGAGTTTCTTACCTTAGTAGCACTTGAAGGTACATAGACCACTTTGCTCACAACAACCTACAGAGAAAGGGGGTTACAACTCCCCATTTGAAGATAAGGGAACTAAGGCTGCCCCTGAGGCTGCCCACCTAGTAAATGGCAGAACCAGAACCAGAGCCCAGGTCTCCAGGCTTTGAGTCTGTTTCTCTTTCCACTCCTTCACAACTGCCTGGCTGTTCAGATGATTCATTGCGTAGTGAAAGGGAAGATAGGAAGGCGTGTCCCTTTTAGATTTTCCATTTCCCCTCGTGGTCACTTCTGGTAGGCTGCTTGCCTGAGCTGATAGCCCTCCACCCCACAGGTCTCTGATTTTGCTGCTTTCTACACTGCAGGGCCAGGAAGCCAGGACTTCAGAGGCCTTGGTTTCCCCTTGCATGATTCATGGATCATATCCATAATATCCTGGACAAGTAGTCACCAATCTCAGACTCAGGTTGCTGTAGTATCCCAGCATAGCCCATTCTATTTTTAGACGTTGTTAATAAGTTTTTCCATAGTAAATGGAAATTTACCTCCTTGTAGCTTCCACCAATTGGTGCTAGTTTTGCCTAATGGAACCAAGCAGAACAAGTCTAACTCTTCTGTAAACTAGAGGAAAAAAGCTCTCATGTCACTGTTAATTCTCTTTTTCTCTGGCTTAGAGAAGAGAACTTCCTAAATCAGGAAGACCTGAGTTCAAATATGACCTCAGACATTTACTAGCTGTGTGACCTTGGGCAAGTCACTTAACTGCGTTCTGCCTTGGTTTTCTCAGCTGTGAAATGGAGCTAATAGTATTACCTACTTACTTAAGAGAATAAAATGAAATAATATTTGTAAAGCACTTTGTAAACTTTAAAGAGCTGTATAAATGCTAGCTGTTATTATTCTAGGATAAATATCACCAGGTTTTTTTTACTTGATTCCTGTTTTCAAGTCCCTTACTGTCCTGTTTGCATGTATTCTAATTAGTCCATTTCCTAAATGGCAGCTAGGTGTCAAAGTAGATAGAGTGCTGCTGGTTCTGGAGTCAGGAGGACCTGAGTCCAAATCCAGCCTTAGGCAAGTTGCTTGAAGACTTACCTCTTAGTGGGGAGGGAGTATGGTAGTGTTACTACAATCCTCTGGCATTTGTCTGCCTTTCGTCTGCTTTGCAAACAGTCACTCCTCCTTGACCCCACCTTGAAAGAGATAAGAAAAAAAACCATACTGAACAAACAGAAACACATTTTTTGTTCTCTTTCATGTCTCTACCCCTGTCCTGAGTAGAAAAAAGCTGATTGTTAGTCATAGTCAAGGAGTGAGAGAATTAAGAACTCCATGCCTGGGCACCTTTGTGGAACAGTCTGCCGTTCAAAAAAAACAAAACCAAAGAACAGCAACAATAAAAACCCCACCGAATTTTCTTAGAGGTGCTTGACTTTTAGACCCTTCAGAGAATTGGGAAGAGTTGGGAGAACTAATAACTTAAGAATTCACCCATCTATGTTACTTAAAGAAGTAAGCAGTAATAGCAGTGAGAGTTTTTCAAGAATCATTAGAAAATTCATTTTAAAAAAACAGATTCAGAGACAACTTATACCATTTGCTAATTTTTACTAATTAATTTACTGATTTACAACAGTTGCCAGATTTATATATTTTCAGTGCCCCAGACTAGGTATTTCATGTATAGTGCAAACATGTTTTAGTGGTTTTTTTTAAATAATTTTCAGGGCTAGGAAGGAGTTTTGTATGCTAGCATACAGAGAGGAGATAGAAGTCCTGTCTGATGATTTCTAACATTTCCTGACTTTTTAACTCTCATATTCATTAAGGCATGAGAGGGAGCCTTGATTCTGAAGGCTTTGTCAGTGAAGCACAGTCTCTTGTCTTTCCTACCAAAATAAAAAGTCCTGGATATGGTCTACATGATACACTGTATTCTATGTCTGTCATATGAGGATCAGTTTAGCTAGGTTCATCAAGATTACTCTCAGGTTGGTGAATTGTCTGGGCCATGAGTATCTGCTATGCCATAAAGAAGTCGTGATCTGCATCAGTGTAGAGTGCTCATAGTGGCAAAATCATGGGTTCTTGAAGTATGGCACTATTCCAATGGATGCCATAGTATCATGTTGTGAAACCATGAGAATATGTGTGCACAGTGCCATAAAATGAGCTCTGGACTTGTACTTAGAAGGGCCTTCCAACCACTAGCTGAGTGTATGCCCTTGAGCAGAAAGATCACATCATCTTCTTGAGTTTCAGCCCTTCTCATCTGTAAAATGGAAATCACAGACCTGGCCCCTTCTGGCAAGGATGTTGTGAAATACCACAAAGATAATGGATGTGAAAATCTTTTGAAAACATTAAAGCTGTATATAAACATAAGGTATAATTCTATTTTCTCTTTACTATGACAGAGATGTAAAGACTCTGGCAGTTTCTGCTAAAGACTAGGTCTACTCTGTATTTGAGTTCATTTCAACAACTGTTTTATAAAATGCCCCCAATATCATGTGCTCACTCACACAGTGTGTGGCACTTGGTATTTTGGGACTGAAGGAGCTAGTAATGTACAGGTTGGTTTGATCTTCTGACCTAGCACCGTCTTCTGTTTTGTGTAGGCAAAAACAGCTGGAGGATATCCTGGTTCTGGCAAAACAGTTCCATGAAACAGCTGAGCCTATTTCTGACTTCTTATCTGTGACTGAGAAGAAACTTGCCAATTCAGAGCCAGTTGGCACCCAGACTGCCAAAATCCAGCAGCAGATTGTGCGCCACAAGGTAGGAAGTGTTTATAATGAAACACTGAGCTGGGAATCAGGAATCTTAGAAACAAACCATCTATCCAGTAGCATTCAGCACCTGTCCTTAGGACCTTATGTTTTTTTACAGGTTTATTTAAAATAGTTTACATCATTCTTGTGTTGGTTGAGATCTCACATCTTTTAAATTCATTCATCAAGCATTTAAATGTCTGCTATGGGTAGAGAACTATGTTTAGGGATTTAGAGGTAATAAAAAGATTGTTTAAAATGTGGACCCTGCCCTCAGGAGCCTTATAGTCTAGTCAGAAGATAGGGTACGCACATAAATAGAACACAGAGTTGAACTGAAAAGTACCTTAAAAATAGAACTTTTGTTTGTACCTCTATGAAGTCCAAAAGGGGACAACTTACTAGGGGGTTGAGAAGGAGGTAGCATTTCAGCTAAGATTTCAAAAGATAGGTTTTCAACAATTAGAGGTGGGGAGGAGGTTTACACTCAAACATAGGGAATGGCAGAAGCATGAAGGTTCGAAAATACGTGGTGTATTCAGGAGAAGGGGTCCAGTTTGGCTGAAGCATCAAATGTGTGGAGCAAAGTAATCAGATAAGGCTAGAGAGCTATGTTGGAACCATATTAATATCTAGAGTGTATGTTTTATGGATATCCATTGCAGGGTTTCAAATAGGACAGTCTGATCAATCTATGCGTAAAGAAAGTTAATCTGATAGCATTGTGGACGATGGACTGGAATTGGGAGCAAGTATAGGCAGGAAGACTTGTCAGAATGCTAGTAGATTAAGCAAGAAGAGTGGTAATGAGACTCTGCACCACCATGGTGACCATAAGAATAAAACAGAGGGGATGGACAGATGGATGGATACCAGAGATGTAGCTGAGGTAGAATAAACAGGCCTTAGATAAAAGTAGGTGAAGTTTGACAGGCTACAATCACAAAAATCTCTTCTGTTGTTCATGAGTATTTCATATTATTTGTACCCTTCAGAGGGTGGATGATTATTTTCATTTGTTTTATCTTTGGTTTTTCATTGTTTTGTGTATACTTTAATTTCTTGAAATTTTTTTTTCCCATTTTGTTTCCGTTGTTCATTTTTTCCACTCCGGATTTTCAGGCTCTGGAGGAAGAAATAGAGAGCCGAGCAGCTGATGTGCAGCAGGCAGTCAGAGTTGGGCATTCCCTCTCCTCCCTTACGTGTCCAGCTGAGCAGGGTGTCCTGGCTGACAAGCTAGAGGCCTTGCAGGCCCGTTACAGTGAGGTTCAGGACTGGTGCTGTCGGAAAGCAGCCCTGCTTGAACAAGCCGTAGCTAACGCCAGACTGTTTGGGGAGGATGAGGTGGAGGTGCTCAACTGGTTGGCTGAGGCTGAGGACAAACTCAGCTCGGTCTTCGTAAAGGATTACAGACAGGATGTCCTACAGAAGCAGCATGCTGACCACCTGGTATTCATGTTTTCCATCCTATTTATTATGTTACTGAATGATCTCATTCTTTATAACTCATTGGTCCTCTTCCTTTTGTCATTTACATTTTAGTCGACCCTAGGATGCCTCAAGGATTGAAAAAAAAAGTCAGCTACTCACTAAGCCATACAATGGTAGAATTAGCTGTGTGTCCAGAAGACCTTTAAAGGGGGATGGGGAAGGGGTGCAGTAATTAATGGAAATGACAGCTGAGGAAAGTGAGATAAATGGTGCCCTTGTTTTATCTGATCTTCACGAAATGTATTTGCTAACCCTGAAGTCTGTCTCAGTCTCACCTCTGCTTTACATCCCTTTCTGTGCCATTAGAGGCCCTTTGACGGAAATATTAAAATGCTATTTTTTTTTCTTTTCAGGCTTTAAATGAAGAGATTGTTAACAGGAAAAAGAATGTAGATCAAGCTATTAAGAATGGACAAGCTCTCCTGAAACAAACAACAGGTATCGTGAAATGAGCAGCTCTAACTACTTGCCTAGTCCATAGGTCACTCACATGCCTAGTCAGTTAGATGATCTATGTGAGCCAATTCCCTTCCTGTGTATGAGAAGTCTAGCCCCTGCTGATCATATTACAGGCTGCTCCAGGGAGTCTGTTGACCCTGTGTTCCCATTTCCTGTTAAGTCTCTGGGGACACTGAAAGACTTTGTTGTCTCACATCTGCTTCTAGATGAAGATCTGCTATGTAGAGTTTCTTTTTTTCTTTCTAAGCAAAGGATTCGGAATGTCATTCTGTAGAAATTTTGAAAAGTGTATAAGAAGAAGAAGACTTCTTTTTCTCATTTTAGGAGTCTCAAAAATGACTCATTTTTTCAACTTCTGAGAAAGGACATTGAAAACCTTTAGTCCAAGTTTAAAGGACAGGAGGGTGGCTATTAAAAGAATATAAATCTGTATTTGTGCTTTACTTGCCAAAGTAGAGTGGACAAGATCCCCCTCTTGATATAAATGATTCACTGCACTCTGTGCTTTTCCCCACAGGGGAGGAGGTGCTCCTCATCCAGGAGAAACTGGACGGAATCAAGACCCGCTATGCTGATCTTACTGTCAGTAGTTCCAAGGCCCTAAGAACGTTAGAGCAGGCCCGCCAGCTCGCCACTAAGTTCCAGGCCACTCATGATGAGTTAACTGGGTGGTTAAGTAAGGTAGAAGAAGAGCTGACAGCCAGTGGAGGACAGTCTCCTAAGGGGGAGCAGATTCCTCAGTTTCAACAAAGACAAAAGGTGAGCCATATGTACACTGTGAGAAAGAAATCTCCCTGCTTTGTCCAAGGCAGGAAGTTAGTGCTTGGGTTCAAGCTCTACGATACCACTCCCCAGCTCACTGGCCTTGGATCAAAACCAAAAATGGTTCCATAGTTTCTTCTTCCACCAAATGGAGACCTTCCATATCCTCCCTGTGTCATGGGAAACAGATTTTGTTAACAAGCCCTTTGAACTCATTACAAGGCATATGATAGGCGAGGCAGCTCTTACTGCCTAAAGAAGCCTTTATAGGGAAGAGATTATGTTCAGTGTCCCCAGGGAATTTGCTTATTTTTAAGAGTCATTCATTCATCCAACAACCATTCAAAAAATTTTATTGAAATCTTTTCTTTTTACATCACCTACTTTTTCCAACACAGCCTTTGCTCTCCCCTACCTGAGAGCTATTCCTTATTACAAAGAATGAGTAATAAAGAGAAAAGAGAGAAATCATTGGAGTAAAATACATTAATTAAGTCTATGTGTTGTGTTCCGCTTCATAATAATAATAGCTAGCATTTGTATAGTGCCTGAAGTTTGCAGAGCACTTTATAAATACTACCTTGTGATCCTCACAACAACCCTGAGGGGTAGGCACTGTTATTTGCTCCATTTTACAGATGAGGAAAGTGAGGCAGGCAGTAGATAAGTGACTTAAATAAGGTCACACAACTAGTAAGTGGATCTGAGGCTGAATTTGAACCCAGGTCTTCCTGACTCCAGGATTAGCACTCTATGCACTATGGCACCACCAACTGCCCATAATTCCCCACTTCTGTAAAGAAGGAAGGGAGGTACATTCTTATTTCCCTTTTTCATTTAACAGGAGGGTTCAGTTTTTATTTCCACTTACACTGTTGTCATTGTGTGTGTTCTTTTCCCATCTCTGTGTATTTACTTTGTATTGATTCACGTAGGTCTTTTCATGCCTCCCTATATTCTTCATAGCCATGTTTTCTTATTGTTTCACGATACTGGATTACACTTTAGTATCACAGTCTGCTTAGTCATTCCCTACTCCATGGATATCCACTTTGTTTCTGGTTCTCTTTCGCTACAAAAAGTGTCAACAGGAATCTTTTGTTCTGTATTGGGACCTTTCTTGCTGTCTTTGACTTGCAATAGAATGTAGGACCTCTGGGTCAGAAGGTTTGGACTTGTTAGTCACTTTCTCAGAATGGTCCAGATTGTTCTCCAGAATGGTTAAACTAGCTCGCAGCTCTGTCAACAGTACATTTAGGGTACTTGTTTTCCCAGATCCCCTCCAGCATTCTCTGTCATCTTAGCAACTTAGCCAATCTGATGGGCATGTGATGCTGCCTCAGAGCCATTTTAGAGATTTCCTCTAATTATTAGTGATTTATTACATAATTTAAAAGAAAATTAAGCTCTATATAAAAGATTGACATTTTCAAGTACAGTCTTCTGTTCTATACTGTATATCAAAATGTTCGTTTTATTTGGTTTTTACTTAAGTTCGATTTTTTTTTGAAAGAAAAAAGACAATAGGTGACATGCTTGTCAAATTTACAAATGAACTGAAGCCTAGAAGTATAATGCATAGGAATGACACATTCAGGATCTAAAAAAGATGAAAAGCTGGCCTGATAGGTAACATCTAAAAGATGGCCTGGATACAACTTTGACTTCTCAAAAACTATGCAAGTGGAACACAAGCTTATTCAATTCCTGCCAAGGTGTAAAGACTTTAAGTATGGTCCTGGGACTCTGTGCCCATCATCCAGGGGAGAATCCTAGCTAATTTTAGAGAGAAAGAATCATTACCAGAAGGCTGATCCCCAGGCAGTAAATTTTTGGCACACAGCAACTGATGAAGTAGTTTGGATGTGTAGTGGTTTAGAGGCAGCTCAGTGGCACAGTGGATAGAGGATGGGCTTGGAGTCAGCAAGATCTGAGTTCAAATCAGGTTTCAGACATTTATTAGCTATGGAACTCTGGGCAAGTTACTTAACCCTGTTTGCCTCAGTTTCCTCATCTGTAAAATGGGACTGATAATAGCAGGGTTGTTGTAGGGACCAAATGAGATAATATTTGTAAAGTACTTAGTATAGTGCCTGGCACTTAACACGTACTATAAAAATATTAACTGCTGCTACTGCTGGTGGCAGAGAGCAGACATTAGTGTGTGTACCTCTTAGGGTACTAAAGTCAAAGCACCGCCTTGTCTGTGCTTCACAGAACCATGCAAATCAGTGGGCTAAGTAAAACTAAAGATAGTCTTTAGTATTTCCCAAGACTTTGATTTGCCATTCATCAACGATCATTGAGTGAATTTTAAAGTCGTAACTATAAAGCAAAGAAAAAATTCTGAAACACCCATGTAAGGTTATTCAGAGCAATTTCAGCAGAACCAGAACTATGTACACTGATTACAACTGCATATTTTTTTAGAAGAAAGGGGAAAAAGGGCCAATACTATTACATGGGGCTAGCCTGGGAAGAGGCACAGAACAAAAGCATCTTGCTGCTTGGTAGTTTTTGGTTGATTTGTTTGGTGTTCTGCCTTATTAAATTTAAGATGGAGGATTTGGGTAATTTTTTAAAGGGTATATTGTTCCTTATTTTTTTTTAAATGGGTCGAAAGGAAGAGGGTATATAGCAAACAGTTTTTACCCAAAGATAAGCTTACTCAGAGGGGCTCCCAACATATAGCAGCTAAGCAGAAAATCAGGTTGGGAAAATACTGAACATTTTGCAATAGAAAAAAAAAAAGTAACTGAAGGAAAGAGGTCAGAACCCTTTTGGGATATGTGACAGAGATGGCATCTCCCCCCGCCCCCGCCCAAGGTAGCTATTAATTGTGTTTTATTTAGCCTGAAAATTTGTGTGACCTGAAAACCTGTCTTGCCTTCCTAGGAGCTGAAGAAGGAGGTCATGGAGCACAGGCTAGTGCTGGACACGGTGAATGAGGTGAGCCGGGCCCTCTTGGAGCTGGTGCCCTGGCGAGCCCGGGAGGGGCTGGATAAATTAGTCTCCGATGCCAATGACCAGTACAAACTGGTTAGTGACACCATTGGGCAGAGAGTGGATGAAATTGATGCAGCTATCCAGAGGTCACAACAGGTATTGAATGTACTCTATGTCTGGACTCTGTCTCTGGAGGGATGTTCCATGTAGGAAGGCATGGTCACTGGGGCCAGTACAAGCAAGTTTCTAGAACAGGAATTACAGGATCAAGCCAAATGGAATCCTGTGGGCAGATCTCAGTGCTGGAGAGCAACTGAGTGAGGATTCGGGAGAATGTACCAAGGCCGAGGTGTAGTTGGGGGTAATTGGACCCTTTGATGGAAAAATGTAAAGAAGAAGTATCTGGAAAGGAAGGAGGGTCTTTTCTAATTATAGCACTGCCAAGCTGGTGAACAGTGCTTTATAGTAGGTAACCCATAGCCCCCAGTTATAGCCTAAATACTTCCTTATTTTTGTCTGAAATAATAAACTCTCTTGGAATTGGACAGACGAGGGAAGGAAGCAAACAGCTGTAATTTCTGCCAAATCATAGATTGTAGACCTTTGATGCTTGAAGGAGACCTAGGCGATCTAGACCAAACCCACTCATTAAATGTGTCAGTCACTTTTACAAAGTGGAGCTAGCTCAGGAAGAAGAACAGCCTATTTCCCGGCTTATTCCCTCTCTTGCTTTCTTAGTAAAATGGTAACTTACTTTTCTTTTGTCTGAGTGTCATTTGACATAGAGCTGCCATGTGCTTTGAAACCTGTGAAAGAGAGATTAAATAAGAGCCCACATTTGTACAACATTTAAAATTTACAAAGCGTTGTGAATTTGCGTTATTTCCTTCTGAGTTCAACAGCCTCGTAAGGTAGGAAGTACAGATGCATTCCATCGGCTTTATAGATCGATAAGGAAATTCTTCAGTGGAGAGTCATTTGCTCGGCTTGTCTTGTCCCAACCATCTCGAACCTGCCCAGACCTCTGGGACAGGCACATTGAAGGCTCCAGCCTTATCCGGACTGAGCTGTTTTAATTATCTGCGTTTGCTCACATGTCATCCTCTCAACCCCATGGAAAGTAAAGTGCTCTCTTGCTTGCTTAGGGAAAGGTTACTTTATCTTTAAATGTTTGTGCAGGCATCTTGTCAGATTTGAAAATGAGGAGGAAGCATAGGTCCAGTCTAGATAAGAATAACTTAATGAAAGAGATAGTTATATGTGTGTATTTTATATATATTCATATTTCTACATTATATGTTCATATTCATGTATATATGCTCCTGTTATAAATATATGGTAAATATTAAATATGTCATTAATATATACAAATACATATAATGTACATTCTTCATTAAAGTTTACAGAGCAACAGCTCTTAAGCAATCTGTCATTGCTTTGGTTCCTGAGGGTTTGACAGTGTGTTAGTGTAACCTGCACGACTTCTGCAGTTTAACAGTCTCCTGTGGAGCTGCTGGGCTCCCTGGCTGAATAAACATCCCTAGATCACCTGTAGTGAGCATGAGACATACCATCATGTTAAAACATTTGTTTAAAACTCTTATGGTTTGGTTTACGGTCTGGTCACAGAGAGGGATTATCAGAAATAATCACTTGTGTATTTTTTTTTGAACAGGGAAGGCAGGGCAATTGGTGTTAAGTGACTTGCCCAAGGTCACATAGCTAGTAAGTGTGTCAAGTGTCTGAGGCCGGATTTGAACTCAGGTCCTCCTGACTCCAGGGCTGGTGCTGTACTCAGTGCCCCACCTAACTGCCCCTACTCATATATTTCAATTATCTTTTGCAGTGAGTGCTATTTTTGGCCATGTACCCATATTCATTTGCTCCATCACATATATCCATATAGGTTTATTCCTACAAAGTTCATTAATTGCTTCCACAGAAATAGGATATTAAATTCAACAGTGTTACGTGAGGCAGTTGGTGACCAGAAGAATGTTGTTATAAACGGGAAATTACATTTTGGAGGAAGGGAGGCTCTGTTAGCATAAGTAGGGGCCTTTTTCTATTAGGTAAATTTGAAGCACTTTAGAGAGTGGACCCCAGCTTGTAGTAATGTGCTTGTTTTCCCATTCCTTTGGCAGTATGAACAAGCTGCTGATGCAGAATTAGCCTGGGTGGCTGAAACCAAGCGAAAGTTGATGGCTCTTGGTCCAATCCGCCTGGAGCAAGATCAGACCACTGCACAGCTGCAGGTTCAGAAGGTAAGTATGATGGTCTTACTGACAGTAGTTGGTGATAATTGCTAGTGTATATAGCACTCTTAAGATTGGCTCAGCACTTTACACACAGTATCTTATTTGATTCTCAAAACAGCCATGTGAGGTAGGTGCTGTTATTATACCTACTTTACAGATGAAGAAACTGAGGCAGAGAGAGGCTGAGTGACTTGCCCAGGGTCATATAGCTAGTAAGTATCTGAAGCTGGGTTGGAACTACGGTCTTTGCCACCCTAGCTGCCCTAATAATCCAATTGGACTTAGAGCGAGGAGTTGATACGCAATGTCCAGCAATGGTTTTCAAAGGATCTCGAAGATCCAGAGTCCATCTAGTACAGCTCATACAGGAACAAGAGTCCTTCCTTATAGTACTGCTGGCATGTCGTCATTCAGGCTTTTCTTGAAGATCTCTAGGAAGGTAGAACTTCTTACCTTCCAGGGCAGCCTCCTCTGCTTTTAGAGAGCTCTGTTAGCAAGTGTTACCTTACGTTAGAACTGTAGCTCCCTTTCTGCAGCTCCTACCCATCGTTTCTTGTGCCTTCGAGAGCTGACCAGAACTAATGGACTCTCTCTTCTTCATGACTGCCCTTCAATACCTGAACAGAGCTGTCGTGTCCTCCCTGAGTTTTCTCACCCCTCGTTCCCTTCAGATATTTCTTTTATGACAGTAACTTGAGGCCTCTCATGATATTGGTCACCCTTCCCCATTTATCAGGGCCTTCAGAGTACATGCAGTGCTCCAAACTGAGCACAGTAAGTACAGCAGATAGCATTATCCTGAGTTAAATAAGATGATCCACTGGCATAGTAGCAGGCCAAGAATTAGTGTTGAAGATTCTAAAGGAAGGAGAGGAATTTCTGGTTTTGTGAAATGGCGAACATGTTTATAGTTAGTGCAGAAGAGAGGGTGGTTAGTAGTTTCTTGGCAGAAATTCAACAGGAAAGGAATTTATTTTTCAGTTAGAACACAGGGCAAACAAGAGCTGGTTATTGTTCAGATTCAGTAAACACCATGTATGGAGACAGCATATGACCATTCTTACACTGGAAGTGTTTTTCCTAAAATTTAACCTCTAAGAACAATGACATAGAAGAAACTGTGTGACGCAGTGGAGTCAGAAAGCCCTAGATTCCCATTCCACCTCAGACACATGATGGCTTTATGACCTTGGACCACCCTACACGTTGAAGAAGGGTTCATCTGCATAGCCAGGAGTTTGGTCTTTAGGAGCTCCCTCTGTTAATTAAAGTATAGGTTCAAGCCACAAATAAAAGGTATGTTTTCATTGGGCTTTTAAGTATTCCTGCCACTGCTACTAGTTGCTATTTTTGTATGTGTGCCTCCAAAACGCATTTATGTCAGAAGCTGACTTCCAGTCTATTGTAGCAAGGGTACCTACTTTGCTGCTTTCAAAACTCCAACCTGAAATGAAAGGCATTGTGGTTAGAGTATTTTGCACTCTTATTAGCTGAGTGACCAAGGGCAAATCATTAAATTTTGATGAGCTTCAGGCAGCTGTATCAAGACTGTAAGTCCTAGATGGGTGGAGAGTTCCCACACCTATGTAATCATGGATCTTTGGCATACTGACTCAGGTAGGTGATTTTAGTCTTTCTGCTCAATAAGTTGTAAATGCTATGTTGGCTACTAAGTCCTGTGATAAAGGAAAATTTAAGATTTTTTAGCGGTAGTAATCATCATAGGTATCTAAGCTAGACAAGCTACTGATGCTTGTTCACCGCAAGTTCAGAATTAAGAATCAGACCATCATAGAGCTTGAGGGAAGGAACCTTGGAAGTCACCTGACCCAGGCCTCTCATTTTAAAAAGGAAGAAACTAAAACCTAGCGAAGATCAGTGATTTTCTCAGGTTTGCACAGGAATTAAGTAGCAGAGCAGAGATTTAAATCCATATATTCCCACTAGAAATGCAGTATTCTTTCTCCTATATTGCCCTACCTTATGGAAAGCTTGTCTGCCCTCATTTCTTTGCTAAACAGCATTTTCCTTTTCAAAGGCTTTCTCCATTGATATCATTCGACACAAAGATTCTATGGATGAACTTTTTAGCCAACGTAGTGAAATCTTTGGAACTTGTGGGGAGGAGCAGAAAGCAGTATTACAAGTAAGTTATTTCCTTATATGTAGCATGTTCAGAGGGTCTGGCGACTGCTTATTCTTATATTGAGGACCAGCACTAAATCTACTTCCTCCCCTGCGTTCACCTTTTAACAACAACGATGTAGAATGTAAAATAGGCACCTGTCCTCTCTTCCTTATAATTGCAATGACTCTGCTCACCCCTCAGTTTTAGGACACTGGTTTTGAGTGATGTTCCCAGGACTGATGATGACTTTGGTCACACTATCCATCTATGCTCTCCTCTGCTTCTCATCTCCCATGACACACACTTGTGGAAACACTGGCCGAGTTGTGAGTCTGGCCATAGAATACACCCTTCTGTGTGTAGAGCCAGCTGACCCATAGAGGGGAAGGTATTCACTGCCTTGTCCCCAGTAGTTCTGTTGCTTTTTAACCAACAGAGCTAACCATTCCAGGCCCACATCTTGTTCATAGAAGCTAACAAATGGAGTGATTCTGATGATGGTAATGATGTATGTAAATAGTGCATTAGGGTTTGTAAAGTACTTTTTAACCTCATGACAACCCTGCAAAATTAGTAGTGCCATGTTGATCTCAGATTTTCAGACCAGAGTTGCGATAACATTTAATATCACCTTACTCTTTCTCAATGGTAGGAGAAAACAGAGTCTTTGGTACAGCAGTACGAGGCCATTAGCCAGCTCAACTCAGAGCGCTATGCCCGCCTGGAGCGTGCCCAGGTTTTGGTGAACCAGTTTTGGGAAACATATGAGGAGCTCAGCCCATGGATCGAGGAAACACAGGCCCTGATAGCACAGTTACCTCCACCTGCCATTGATCATGAGCAGCTCAAGCAGCAACAGGAGGAAATGAGGGTAAGAAGGCTGGCAAGTCAGGAGTTTGTTTTTAAATTTCTGTCACTGAAAATGAGCTCAGCAGTCTGTTTTAAGCAGCTCCGAAGTGATAATCTCAGTCATCTTAATGCCTCATCCATAAAAATAACCTAGGAAGTTTAGATTTATATGAACAGCTTTGCCAAAAACAATCTTTGTGCCAACAACATCCTTCACGTTAGAGCCTAGCTTAATTAGAGCATCAGGCATTGGGTACAGGGAGAATCTAGGGGAAAGCCACCCGAAGAAGGGATGGAATGACTCAGCTGAGTGAGAAAGCCTCATCTGATACAATGCGGTGTCTTTCCTAAGAGTGCTGGAGCCCATTCGTACTCGTTTGCTTTTCATTCGGCCTGCCTTCTGACCGGCCAGCACCCACATTCCTGCTCCACCATGAGCTGCAGGGTCTAACCTGCATAAGTTAGCTGGAGTCTTTGGGCAGGAAGGAGGCATAGCTTGTGCCTACATCCCCGCTTGGCGTGGCCTGCCTGGAATATGCCCAAGGGACAATGGAAAGAGTGAGAGGAAACTGGAGCTGAATCAGCTCTTATAGCCCCTGGAATGTGAGGATTCCCGGAATCTTAGAATATGTGGGGCCTGGTCAGACCACACCAATAAGTAAAAAGCCTGCAGTGGAGATACTCAGGCCATCTCAGTCTCACTCAGCTGGTTCTGTTCTCTGGCACAGCAACTAAGGGAATCTATTGCTGAGCACAAGCCTCACATCGATAAGTTACTGAAGATCGGCCCACAGCTGAAGGAGCTGAACCCTGATGAAGGTGAAATGGTGCAAGAGAAGTACCAGACAGCAGAGGCGACCTATGCCAGAATCAAGGAGGAGGTGCGCCGGCGTGCACTGGCCCTGGATGAGGCGGTCTCACAGTCGGCTCAGGTATGCAACTTTCCTGGGCCTTGGAGAACCTGTGGCTTTATTTGACTATAAATAAGCAAGCAGTGGCTGAAACAGCTCTGCTCTGGAGGCAAGGTGCAGACATGTCTAGCCCAGAGTACTGATTACAGATGTAAAAAGACCAGAAAGTCTTGGATATCTGTGTTCTGTTCAACAGCTCTTGATATGTTTTGCATGGGTCAGTATTTTGCAGCAGGTGTCAGTGTTTCATGACAAGTGTTGATTCATTCCTTTTGGTTCTCTTGATGACATCCCATAGGATTTGGAGTCATATCTAGTTCAGTTCTTTGATTGCACAGACAGGGAAGCTTAGACCCAGAAGGTTCAGAGATTCTTTACAGGGCCCTAGAGGTGATGAGTATCAGGGTTAAGGTTTGAACCCAGGTTGTCTGCTTCCACATCAGGACACTATCCTGCTGCTAGCAGGGCATGACTGTAGAACACTCAGTTTTGTAAACCTTCAAAGTCAGTGAAGGCCAGATTCCTAGAGGAAATGTTGAATCTGGTTCTAGAATGAGAGCATATGAATATTATTTTTTTCAAGAGACTGTCCTCAGCTGTTCTGTTCTGACAGAAGCAGAAACCTAGAAGACTAGGATGGTAGTGTGAGGGTGGAGCGGGAATCCAGAGTGGGAGAGGTCAGAGAGCATGTGCCCCATGGAGATTTGAGTTTAAAGCATGTAACGGCGTACTTTTCAACTAATATAATGACTGGTAGTGATATTTTTGTCATGTCTGGGCATTTTATTCCTGCGTTTAGTCAATTCTTTTGGTTGATATTTGTACTTACTCAAGTTTCTCCCCCACCTTCCGTCCCATCTCTCACTCACATTGTGGAATGTGTTACTGTGTGTTGTTGCTGCCTGCCTCCTGTCTCCCCCACATCGTCACATTTCATTGTTGTGTTGACTGCGCCCTCCATTACAGATTTCAGAGGTAAGGTTCCCACTCCCATAGGTAATTTACTTAATACAGAGAGTAGAGATAATTAGTTACCTTGAGAAGGGGGTATCCAGGGAAAATTTGGGTTTTTTTTACCCTTTTACATAGAATGGCCAGTACAAAGCACTATGTGACTTGAATGGTTGAGTTGCGGTTGGGCGGGGGGAGCCATTTAGAAGTGTGGAGGGCTGGGAAACCATTTCCCTCTCAGAAGATTCTGTTTGTAGCCTCTTGCCAGGGACCCTAAGTGTAGTCATAAAATAAGATCTGCTATATTGATTGAGAACCTTAGGGTTGACAAGTCCCTAAGGGAGAATCTTTAGACTCATTGAAATAGTCCAGATAAATGAACTTGGCATTGGTAACAATCATTAGACGTGTAGTTACACTTTAAGGTTGATAAAGTGCTTTTCATTTCCACCTCCCCAATCACCCTTTTGTTTCCTTCTCTGTGTAAACACACAAAAATATTACTTTGCATGTAAGGGTTTTTGTTTTTAATCCCCAAATCTTCTAGCATGTTTTTACACACTCCTGACTCAGGGTTTCTGACCTGTGAATATTCAAGTTATGCATGCAGCCATCATCTGCAGTGTGGATTCACTGATTCCTATCAGTTTCATAGTCTCATCTCTTTCTTGTTGCATGATCAGGTGTAGGAAAACCATGACAGTGCCCCAAGGTTATCTAGAACAATGATGAACTAAGCAAACTCCTAATTCACTCCCTGGACTACCTTTAAGAATTCCATTTCTATAAGGTCCAAATAGCAATTCATGAAGAATTGTAATCCTTTAAGACAGGTGTCAGCCTGTGCTGGAGGACTGACGGATCTGGGCCACTGGTAACCCAAATAGTGAATAGGGCTAGCCCCATAGGCAATAGATAGCGGTAGACATTGGTATTACTCCCTAAAAATACATTGGAGAAATGAGTGCCTGAGACAGCATCCTACCTAATCAATGTATGTTTGTTTAGTTCCATGATAAAATGGAGCCCATGCTGGAAACCCTGGAAAATCTCTCTTCCCGCTTACGTATACCACCACTGATCCCTGCTGAAGTGGACAAGATCCGAGAATGTCTCAGCGAAAACAAGGGTGCAGCCATGGAGCTGGAGAAGCTGCAGCCATCCTTTGAAGCTTTGAAACGCCGAGGCGAGGAGCTGATTGGCCGATCCCAGGGAGCTGACAAGGATCTAGCAGCAAAAGGTGTTTTGAATCTCTTTCCTTTATTGAGGTCGTTTAACTAATACTTAACTAATGGTTATCTCTTATTTCACACCATATTTATATTTTAATGAACATAAAAGGTTAGCTTCCAACTTTAAGACTTTAAACCTTAAAATGGGCTGTATTGCAAATATGTTTTGAAATCAGTTGTCTGGAACTCAGAATGTAGTTTCTACAAACAGTTTAATGCATAGCAGGTTAGGTTCACAGACCAGCTTCAAAACTAATCATGAATTGCCCGAGGTCAAGTAGCTAGTAAATAGTAGAAGTGGGAGTTTGAACCAAGCCCAGGTCCTCTAGGTGTTTAGCGCACAATATTACTGAGCCATAGTATTGATGTACTTTTGAACCAGACCATTTTAAGTATGAACCATACCTTTAAATGGATCGTAGTAGAAGGGGAGTCCCTGTTCTGTTTGAGCGATCGCCACACCAAGAACCAGGACCACCAAATTCCAATTCAGTTTTCCAGGAGCATATCATGGCTTCATTCTGTCCCCTTTCCCCCAAGATATTCCTGACAGTAGAATCAAAGATTGCCCACATTCCATACCTACCTGGTAGCAGGAGCAGAAACCCTGCCACCGTCACTAAGATAGTCTCAGGGAGTATAGAGACTGTTCTCAGTCCCCTGCAGCCCTGGCAGCAGATGTGGGAACCCCTCCCTGCTCCTGTCCTACAACAGAAGCAGCAGCTCCAGCTCTGGGAGCTCAGTCCACAAGGGAGAGGAGAGAGGTGCTGTCACGCAGTACTACTGAGGATGGCTTCTCCAGTGAAGCATTGGCATTATGCTCTCCTTACTATGACTCATTTAAATACTTGGTTCATTCATCAGCTGGCAACTGTAGCTTAGATTCTCCAGGAGTGTGACATTTCACATTGCACAGCACTTCTATGAGCCAGGCTTCATGCTGAGCTCTGAGGGTGCCCTCCGGATGCTTCCATTCTCCTGGGGAGATAACAGTATGTATGCAGATAAATAAGTATGTACCACATACAAAGTAGATGCACTGTCATTTTTGGCTGAGAGGGAGAATACTAACAACTGGGATAGATTAGAAAAGGCCTCCTATAGGAGGTAGCACTTCAATGGACCCTTCAAGGGAGTTAGGGGTCTTGAGAAACAGAAGCGAAGAGGGTGACAGGCCCGGGGGACATCCAGTGCAGAGGCCCAGAGGAGAGTGGGCAGAGTATCTTATATGGGCACATTGTAGATCTCAGATTAGCCCTTATCAGCTCTTCAGTGATATGTGAGGACTTGGATGGAATTTCTAATGAGACCACGCAACTACATGCATAGGGTGTCATTATTAATTATATTCTTTTCCTACATCAGAAATCCAGGACAAACTGGATCAGATGGTATTTTTCTGGGAAGATATCAAAGCCCGAGCTGAAGAGCGAGAAATCAAATTCCTTGATGTCCTTGAGTTAGCAGAGAAATTCTGGTACGACATGGCAGCCCTCCTGACCACCGTAAAAGACACCCAGGATATTGTTCATGATCTGGAGAGCCCGGGAATCGACCCATCCATCATCAAACAGCAGGTGGAAGCTGCTGAGGTGAGCACAGAAAATAGTAACGTTTGGTCTTATTTACTGTAGGTATTGTTAGCTCGTCTTACAAGTGAAGAAATTGATGATCAGCTAGGTTGTTTAATTTGACCATAGTCACCGAGCTTGGAAGTGTTGGAGATGGGACTTGAACTCAGATCTTCCTTGTTCTCTGTCTACTGTGTTTTATTTTCTCCTGAAAAAATCCTCTTTGATGATAGATATTTGTACTCTAGATATTGCCTCATTCAGATTTCATATTTAGAATTTAGCCAAGCTCAATACCCATTTAACTTTTTCTCCAGAATTCCCCATTAGCTCCCTAGCTCGGGTTTTAGATAACCTCCCTCTGGTGTCATAGCACATCCACTAATTTTTCCCCTTTTCCCACATGTAACTCCTTCCTCCACCCTCTCTGGCAGTCATGGCCTCTCTTTTGCAACCTGCCTCTTCCAGGAGGCTTCCTCGTCCATTCCCATGCTCCATAGACAGTCACTTGCTCCCCAGCCTCTGAGCAGTCATGTGGGCAGCCCTTGCTGTGACTTAAGCTTGTTGGAAGGCTCTTTGGGGGTTTTCATGGATGTGGCAGGGTGTGTGCTGAATCCCTCCAACTAAGCATAAATTCAATCATAATAGGAGTTCACATTTCTGTAGCTCTTTGCATATATTCTCTCATTCGATTCTCAACAATAATTCTGAGAGGTAGGGAGTCCAAGGAGGATTAGTGACTCCATTTTGCAGATAAAGAAGCTGAGGCTTAGAGGAAAAAGATCTTGTCTGGGATCACCTTGTTAAATGGTAGAACTGGAACTTGAACCTAGCACTTATTACTCTAAGCCCAGTGCCATTTCTTCTTTTAAAAAAAAACCAGTCACTTTTATTCTGATGCAGTGGATATTTCCAGCAAACTGAGCCTTCCAAGTATATTCCTCAAAAACGAACAGGGGACTGACTCCATTGCCATTTCTACAATCTGCACGGTGTCTGTAAGTCCTTTGAAGCCAGGCACTGTCTTCTATTTCTGTATCCTTTTAGAATGCCTTGTTGGCAGCCTTTGTAAGCCATAGTTGCTCATCAAATGCTGGAGGAAGAGAAGGGGCCTTCATAAAGTCCTGAAAACCCAGTGCAGCCTCCCCAATCTACAATATGTGCATTTTTTAAAAAGAGGTCTGGAGAGCCTCAATCCTTAAGATATAAAATAGAAGAAAAACCAGAAGACATCTATAGAACATCACTGGCAGCTCTGCTGAGCCCTCTCTGTTCTGAAGATGTGAATTGCATTTAGAGAACTTAAGAGTTGTATCCGTCCTTTCTGTTTTGACTTATCCTGTATTCATTTGCACACAGACCATTAAAGAGGAGACAGATGGTCTGCATGAAGAACTTGAGTTTATCCGAATCCTTGGAGCAGACTTGATTTTTGCCTGTGGAGAAACAGAGAAGCCAGAGGTGAAGAAGAGCATTGATGAGGTATGAAGACAAATTGGCTAGAGTTCTGTAGAAGATGGAGCTCCTGCCCTTGGGCTAGAAAGGAAGCATGGCAGATTTCATTACTTTGGGCCCTAATTTTTTTTTTTCTTACAGCTGAACAATGCCTGGGAGAACTTAAACAAAACCTGGAGAGAGAGGCTAGAAAAACTGGAGGAAGCCATGCAGGCTGCCGTGCAGTATCAGGACACCCTGCAGGTGAGATGCCAGGGGAAGACTGAGCTAAGGGATGGGGACACATGAAAAACAAGTCACCTTTATCAGATGGCCAAGTGCCCAGTCACTCTCAGGACTATTGATTTCCGCTGGTGTAGCTTTAGTCTGTTCATTAGCAACTGGGGAAATCATGAGATATATGTGGTGTGATACAAGTTCCTGACATCTCTGTTAATCTTTGCATTTAAACTTGAAGGCCTTTAGGGTGGGAAAGAAGAATCTTTGAGGTCATCTGTTCCAGCCCCTCATTGAACACTTATATAAGGGGACTGGACCAGAGCAATTAAGTGATTTCTTCAAGGTAGCAGATGAGAGGTGAGAGGGCAGTTCTTCTCATTTGCATTTTTTTGTTCTTTTTGGTGGCATATTTTGGCTGTTAAACTAAGCTTGCCCAGGAACTACACCAGAGGACCAGGGAGATCAAAACAAAGTGAGCTGTCTTGATTTGTAATGCTACTGATAAGGTTAAAAGAGCTGTGTCCTATCCTGAGTGTTTATGAGTCCAGCCTCCTACTAATAGTCTCTCAAGTGACAAGTATTCAGTATTAATCTTCATTATTAATCAGTAATTAATCTATGACAATTAATTGTCATAATTCTCAATTTTTATCTAAAATTAACCAGACCAGGTTATAGTTCCTTAAATTTGAGACCTTCACCAACTCACTTTCTAATCTTTTTTTGCTGGAATAAAGGCTACTATTTTTTTTTAACCTAAGAATGAACATCACAAGAGGATTGGATTTGCCTCTGTTTACCTGCATAGGGGCCACTCACTTTTCCTTAGATTTCCATAGTCTGATTTTTCTAATTGTGTTTAATTTTAGACCATGTTTGACTGGCTAGATAACACTGTGATTAAACTCTGCAACATGCCTCCTGTTGGCACTGACCTCAACACTGTGAAAGATCAGCTAAATGAGATGAAGGTTTGTTCCCTGAGCATGGCTGGGGGGGGCTGATTGTGTGCATGGAGGGCAGGGGTGACCTTGGAAAGGCCTAGTCATCCTGCCACACTAATCTTAAGGGTTTTGTGTTTCGTAGGAGTTTAAAATGGAAGTTTACCAACAGCAGATTGAGATGGAGAAGTTAAATCACCAGGGGGAGCTAATGTTGAAAAAAGCAACTGATGAAACTGACAGAGACATTATCCGAGAACCATTGACGGAGCTGAAGCACCTCTGGGAGAACCTGGGTGAGAAAATCGCCCACAGGCAGGTACGGTGAATGTTACTAGAAGCACACACACTCTATCCCTTGGGGTTTTCACTTTCCTAATTCGCCTTTCTTTTCCCAACAAGCATAAACTTGAAGGGGCTCTGCTAGCCCTTGGTCAGTTCCAGCATGCATTGGAGGAGCTGATGAGCTGGCTGACTCACACAGAAGAGCTATTAGATGCACAGAGGCCAATCAATGGAGACCCCAAGGTCATTGAGGTTGAGCTTGCAAAACACCACGTAAGTTATTGATTTTCTCTTTCTAAACCCTTTGGTTTCAAACCAAAAACTTACTCACTTATACACTCTCCTCCCTCCCCGCCCTCCATAGACTTGAATTGATTAAACCTGCAAGAGAAATTAACATGTTCAACATTCTTTAGGTTCTAAAAAATGATGTGTTGGCTCACCAAGCCACAGTTGAAACAGTCAACAAAGCTGGCAATGAGCTTCTGGAATCCAGCGCTGGCGATGATGATGCAAGCAGCTTACGGAACCGACTGGAAACAATGAACCAGTGCTGGGAGTCGGTGCTGCAGAAGACAGAAGAGCGAGAGCAGCAGCTGCAGTCGACCCTCCAGCAGGTAGGCAGCATTCTCTAGGGCTGGCATGGCTGTGCATGTGTGTGCTCTGTGTGTGTGTGTGTGTGCGCGCGCGTGTGTGTGTGTGAGCATATGTCTGTAGACGTAGAAAATCACTAAAGCTCAGCATTGGAGAGGCCGTGGAGTCCAGCCTTTGTTTGAAGACCTCCAGACAGGAGCTTCCCACCACCTCCTGAGGCAGTACATTCCATTTGGTTAGCACCAACTCTTAGCAGTCCTTTTCCTTATATCAAGTTTGAACTTACTCCTTTAAAACATCTGCCTGTTTCTCTTTATTTCTGCCTTCCAGGCTTAAGCAGAACAAACCTCCTCCTTTTTCCTGCAACAACCCTTCAGACACTTGCAGATATGATTTGCCCTTTAAGAATAAGCACCCCTAGTTTTTCCATATGACTCTTATGTGGCGTGATCTCAAGGCCCTTTCCCATCCTGATTGTCTTCCTCAGGATATTCTTCAGCTTATCAGTCTTTCCCAAAAATGCAACACCCAGAACAGAACACAGTGCTCCACTGAAGGTGGTTTGATCTGGGCAGAAAGTGAGGATAGTAGCAGTGTCTCACGTCCCTCGCCGCAGATGCTGTGCTTCTTTTAATGTAGCTTCCTATCATATGAACTACCTGTCCTGAGGCCTTTCTCAAATGGCAGCAGCTGCTGCTGCTGCTGTGGCCTGACATGCCCTACTGCACCTTACACTTCTCAAGTAGGTTCTTTGAACCTCCATAGTGTGAGATTTTACTTAGATCCCTATTAAATTACATCATGGCATTTCTGAATCAGAACAGCAGTGTAATTGGTAGCCGAGGCCTGACAGCTTAAGCCACAACTTCAAATAGTAGGAACATCTCTGATATTAGAGTGAACCATATAGTCATATATTTTCATTTAGTGATTTTTGCATTAAAAAAAATTATCCAAACAAACCCAGTCATTGAAAAAAACAAACAAAAAACCCTAAATCCCATAAGCAATTAAGAAAAACAGTTTTTTTAAGTAATAGTTATGCATAATCATGCAACTACTCATATCCCTTTGTTATTTTGGTTGAAATAAATCTGAAATGTCATTGCTGTAGGGAACTCTGAATGAAGAAAATCACCTCTGCCAATACAGATGGGTGCCTGCTCTGCAGCGTATAGGCTTAGAGAGTTGCCTTGTAGGCACTGAAAGCATTAGTGACTGTGCTGAGGTGGGCCCTCTCCACCTGCAGCCCCCACCCCCATCCTGGGAGTATATGTGTGTGGCAGGACTAGAACCCAGGGCTTCTGACTTTAAGATCCTGTCTCTATCCACTGCACCATGCTGCTTCCCAAATGATCAAGTAAACTAAGACCACAGATGTTCGCTTCCATAAGGTAGCACCAGAATTGTTCTTTGTATTTTCTGTGACATCTTACATATGGCATGTGAAGCTCAGGTCATTTAATATAGTTCTTTCATTTTACAGAGGGGAAAAGTGAAGTGTTTTTACCCTGAATCACAGGACACAGATATTAACGAGCAGAACCAGAATTTGAACCTTTATCCTTTAACTGGAAATCTAGTGCATCAGAATGTCCTCTCTTCCCATGAAAGGAGTATTTTGTGATTTACTGGAGCTTCTTTTGTAGACCAGCTCTGTGGTATCAGACTTTACTTGATGGAATTGTTTGGGTAGAGATCTAATTTCACCTCTGAAATATCTGAATCTGTAAAATAATGAACTATGTTGTTATGAGGCCTCTGTACTTGCTGTTTTGTGTAGTACCTTTTGCTGTAGAGGATGGAAATGTTTTAAGTCGATCCATGGTCCAGGCTGGATCCTAGCTAAGTCATGAGATGACTCTCTGGAATTGTCAGAATCACTTTTCCCTGAAGTTGGATTCTATATATAATAATTTAGAAAATTAAATTTCAAACCAAAAATTAATAATTGCTAATGCCCTCGATTCACAATCTGGCTTTTCTCAAATAGGCCCAGGGTTTCCACAGTGAAATTGAAGATTTTCTCTTGGGACTGACTAGGATGGAAAACCAGCTTTCTTCATCCAAGCCCACAGGAGGACTTCCTGAGACAGCACGAGAACAACTCAATGCCCACATGGTAAGAGCCGATGAATGAGAGCACAAAACTCCTTTCTAAAGCCAGAAGCCTGTGTGTCTTTAGAGCTAGTCTTTGATGTGTATTTTTGCTGATGGTAATTTAATACAAAATTGCAGATGAGCACTTATTCAGAGAGCTTTTATGAGTTTCTGTCATGTCCCAGTATTTCTTGGAGGAGTTTGGCAGATAAAAAATAGCAGCGATCTGTTCATATTCTTAGACAACTTTATTGGTAAAGAAACAATGAGAGAATACAGTGATCTATATTCTCTGCCTCTGTAACAGTAACATGGAGATGTGTTCCATAAGGGGGCTACTTAGTACAGATTTTGAGAAATCCTAATATGGCAGGTTTTGGTTTTTTTTTTTTTTCCCAGGAAAAGGGTCTCAAATCAGTGTGCGCTGGAAGGGACAAATCCTGTGTTGATACTGACATAAGCTATCCCTAGGGTCTTCCCTCCACTTCCCATGTCTGGTTCTAAAATACATTTTTTTCTCCTTTATCTCTGCTGAATTCAGAGGATCAAGAGTTCTCCCAGATAGGGCCTTCCATAGCCCTGCAGTTTAACTGCTGAATTCCTGATGCAAGAGACAGGCCAAGAATCATTCTTTCGTACCTTCCCAGGCTCTTTCCTGGGGTTTATTATGACATGTGTGAGCATGTACATGTGCGTGAGCGTGTGCAAGTTTCATTGAACTGAAATCTCATTGAAATGTACCTTATGGATATTTTTGCTCCCTCTTTAAATTGCATGTAGGAGCTGTATGACCAGCTGAAAGCCCAGGAGGAGACGTATAACCAGCTACTGGACAAGGGGAGGCTAATACTCCTAAGCCGAGATGACTCTGGATCTGGCTCAAAAACAGAGCAGAGCGTTACACTCTTAGAACAAAAATGGCATGTGGTCAGCAGCAAGATGGAAGAGAGAAAGGTACCAGTGTAGCAAGCGTCATCGCCAAAGGACAGGCACATAAAGATCTCAGCCAGGGAGGCGGCCTTTTCTCCTGCTCCATTTGTTTACAGTCAGCTCTTCGGGTGGTTGAAGTGCTGATTCCCTCAGATGTCTGGGCTCTCTCTCATGTCTTCCACATGCCCCCTCGAGGACAGGGAGTGTCCTTCACTTTGTCTTCATATCCGCAGTGCCTAGCATGAGGCTTTTTGGCCAGATAGGTGGTTGGATTTACTCTCATCATACTGTGTTCATTCATTTCCTGGAATCACTAAGGTGGTGATTCACTTTGTGACTGTTTTTAGTCACCAACTTTTAACTTGAAAGGAAGGCCAGTGGCTTTTAAAAATCATGATTGTTGAAATTTCATGCAGTATTGGGGCAGCTGCCCTGGAGTCAGGAGGACCTGAGTTCAAATCTGGCCTCAGACACTTGTCACACTTAGTAGCCTTGTGACCTTGGGCAAGTCACTTAACCCCAATTGCCCTGCCTTCTCCCCTCCAAAAAAAAAAAATTTCATGCAGTATCTATGGGCAATGTCCAGATACATTTTCAAAAATCAGGAGACATATTCTTAGTTGAATAACTGAGAAAAGCTAAGGGATTTGTTTCAGAAGAGCAAAAGAAAGGAGAGATGATCAGGAGCCAGCCAATTTTGAATAATCATGTCAGATCCTTTTTTCCAAATTAAGTACCAAAAGCAATTGTACTCTTTACCTACCTGTCACTACAATGTTGCCTGAAGATGATGCGTGGCAGCTCTAGATTATGAGGGTAGAGGCCCACAGATGGGTATTCAAGGAATATTTAAGGATTTGTCCTTGCCAAACCCTATGGAAATTGGAGTCTAACTTGTTCCAATTGGGCTGTTTTCCTTTGCATTTGTATTTCAAGTCTTTATGACCCAAATAATAGCACCTTGAATTTCAAGGAACAGGAATACTCGTTTCTATTGTTGCCAGATTTTTACCTAGAACTGCTAATAACTTCCTGGCTGCTTTTATTACATTGACTGCTTATGAGTACACTGACCTTTTTTTTTAACCACAGTGAACATACCTCCTGAATTTGACAATGTGAAGAATAAACTAAAGGAAATTGAAGTTTTACCCAAGCCAGTTCACAGATCCTGCAGCTGTTACTTCCAAAGCACCCATTCCTTTCCATTTATTGAACAGTTTCCTTCCCTAGATGCTAATTGAATGCACACTTCTTATCCCTTTGTTTCACTTTCAGCCCCTAGCATTGAAATCCGCCCTTCTTGACAAACAAGTCATGTTCCGTGGTTGTCTTAATGAGGTCCCTCTTTTAGAGGTCATTTCATTTGGTATACAATGAAGTTTTTATCTGTGAATCCATAGTCCCTAAACTTGGTCCTTTCTTTGTGTCATTAAAATTCAGTCCAAGCTGGAAGAAGTGCTCAACCTGGCAACAGAATTCCAGAATTCCCTGCAGGAGTTTATCAACTGGCTAACGCTAGCAGAGCAGAGTTTGAACATTGCACCTCCGCCCAGCCTTATCCTAAATACCATCCTCTCACAAATCGATGAGCACAAGGTACCAATTATCTTCCTTTGTAAAGGTGTGGATGAAAGAGGCTCATGAGTTCATAGGTCTGTATATGTCAATGGTTAGTCTGTCTTTTCTCACAATTATTTTGGTACTTAACCCAACGAGCTAGGCAGTATAGGCCTAGGCCTTGATGGCAAGTCAGAAACTCACCTAAGGTTACATGGCAAGTATGTGATGAGGGCGGAATTTGGTCTTGGTCTTCAGACTCCCAGGTTCAATACTCTATCTTTTGAGATTGCAAGAGTAAAATTCTTTTTTAGGTTTTTGCCAATGAAGTGAATGCTCACCGGGACCATATCATTGAGCTAGATCAGACTGGAAATCAGTTGAAGTTTCTCAGTCAAAAGCAGGACGTTGTCCTGATCAAGAACTTACTGGTTAGCGTTCAGTCTCGGTGGGAGAAGGTGGTCCAACGGTCTGTTGAGAGGGGTCGATCTTTGGACGATGCCAGAAAACGAGCTAAACAGGTAAGAAACTTTGATTGAGGGATGTTATAAACCAGTCTGTTAGGATCAAACTTCATACTCTAGCATCCCAATGTTTTTGTCATATGATTCCAGTTCCATGAAGCTTGGAAAAAACTGATTGACTGGCTAGAAGATGCAGAGAATCACTTGGACTCGGAGCTGGAGATATCCAATGATCCAGACAAAATTAAGCTTCAGCTGTCCAGGCACAAGGTAAAGCAGTTAAGTGATCACAGGCTGATCTCCAACATAAAAACCCACAGAGATTATGACTTGGTAAGAAATAGTCTAACTCTTTTTGAAGAGAAACAAACAACTGGTGAGTGAAAATAGCACTGAAAGGAGCTGGACTCCAAACTTCATTCATTAGCCAGTCTGAGTCCCTCAGTATACCTCATCTTGGTAGAGATGGGGACATAAAAAGTGCATTATCATACATGTACTGTCAGACACAGTTGTTTTGTATGTTGATTTTTCTGTTTTTTCTTTGTTACAAGGAAAGATCCAGTGTTGGTGGATTGGGAAGTATGGTGTAATAGAACTATAAAATATGTAAATAAAAATAAGGAAAGAAATTCAGTTTACTTAGGAAAATCTAGAGCGATGTGGGATATTGGAAATTAACCCTGATTTGGTCTAAACCCCTCCAACCAGAGGTGTGTCATGTTCCTTCCCACTCTCTCACAAAATCACTGTCTAGCCTCAGATTGTTTCATATGAAACGGTTGTGAAGATTTTAGTGGAATGCAAGCCAACAACATGGTGTAGTAGCCATAAAAAGGTTATGAGATTTTAAAACTCCATCATGAGAAGTATAGTGTCCCTATTGAGTGAGGGGGTAGTTCCACTGTGTATACCTTCCCAGTTACACCACATCAGAAAAACTACTTCCAGTTCTGGGGCTGTTTTAAGGAGAACAGTAACAAACTGAAGTACCTCCAGAGGAGGCCAACCAAGCCAGTGAAGGGCTTGAGATCCTTAATATGGAAGGTCTGTTGTAGGCCCAGGAAAAAAGAAAACCACAAGAGGGAAGAATATGTGTGCTGTCTTCAAGCACCTGGAGTCTGTCACATGGGAAAGGCTCAGATTTTGGCTCAATTGGTCAGGTTAATAGGGAAGGGAAAGGTTACAGAGGGATAGATTTAAAAGTTTGAGAAACATCTTCTAACAATGCAAGTTGTCCATCTGTGGCATGGACTGTCTCAGGAGATAAGGTTCTCCCTTATTCAGGGTCTGCATGTGAAGCCCTGATGATCCCTTAGTGAGAAGGCTGGAAAGGGGTTTTCTGTCCATTGTAGGTTGGACTACCTACTTCTCAGGCTCTTTCCATCTTGGGAATCCTCCAGTTCTCTGAAATTCCTTAAGCATCTTACACTGCCCTAACTGTCAATTCAGTATGACTTCAGCAAGAACAGCTTCTGCCATACATCAGTCTGCTAAGCGTCATGTCTTAGGTGAGAGGGCTCCTCAGTGTAGATCAGTGGGATGCTTCCCAGTTTCAGCCAGTCTCTCATGCTGTCTGTGAGTCATGTGGAGCTCCGTATTTTCATTTACTTAGGTACATTTTGAACTGATGGAGTGACTAGAATTTAAGTGAGGATTACTGGGTCCATTAATTTGGAAGGTGGTCTCTAGTGAAAGACCCCAGGGATCTGGCCTTGGCCATGTTCTGTCCAACATGCGTTATGGTGACTTAGAGGGAAACATAGATGTGCACTTATTGGGTCTGTAGATGACCTAAAGCTAGGTAGGATATCTGGCACAATGGCAGTAGCCCAAATCAAGTCAAGTGGAATCCAGTAGCGACCGCTGTGAAGTCCTACACTTGGGTTCAGAAAACCCATAGTGGGGAAACCTGGCAAGACGAGTAGTGGACTGCAGTGCAACTCCACCAGGAGCCAACGCTGTGGCCTGGCACGCAGAATAAAGACCTCATGTGGCATGAGGCCCTAGGAATGGAAATCTCACCTCCAGAACAGGAATCCTTCCGCCCAGCTCAGACCACATCTGGAGTGTCAGATTTAATTCTGGGCACCAAGGTTTAGAAGAGATGTTGGCCAGCTGAAACGTGTGCAGAGGAAAGTCTTCAGGAGGGCCAAGGGGCCAGAAGCCAGGCTATTCCAGGATTGAGTGGAAGACCTGGTGGAGGGAAGACTTAAGGAGGGGATCATCATGATTGGATTTGCTTTACTTTACACCGGCTGGCAGCAAAAGGAGTGGTACATAAAAGGCGGGCGCAGAGGCAACCTTTGCATTACAACTTCGTAACACTAGGAGTGATCTAGAAGGATGATGATGGTGAAGATCCTTAGCATTTATAGAGCACCTAAGGTTTACAAATATCTCATTTGATTCTCACAATAATCCTGGGAGGGCGGTGCTGATATTATCCCCATTTTACAGATGAGGGAACTGATGCAGAGAGAGGTTAAGAAACTTGCTAAGGTCACTCAGCTAGTAAGTATCTGAGGCTGGATTTGAACTCAGGTCTTGGTGACTTCAGGCCTGGCGCTCAATTCACTACTCCCCCAAAGTAGAATGGGCTGACTCATACAGTAGTGAACAGCCTGTCAGTAAAGGTTTTTAAGTAGAATCTGTATGACTCTGTCAGGAATTTGTTTGGCTTTGTGTTAGGGCAAATGGCTTCTGAGGCCTCTTTGAATGAAAAAATTCCTTGATTCTATGATTTCAAGGAATAAATCCCCAGTACGTATGAGTCAGTCTTAGGTAGGCTTCTTGTGCTACTCTAAACAGCAACAAAAACCCATAGATAGCAAATTTTAGAAGTTTTTATTTGGGGGGTACATTTTGTCTTGACACAACAGATGCTTCCTAACCAGTCCCCAGACGACTTCCCCCTCCTCCCATTTGCTCCTGAGGAATAGCTCAGCAAAATTGCCTAATAGTGTGCTTGTGACTAATAGTATAGCCCACACTGCAGTTTTGTAGTTCACTGATAGCTAATCAGGAGAGGTACATTTTTAACTTCAGCACTGTGGGACCAGCATTTGCCCTGAACATACTGCCTTCCCATGCCGTCTTCATTGACCTTGCTGTTGTGACTTTTCTGTGCCGTTCTTTGTACCCTACAAAGTCAGCAGAAGGCACTGTTGTCTTCATGCATTCTCCACTCGTGGCCAGAAAACCATCTGTGCCTCTCTTACTTTTTCTAAGCCAGAAATGTATCTGATTTAAAATAGGCTTTCCCTTTTCTGTTTGGAATCACAGGAATTTCAGAAAACACTTGGTGGCAAACAGCCTGTGTATGATACTACTATTCGGACTGGCCGAGCCCTGAAAGAAAAGACCTCACTTCCCGATGATGCTCAGAAACTTGACAACTGCCTGGGGGAAGTCAGAGACAAATGGGACACTGTGTGTGGCAAGTCTGTGGAACGGTGAGCTGATCATAGATGTGGACCTCTGGGTCTGTGTGTAACGCTGGCTTTCAAAGAAAGTAGTCCTAACGTAGATTTAGGGCCCATCTCTTTACTCTCTGTAGCACCCAACCCATAGTTAGTCTGCATTAAGGTCTAGATAAGCCTGATGTCTTAGGCTTGTAATTCTGTCATGAATTTGTGGTAACACCAGAAGGAATCCAGTTATCTCAAAGGGTGTTGTAAAATAGTCACGATACAATTAGATCTAATTCTCTCTAATTTGAAGTTAAACTTTCTGCCCTTCAGCACTTTAAGGGAAGTTTAACTGCTGGCATTATTACAGGGCAGTGTGATGTAATGGAGTGGAGAGAGAGCTGGCCTAGGAGTTCAAGAGCCTCGTCTGACACCAACTGGCTGTGTGACCCTGGACAAGTCACTTAGTGCTTTAGGCTAGAGATGTTAGACACACAGCATAACACTCCTGAGGGGAGTCCAAACCATTAAAAATTTAACTGGGAAATATTTAACAAAATAAATAAAAATAGAACCTAGATGTTAGATGATGATTTTCTAATTCAACATGTGGCCCAAGGGAATCCTTATCTATGGTTTATTGGCCCCTATTTCTATTTGATTTTGCTACCAGTGCTCTAAGCAACACTCTTAAACCTATAGGTTGTAGAAAATGTGCCAATCTACATGGCTAGAAAGAGATGACTCTTCCGGGAATTCCCCTGTACCAATGAAATAATAGTTCTACTCTCCATTCCTGTCCCATTATTACAGAAAATAGGAGTTGTAAAAAGTTACTAATTCAAATTTAATGCTTCTGTGGGTGTGTTTGGCTAGAGCTGCAATTAAGCTATCTTAGATCTTACTTTCAGGATATGTGAAATTGTTGGTGTGTTTTTCCTTTACTAGTGTAGAATGCAACCTCGCCATAGCTTAGCAGATGGCTTTTTGAGCTGGTGTAGCAAAGACAATTCATCTTGTGGCCACATTTCTGAAGGCAAGGCTTTCTTTTCTCGGCTGACCTAGGCTAGTCCTCAGATGTTAACTATCCAGTTCATTGCCAGACCCACGCTCAAAGCCTTGACAGCTTGACAGGACCTGTTGGAGCCTTCACTCCTGGCATAGCCTTTGAGAACCCAGGACCAAGCCCGTGCTACCATGAGGGCAGAGGAAGAGTACTTCAGTGGAGATTCCAATCCCTTTTATTAAAAATAGCCATACATCTCCCTCATTTACACATTCCAGATTTCTATGCTTTCCAGATAAGTGGATGTCTAAGGCTGTTTCTCAAGAACTATTCCCTTTCAGGATTTACTAACTTGACATATGCAATGATCTACCGTAATTCCAAAGTACTCATGATGTCAAATGCGATCTATCTCCATACAGAGGATTGATGATCTCAGAGTGCAGATTAAAGCTTTTATTTTTCTTGCTTTTTTTAACATGACAGATGCAGAACTAAGTTTTGCATGACTTCATATGTATCATGTAAAAAAATTTACAACTGCAAGTAAAAATAAAATTTTTTAAAATAGGACTGTGCCTTTTCAGAATTAATTACAAAAGTGACTTTTGCCATTTTGAATTTGTAGGCAGCATAAGCTAGAAGAGGCCCTCCTCTTCTCTGGCCAGTTCATGGATGCGTTGCAAGCTCTGGTTGACTGGTTGTACAAGGTGGAGCCACAGCTGGCGGAAGACCAGCCTGTCCACGGGGATCTCGACCTGGTCATGAACCTCATGGATGCACACAAGGTAGGAAGAAGCCGCCCCTGGTGCATGAAAGGCCACACTGTTGTCTTCACTCAGGTTTTCCCCTGCCTCTGCCCTTGAAAGGAATACCTGCAACAAGGCCAGCAAACAGGATGTTCTTATTCTCAGCTGTGGGCTCTTGTCAACCATGTGACTAGGCCTATGCCCTTTCCCTAAACCTTGGATGGTGGTGGTGCCACACCCACCCTTCATTTCAGTGAGGCAGGTTTCCCTAAGTGCTTCGATGATGCTGAAAAGATAACGACTGTGTTTCTCATTTCTCTGTCCATGTTTTTATGTACTAACTTGAACCACTGTTGCCATTCTGGATTAATCACAGAAGATTTGTCTAAACTAGTTATTTGCTTGTACAGGATTTATGACTTTTTAAACTTCACTTTGAGAATCCATTTTATGCCGTGTCTCTGTAGCCCTTTGGCTGACTTCATAGACTGAGTCACAGAATGAACCAGAATACTAGAGCTGTGGACTCAGAGGATTGATGCATTTCTAGCAACTCCCAGGAGGAGAGGATTTTTTTTCCTCAGTGAAGGAAACAATGTTTCTGTCTTAGAAGCCTATTTTAAAAATGTGTTCCTTGATACTCCATGTTCTTTCAGGCTCCCAGAAATGTGAAAGTGCCTTTTTCCTTTTGCAGGTTTTCCAGAAAGAGCTGGGAAAGCGCACAGGGACCGTACAGGTCCTGAAGCGATCTGGGCGAGAGCTGATTGAGAACAGCCGGGATGATACCACGTGGGTGCGGGTACAGCTGCAGGAGCTCAGCACCCGCTGGGACACCGTGTGCAAACTCTCCGTGTCCAAGCAGACCAGGCTGGAGCACGCCCTGAAGCAGGTGTGAGGAGAGTGCCTGCTTCCGTGGGCGTGGGCATGGGCGTGACAGGTTCATCCCCAGCCATGAGCGAATAGAAGTCAGGGATCCTTATTCTGAATGTTCTCCTCAGGCACTCTGCCTTCTCTGAATTAGAGAAACAGGTCAATGCTGCAAGCCTGGAGTTTGGTCAGTCATATTAAATAGTCACAAAATGAAGAAGTGACTGATCATAGGATCCTCAACAGAGGTCAAATGACTTGCCCGCAATCATAGTGTGTTTGCAAAGCCAGAATTTGAACCCAGGACCTCTCATTTCAAATCATTCTTTCAACTAGATCATGCTTCTCAGTACTTCCACTTGCCTAGGATAGTTTAAAAAAATAATAGAAGGCCTGGGCTCCTTTTCCTGCTGTAATTCATCTATCCTTGGTTCCTCTAGGCAGAAGAATTTCGAAATGCAGTCCACATGCTGCTGGAATGGCTTTCTGAGGCCGAGCAGACCCTCCGCTTTCGGGGAGCACTTCCAGATGACACAGAAGCCTTACAGTCCCTCATCGACGTACACAAGGTGAGGCACTCTGGGGAATGAGTTTTGAGGACAGCCCCTATCAAGGAGCTGACCACCCTGCACCCAAAGACCTGAAGACTCTTTACTCAGAAGCATCATATGAAGTGGCAGAGTCCCAGTCTGGCTTATCCCAAACTTGTCTTGTAAGAATGAGAGCTGACTCTTCTGCAGGAAATGCCTGGCCTTTGTATCGCCTTTAAGGGTCAGCCTTCCTGAGCTCTCTCTCAACAAACAGTTTCTTGTTCTTTTTTTATAACTCCTTGTTGCCCTTTATAAAGAGTGAGGCTCGTTGTTCCTCTTCATGCAGGGTCCTGACTTTTATAAGTTATTTGCCTCTTTTGGTCCCACAGGATCTTCTAACTAGGCTAAAGGACATTGTATTTTAAGCTGCTGTGCCCTAAGGAGGAGGCCAACTGTTCATTCCCATTTTGATTTTTCCCATTGTTTTGTGTTGTCCGTATGTATGTTTTAAGCATTGCTGAACTCTAAAGTTTGGTTTTGTTTTTTCTCAGAGTTTGCCACATCTTGTAGTTCATTGTTGTATTATTTGTGCCTGAAACTACTCTTTACCAAAGGTTATAAGTTTTAGAAATCTAAAAAAAATTTTTTAGAAAGGTGGTAAAAGGGATGATGAAATTGGCACAACTAAGATGGGCCTCTAGTGCCCCCTGTGGCGGCTCTCAGACCTGTCCCCACTTCAGAGACAAGCCCCTCTTCTGTTCAACTAACCCCAATGGTCCCCTCCCATCTCTGCACTTTTTGCATTCGGGAAAACGAGGAGGCAACTGCAGAAAAGACAAGGTTTCTGAATAACTATGAAAGTGGGAGAAAACTAGCCACAAGCTTTTCATTGTCTTTTTTTCCCCCAATTGTGACCCTAGCAGTCACCTAAAGAATCTATTACTTAATTCATGCTTTGAAATATTTGTTTAGGAATTCATGAAGAAGGTGGAGGAAAAAAGAGTGGATGTGAATGCAGCCGTGGCAATGGGAGAAGTCATCCTGGCAGTGTGCCACCCGGACTGCGTCACCACCATCAAACACTGGATCACCATTATCCGAGCGCGGTTCGAAGAGGTGAGCTCCTGTTCTCGGGGAGAAAGAGATGCCCCAGACGAGAGGGACTCGTAGAGGTGCAGAAAGCCGGGGTCACTTTGGCTCCGGACAAGACGCTCTTTCTGTCTCTTGCTTCTCCTCGTAGTCCCTTCCACAGGAACAGAAGGGATGCTGCTTCCGCTGTTAGTCGTCACCCCCATGCTCATAATAATACTCCCCGTTCTACGAAGGAAGAAAGACAAGTAATTAGTGCTCTCGTCTTATTTGTCTGTGTGAGGAGACTCACAAGTGATGCTGCCAGGGCATTTATATAGTTATTCTTCATTATTAGCAAACAGCATATCATATGCATTATCTTCCTCTTCCTGAGCAAAGACATCATAGAGTAGAAGAAAAAGCACTAAAGATGAAGGCCCTGATTCTGTCAGTATTTCTGTGGCCTTGACCATGGCACTCAGCTTCTGGGTCTTACTTGTTTTATTTGTCAAATGAGGGTAATAATTGCCTGTGAAACAGTCGAATACAGCATGTAGCACACAGAGAGCTATCTGGATCATAAAGGCTTATTACTGCTCTCTCTCACTCTGTTTCTCTTCCCCACCCCCCACCCCCTTCTTTTCTTTCTTTCTCTCTCTCTCTCATACACATTCTCTCTCCCCCCTGTCTTTCTCTTTCTCTCTCACACACATTCTCTCTCTCCTCTCTGTTTCTCTTCCTCTCTCTCCCCCTCTTTCTCTGTTTCTGCCTTTCTTACACACCCTGTCTCTGTCTCTCTCCCCCTCCGTCTCTCTTGTTCTGCATCCAGGTTCTAACATGGGCAAAACAGCACCAGCAGCGTCTTGAAGCAGCCCTTTCAGAACTTGTCGCAAATGCTGAGCTCTTGGAAGAACTTTTAGCTTGGATTCAATGGGCTGAGACCACTCTTATCCAGCGAGATCAAGAACCAACCCCACAAAATATTGACCGAGTCAAATCCCTCATCGCTGAGCATCAGGTACCTGGGCCGTTAACCTACTCTCCTTTCCTGAAGTGTTTTTCCTTGCTTGCTTGCTAGGAGAATTATATTAATTGATACTGTTTGTAGCCAAGAACCTTGGCAGCTCATCTCCGTGCTCACAGTAAACATGTCTTGGAAACACTAGCGAACCTCCTAGAATACGTGCACACAAGGCCAGGTCAAGTGAATGATGCTGTGTCACTTTCCCTGGGCCCTCACTGCTGCTCAGCAGCTCTCGTCCTTTTCTACCACATTGCCCATAACAGCTATTCCAAGCAACTTCCATTATCCTCAGTTCTCCCCATACACACATATACTTCACTGTCAACAGAAGACCTCACACCTTGCTTGTTATAGAGATTGAGACCATGTGATGTGAGCCCCCTCAGGCCCCTCCCCTGATGCATGTGTCCAAACCTCTCTTTTCATCAAAACTGTCTACCTTCCCCTTCCTCTCCTCTCCAAGTTGCACTCCTGCTCTTGGGCCTTGATCCTGTCCTCTTTCACCTTCACCAAGACCTTTCTCCTTCCCTCCTTCCTTCAGGACCTTTCTCTTCTTCTCATAGGACCATAGAGACTATATGGTCTAACACCCTTCTCCCTCTTCTTCCCCCACACCCCGCAATTCTACTTTGCAAAGTAACGTGACTCACCCAAGGTTACAAAGAAAGTGAGTCACAAAGCTGGGCTTTAAGCCCAGATCTTTTGACTCCAAACTTTACTCCTTCCACCATGCTAGTGTGTGGGTATATAAATCTTCTCATTTATTTATTCAACTTCAATTTGACCCTCTCCATTCCTTTCCTTCTCCACATAGACATACATCTTCCCTGCCCTAAAAAAAAAAAAAAAAAAATTGGTCCCTGAGTCACTTTCTTCATCCCTCTTTTCTCTCTGCAGGCTTTCCTTGGGTGTTGGTTTCCTAAAATTAACTCTCACCACCCTGCAGATGACTTAAAAATCTCTCTCCATCCCTAACCAGTCATCTACACTCCACATTTATATCCCCAGATGTGTGGGTGTCTTGCTGGCACCTCCCACTTGGCTACTTAAGAGATCCACAATTGGATCCAGAATCTAAGAATTGGAAGGGTCCTCAGAAGTTATATAGCCCCTACTGTGCTGAACTAGAAATCCCTATACAGTGTGTCTGACAAATGTCATCTGACCTTTGCCTGAAAACCTCCAGGAATGGGTGGGGAAGAAGCCCCAGAGCCTCTCCAGCAGCCACCTCTGCTCTTTGCTAGCTGTAGTGGTCGAAGAGGGCATTGTTGGGGGCAGCCTAGTTTTGCCTCAGCACTCCTCACCCATGGCTCTTAGTTCTGTCTCAAACAGCATAAATCTAATTCTCCACAACACTTTCCTTCTCTAAGCTGTACATCTCTAATGGCTTCTCCTGTACTTCTTAGAACAGCTCATTTATGCTCATGGCTGCTGTTTCCAATGCAAATCACAATACCCGTGTCTTTTCATCATGGGCTGTTTTAAATTCATCAATTTCCCCAGGAAACCTGTTCCTCCTATTAACTTTTCTCTTTTGGTTATTGGGGCCACCAGCTGCCCACAGTCAGACGTCAGCACCTTATGAGTTTCTCCTTTCTCCCTCCCTACCCCTACTGGTCGACTACTTAGCACCATGTCATGTAGACAGCACTGACCTGGAAGTCAGGATTTGTGGGGTCTGCCACTCCATGGTGGTGTCACCTTGGGGAGGTCTCTTACCCACTCTCGGCATCAGTTTTCTCATATATAAAATTAAAGGGTTGTACTAAATGATCTCTGAGTTCCTCTCTAACTCTAAAACCCTGTGACCTATCTTTATGTGTCCTCTCCTTACCTCTTCTCTCTCATTGCTCACCCACCTTAATGTGCCCTTCTTGCCCATCTCCTCTTGCCCTCCTTCCCTTCATGTCCCACTTCAAAGGCTCCTTCTCCAGGTAGCCCTCCATCATTCCCTCTTCCTCATTCTGGTCCTCCCCACAAGCCATATGTGGGAGCTCTCATCCTCAGATCTCTTGGCATTGCATTTTTACCTCTCCTAGGCACTTAACACATTCTACTTTGTGTCACAAACTTTGAGTTCCTGTTTTATCCTATTTTATCTTTCATTCTGATTTCTCTTGCACTGCAGAACATGGGCCATGTTTTAGTCACCTTAGTATTACCCTTAATGTGTAGAATACAGCTTCACACACAGAAGGTATTCTGTAGGTATTTGTTATGTGATCGAAACCAAAGAATCCACAGAAAAGCTTTGTTGTCTCCATAAAAAATAAATTTTTTGACATTGAACCTGTATCTTTTGTTCATTTACTTCTACCCTGTCATCATCCTCGTTGCCAACACTTATATCGGGTTTTTAGTTGTACAAAGCTCTTTGTCTTATTTGATCCTCATAACCTTTTGCGGTGGGTCATCCAAAAGTAAACCCGTTTTACAGATGAGTAGTCTTAGGTGACTTGTCCATGGTCACATGGCTGGTAAGTGTCATATTCAGAGTCCAAACCCAGATCTTCCTGGCTCTAAGTCCAGCCTCTACCCATTACATGTCATTGCCTATAGTGATCTTTGGTGTGTTTATTGGCATCAAATGCGTTAGTGGGGATCCTGAACACAAAAGGCCAAGGCTGGACTCTTTTGTATTACGCTGTGGTTAATGTAGCCAACCAGCCCAACCTTTTAATGTCTGTGTCAACTTGATGTTTGTAAGCTAGAAACAGCTGGGTCCCATCTAAACCTGTGAAAATAATTGTTAGTGGGTTTTCCTGTTGTTTGTACTTAACAGGCCTTTATGGAAGAGATGACTCGAAAACAGCCTGATGTAGACCGTGTCACAAAGACGTATAAGAGGAAGGCCATAGAACCAGCTCATGCACCTTTCATTGAAAAACCCCGCAGTAACCGTATGTTCCCAACTTCTTTTGTCCAAATGGCTAAGAGCTGTTTCCTGCTATTTAAAAAAAAAAAAAAGGATATGCCCTTTTGCTAAGGGACCGTTGAAGCCTGGTTTTCTCATTTTCGAGAAATATTAATGAGCTTCCTTCTGCTCCCTCCCCCTGAAATAGCTCTTATTTTGAAATCTGACCGGTATAAGGGCAAATCGTAGTTCTAATTAACCTCCATAAGTTAAGTTGGAGAATAAATGAGTAAATCTTTTTCTTTAGCCTTCAGTCTTGTCCTCCAGTAAGTCCTGCTGAGGACTTACATTGATTTACCACTAGGACATATCAGCATCTATTTAAACCCATTCTTTCCTCAGTTGAATTGTTATTTTCTTAATGGCCAGAGAAGTGGTTCATAACTTTGATAGACTAAAATAGGAAAAGAAAAACCACAGGGATTTGGAGGAAGAGCAAATGCCTGTGTCTGAATAAGATAATTTTCTGCATTTAAAGGTTTTGTTATCCTGCATTCCTTACCCCTTTTTTTTCATATTATTGATCAGACCTCTTTGTAATGCGCTAATGAGTGTCTGTTTCTTGGTTCATAAAATTCTCCTTTGTCTCCAATGGTTATTTTTTTCTTTTTAGGGAAGTCTTTGGGCCAGGCTGCTCCTCCCCCTATGCCACTCCTTTCCCAATCTGAAGCAAAAAACCCCCGGATCCACCAGCTCTCAGCCCGCTGGCAACAGGTCTGGCTCCTGGCCCTAGAACGGCAGCGGAAACTGAATGACATGCTGGATCGATTGGAGGAGGTAACATCTTTGGGCTGGAGGATAAAGTTGTTTAAAAGGACAGCACTCCTGAACCATTGTCAGTAGGAGGTGGGCCTTCCCACTAGTCCAAGGAAGGAACTTTGTATTGAGTCCTCCCCACTGTTTCTGACCCAGATCCCTTTGTGACCAAAGGTACATAATTGTGAGGCAGATAGATGAATTAGAGGTTTTGTAATAGAGGTTTGATCTGCGGTTTTGAAATAGAGCAAAATGTATTGATCCCTATGAGAATGAAGCCTGTAATCTTGAACACACTGGTACCAAGTGCTAATTAAGAATCAGGAAAATAAAAAGGGAAAAGAGGGTGTGATTGAGCAGCTTCCGTATTGGCAGCTGTAAATCACAGAGGTGACTTCTGTGGATGGGCAGTTGATCAATCCTCACTAAACCTGGGGAAAGAGACCTTTTTTTGAGGTATCATCACCCATTCTACAGAAGCCCAGTAGTAAGTACTCTTCACATTCCTTGTAAGAAACTGATAATATCTTTTTTGTTTGTTTGTTTATGCGTAACAAAGCAGCTCTGCCCAGAAGTGAGTGGTTTTTGTTTTGTTTTCTGTTTTATTTGTTTTTTTTTTTTTCTGTAGGTCAGTTGAGCTTTAAGCATAATATGTTTTCCTTTGTTCTTTCCAACTTTGAAGTTTTTGGAAGTTTGGAAAACCAAGGGGTGGAGGAAGGAACTGCTCTTTGTTTGTTGGTTGAAGCACTCTTGGCATTTTGAGTTAAAACAGTCAAAATGTCTGAGAACTGCCCTGCATCCTGCATAGGCTTGCCATCTCCCACCAAGTCTTGGGCCTGAAAACCAAAGTTTCACTGGCAATTTATTCGCTTTGGTGCCATTTCGAAACAACATGCTTGGATGCCATGTTGGGGTTCTCATGCTTCAGCCCTAGAGAACAATGTAAGGCATCCTATAGGAATGATTTGGAGAATGCAGCCTGCATTGCTTGAATCCTTCTGTTTGAGCAGATCCCAGTAGAATCCATGCTGTCGTAAATAGCTGGAGATTTATTGAAACAAGACCTACCTGTCCTTTTATGTCTGAGAAGGTGCTGCTCACTAAAAGCCCAGCAAAACCTGAGCATTCTCTGCCTGTTTTATTTTGATTCCTATAGGCTGCATTTCCTTCATGGCAGTTGTTGTCTGAATAACTGTGGCTTGAAGCAGAGTAGCCAAGTCATGCCTTTCAAAATGTGGTCGTATCCAACTCTAAACCTTGGTGGACCCCTCCCCCCTTCCTCACACCCCCAGGAAGGCCTGCATGGCTTTACCGAGTGTCTGAAAGCTACAGTCTGCTTGGGGGCGAGTTTTCCCTGTAACCATCAAGTCATATTGATCCCCAGTCATGTTTGTCCAGTTGAAGGAATTCGCAAACTTTGACTTTGATGTCTGGAGAAAGAAGTACATGCGCTGGATGAATCACAAAAAGTCCCGGGTGATGGATTTCTTCCGACGCATTGACAAAGATCAAGATGGAAAGATTACTCGGCAAGAGTTCATTGATGGGATTCTAGCGTCCAGTGAGTCTTTTCACAACTCTGAAAGAAACCTGTGAATGTTTTTCCGCTTTCTTGAAGCAAGCAAAATGTTGGCAAAGAACTCTAGGCAAAGGGAAGAAATAATTTGAGAACCAAAAATAGTTGTAATGTTGGAGGAGGTGAGGAACTTAGGTTATTTCACCAAGAACCAAAACAATTGAAGTAGTATAAGAAAGCTCACGTCATTAAAAATAGGAATTCTAAGTTAAATGTACTTTAAAATAAGGTTTCTCTTGTATTTGGTACTTGGGGTGCAACTTGCTCTAACTCAGCCCTTGAAGAATCTCCTTAGTTGGTGTTTCACAAGGTGATTTCTTTTTCAATTCAGAGTTCCCCACCACCAAGTTAGAAATGACTGCCGTAGCTGATATTTTTGACCGAGATGGTGATGGCTATATTGATTACTATGAATTTGTGGCTGCTCTCCATCCTAATAAGGATGCTTACCGACCAACAACTGATGCAGACAAGATTGAAGATGAGGTATAAAGCCATTTTACTTCCATTGTATTTGTAGTCCTGGTTTCTAAACCTCCCAAGTAGTGATTGTGGCAACAACAGTATTTGGTGCTCGTTGGTAGAGATGGGGTTAGGTCATGACATTCTCAGCCCCTTGGTTAGGCCTATTTGAGAGAAATCCAGTTTCAAGGAGTTCTTTGTTCAGTAAGGTCACGCTGCCAGGAGAGCTTTGTGTGATTTCAATGACCAAAAATCCAAGGCTTTAGTGAGCCACTTTGGTCACCGAGCCATTGGTCATCAGCCACAATGACTTAGTACCAGTTCTAGGCAACTTCTCTGTGGATACAGGGGAATGTACCTAACCAGTCACAAACCATCCAGCTTGCTACCTCAGAAAACATAAGGTCATGTCTAAAAGGGCAAGTGTGTCAACAGCCAGATATAAGACAACTAAAATGGAAGGTCCTGATTCATCCACCTCACATGACATTAAGTTCACTTCAACATACATTAAGTGCCTGCTGTGTGCAAGGAACTGTGCTAGGTGATGGGTATACAAAGACAAAACTAAGCTTGTCCCTGCCCTCAAGGTGCTTGTACTTTACGGGAAGCTTTAAAAGAACACAAGCCTCCTGGGACGTGAGGCAGCAGGGCTGGTAGGAAGACACAGGCCCATCGACAATAACAGTGAAAGTAATAATAGTGACAGCTGGTATTTATGTAGCACTGAAAGCTTTCTAAAGGATTTTACATATATTGTCTTATTTGATAGACAGCTCTGTGAGGCAGGTTTAGCTATTATTTTCCTCATTTTTAAAATGAGGAAAATGAGCTCATTAATCAGCCAGCAAGCATTTATTGAGCACGTGCTGTGTGCCAGGGACTGAGCTCAGCACAGAGGAGGCAAAGAAGCCAATAGGATCCCTGCCCTCAAAGGGGATGCTGCTTATGTCCAAAAAGGTATCTACAAGAGGGGAAAGCACCAGCACCTCAGGAACCAGCACAGGCCCTCCTGAAGAAGGTGGCGCTTAAGCTGCTACACAAAAGAAGCCAGCGATCCTGAGAGTCAAAGATGAGAGGTGGGCTGTCAAGGGGAGAAGCAGCAAGCAGGCCAGTCTGAGCTATATGCTGCATCGAGGGGAGGGAGGGGCTGCTGTAAGGGTCTTAAATGCCACCATTTATATTTGATTCTGCAAGTGACAGGGGCCTTGGAGTTTGAGCAGGGGCATGATGTGGTCAGACCTGCACTTTAGAAATGAAGAGAGGCTAGAGGCCAAGAGACTAATTAGGAAGCTATCGAAGTAGTCCAAATGAGAGACAAGAAGGCCAGGATGAGGGTGTCAGCCATGGGAACAGTGTTGTGGAGATGGGCAGCTGACCAGATGTGTGGGGATACAAGCCTTGGTGACTGGGAGAAGGGGGGAAGATAATGGAAGATGATGGATTTCATGTTTGAGCCAAAGGCTGTTGGTTACATGGGACTAAAGCCCACACAAAAGACTAGGACTGAATATATGGATCTGGGAATTATTTACAGAGATGATAATAAAAACTGGCAATACCATCTGGTGAGAACATAGAGGGAAAAAAAGTTTTGTGATTTGTTATGGCTATAGAAAGTGATAAGAGGCAGGATTTGAACTGGGGGCTGTCTCAATTCAAAGTCCAGTGTTATTTCCACTTTGCCACACTGCCTCTTACTGTGCCTTGAGATTTGGCCCAGCCAAGCACTATCAGACTCCGAAGGATGCTGCACTGCAGCCCTCCTGTCATACTCCTCAGGGAGCCTGTTCTCAGTGGAGAAGAGGGAGCTCATCTGCCTCTGATGTTTGCGGTCACTCGGCCCATGCAGACAGGCGGGGACAGTTCCACACCTTAGGCTGTGTCCTGACTGAAGAGGGCATGTTGCTTGTGCTTTGATCTTCTTCTTACTCTCCCCTCACAGGTCACGAGACAGGTGGCTCAGTGCAAGTGTGCAAAAAGATTCCAGGTGGAGCAGATCGGGGAAAACAAGTACCGGGTAAGCTAAGGGATGCACCACATGAGCGGCCTTGGCCAGAGTCCTCATCTGACAGAATGGATGGGCTTCCCTGAGATTCAGGATTGGAGTTTTCCAGTCCTCCTTCCTGAGATAGAGGTGCCTTCCTCATCAGAAAGAGAGCTGCATTCTGGACCACCTCCTCGCTGGGCATCAGGTCCCTCAAACATTTCTGAGGAGAGAGACGCCAGGCTTTTCTCTTCCTTTTTTGATGCCAGCATTGTGTGAAATAGTGGCTAAACAAGTAGTTACCAGGATGGCAGGCAGTTCATATTGGAAGGAAGCCTGCTCTCTGTTTGTGAGAGCATGAGGAGGTATCCCAGGTAGAAACCATCCAGGTCCGTCTGAGTTCACTAAGAACAGGCAAGCAACAAGTTTACAAAGCACATTCCTCTTACCAGTGCAAGTATATACTTGGGTCACTATTATGTTCATGTCATAGATGAAGGAAATGTAGTCTTAAAGAAGTTAGATTTCTTACCAAACCAACCCTTTCAGTCTTCAGCTGGAGTCAGAGGAAGTTTACAAATGCACCAGGGGAATGATGCAAGCCAGGCTGTCCTGGTTCAGATGGACCCACCAGAAACCTTCAGAAAGCATCAGAGAGTTCTAGAGTCTCTAGGGGAGCAGAGACTCCAAGATATTCTGGGCCTTAACCAAGGTTACAGTCAGCATAATCAGGACCTCAGATGCCAGTCAGTCTTCTTCACTTTTGTCTCTCTGCAGTAGGAAACCTCATCATAGAAGGTCTTTTCAGTATTTGCACAAGTGAAAATGTGCTTCTGTCTTCAGTGACAGTCTGTGGAAATGGATTAGCCATCACCATTTAGGTTTCCTATGTGCAGGAGAAAGGAAGGGCTCAGGTATGACTCAGTGAAAGTAAAACTACACAGACAGATTATGTTTCAGATGGTTAGATACCTTGAGTTAGTGCTTCTGCTTTAGAAACAGGAAAACAGCTCACCACAATTTTTGTTAAGTCAAAAGGTTTAGCAAATTGTATGCTCAGTGTATACGTGTGTGTGTCTGTGTGTATATGTGTGTATTGGTGGAGCCGAGCCACAGCACAGTGGAGGGAGGGGGCTTCAGGATCCCCAGAATCTAGCCTAGACCCAGCCCAGAGGGCTCCATTTCCCAGAGCACTCAGAGAGTCTGGTTCTTACCTTTCAAGGTGACAGTCTCTCCTCGGCACGAGTGGCTTGAGTATGAACAGATTTCTAGTGACTGGTAACATGATTGGGTGATTGTTCCACAATTTCATATTGATTTGATCGAATGTTCTTATGTGTTTTATTTTTCTTTCCTCCTCCCTCCTTCCCCTTGTTCTCCGTAGTTCTTCCTCGGCAATCAGGTACAGTGTGCCTCGCGGTGCCCACCCCTCTAAGTGGCTGTGGTTTGTGTAGTCAATGCTTTCTGTCCTTTGCTGTGGTGAGAAGTGATCAGCAGCATGCTTGTGTCACATCCGGTTCCATCAAGAGGCTCGTATCCAGGCCAGAGTTTCAGAGCAGCCTCAGCAGCGAAAGGACTCAGCACACACTCTGAAGTAGATGCTGAACATGCCACTAAAATCCTCAGAGGCACCTGCGTCGCTCAGACACAGAACTGCCTCTTACTCGCTATGATCCAGTCATTTAGCGACGGTTGAAGCACGGGCCAGGGCCAGTTCAATTTTTTTAAGAGCTCATGACCTCCTGTTTTTTAAACATGGCATGTCACATGGCATAAATTCTAGTCTTCTAACTGGAAAATTTATGCTGAGCAATGAAGTTTCAGAATGACTATTCTTTGCCCTATATTTGAATGCTTTGGTAGCTTTTGTTAAGATATACCAAATGAAAATGGAGAAATATAACTAGTGCGAGGTAAATTATTCAGCTTCCTGAGCATTCTGAATCTGGCCTGCATACCACAACTTGATGGAATTAGATGTTTTTAAATTATAGGAAGAAATAAATTCTCTTCTACCCACTGGGTCACTATAATCTCTCATGGCTTCCCAAAGAGATCTGGCATCATTTATATCACATATTGCATGATATATCCATGTGTGATTATGTCCAATTATGATTAGGAAAACCAAATTGGAGGTTGATTTGATTCCCCAAATGAATTTTATGTCTAATAGGGAAAAAAAAATAGATACTAGGCTTTTCCCCAAATTGCTCAGAAACCTTCTTAATCATCATTTTCAGAGGTGATCGACACAGTCGGGTTTGATTTTAATTTGGACTGCCTAGGTTAGAGAAACTAAAGATATACAGTGATATGGAGGGGGAAGTGACAGTAATGCAAATTTTAAAGAGCAGGCTTTTTTATAAGTGTGTGTTAAGTGTTACCTGGTTTATGCAGAACCAGAATAATACCTATGCAAAAGAAATTAAAAGGTCAAAAAGCAGCACTTGGAAATAATAGTTTTGTCAAATAAATTGGAGAGGAGGGGCACCACTTCATGGAGTGTAGGTGCTCTAATTCGAGTGCATAGACTCCTCTGTGGGGTGGGGGTGGGGGGGCAGGGGGAGAGGACTGTAGAAGATGGAATGTCAGAGCTGGAGGAGACTTTAGGGATGGAGCCAAGTAATGCATATACATAGAAAAATGTATGGGATAATTTTGTCTTTCTGAAATCTTTCCTAAATTTTTAAAGTTTATTTAAGTGAGATTAGCAATCAGAATATAAATCTTCCTGAAAACCCAAGTTGTGTCTTTCTCTACTCCCTACCCTGGCAGATGGAATCCTCCAAGTCTCTTGATCGAGGAATCTCACTTCTTTAACAAGGGTCCTGGATCTATACTCTGGACGTTCATTACCCTTGTGAAGCATGATATCCTATTCTCCCTTCTCATCCATTTAACAAGTGTTTATTAAATATCTACTCCCTCCTTCAGTCAGTCCTCCACTCAGTGGTTTTCCTAAATCACAAGTTCAACCATGTCATGCCCCCTACCCCAACTCAGTAAACTCCAGTGGCTCCCTAACACCTTCAGGACCAAATGCCAAGTACTCTGTCTGATGCTTAAAGCCCTTCATATCCTGACCCTCACCTATCTTCCCAGTTTTCTTATCCTCCACCCTCACCGCCATTCTTCGATCTCCCGACACTGGCTGTTCCTCAAGCAAGACCCTCCATCTCTCAACTATGGTCATTTCCTCTGGCATCTCCCATGCCTGGGATGCTTTCCTCCTTGTCTCTGCCTACTGGCTTCCCTGGCTTTCTTCAACTCCCAACTAAAGTCTTTAAGGGCAGGGACTGTCTTGTGCCTCTTTTTATATCCCCAGTGCTCAGCACAGTGCCTGGAACATAGTAGGCACTTAATAAATGTTTATTGACTTACTATGTGCATGGCACTGGGGATTCAAAAGCAAAAAACAACAGTCCTTTCCCTTGACTTTATATTCTTTTGGGGAAAAATATCTGCCTAGAAAATTAAATACAAAATACATCTGCTAAGTAGATAGAGATTTCCAGAGGTGAAAGAACTAGCAGGAACTGGAGGAGTAGGAAGCAGTACTTTTACAAGACCTCTGGGAAGTGGAGGTGAGGAGAGAGGGTACACCTCCAGGCCCACAGAACTACCTGTACAAAAGCATGGAGGTAGGAGGTAGAATGTCATTTGTGTCTCCTGTGTCTCTTCTTGTGTTTTGGAGGTAGTCATGTGACCAAGACTGCAAGGGAAGCTAGGACCAAGAAGTCTATAGATTAGGAAGGTTATTAGGTATGCTAAAAAGAAAAAAAAAAGGGGGTCCCGGAGTGGCTTTTGGGATCTCAGAGGAAGGAATACTGAATCTTTTTCTACTAAAGTCACTCTTTATAATGATATGAGCTTCCAAAATGACTAAAGAACATGTTCCTTGGAGTAAGCATTGCTGATTAAAAGGCTTAAATTTCTGCACCTGAACTTTGCCGTAAACATCTTACTCTGGTGATTGGTTCTGCTGGTGTAGCTTTCTTGCTGGTGGCATCACCTCAGGGATGGACTCCTTGAGGTTCTGGGACCGCAAGGAGGCTCAGGGCCAAAGGTGCTTGCAAAGGCATGGTTCCCTAACGCGCGGTCCCACACTGACATGTGTCTCTCTGTACAGTGCACTGTATCCGGGAGCCAGCAGCCACCATGCATTTCATAACTGCCTGTCCTGTACTAGGAGTAAATGGGAAAAAATGTCTATCAAAGAATGTTTTGTTCCACTTTGGACTAAATCTTTAAAGAAATCAAACTGGAGATTTCTGCCTGTTCATGCCTTTGGACATCAAAACGTGACTTTATTTGAATGGGCTAAGGACACCATTCATTGGGGGAAGAAAAGTTTTTGCAAAGAGGAAGTTGTGATATTACTGGAGTTTCTGGGTTAGGTTTTTTTTAACCCATTTTTAAAATTCCTTTTTGGGGGCAGCTAGGTGGCACAGTGAGTAGAGCGCCGGCCCTGGAGTCAGGAGAACCTGAGTTCAAATCCGGGCTCAGACACTTGACACTTACCAGCTGTGTGACCTTGGGCAAGTGACTTAACCCCAATTGCCCTGCCCCCTCCCCTCCAAAAATAAAATTACTTTTTGGAAAACTCAGAAATATAAGGCTGCATCTTTGCTGAGATTTTAAATCCAAACTAGTCTCTTCAAACAGCTGCCTGGATACAGTCTGCTTTGAAAAGGAGCTAGTGTTCAGTTCATTCTTCATTTATTCAGTGAATTGTGTGTCACTTCTGCAGTTTGGAGACTCCCAGCAGCTGCGGCTGGTCCGTATTCTGCGCAGCACCGTCATGGTCCGAGTTGGTGGAGGATGGATGGCCCTGGATGAATTTTTAGTGAAGAACGATCCCTGCCGAGGTAATGAAAGACCTAGAAGGAACTGTGTAGGTTAGACAGATGCGCGCATCGGAAGTCTTTTCTACTTGTGACACATGGTTTTATTTGTTTTCTCGTTTTGTTTCTTTTGTTTTTAAGCTTTCCAGGTTACCCATTGTCACCAATTGTGATTCTGGGGAAAAGGGCTTTCAAAGAATAGTTGTGACATGTTAATAATGACAGTGAATTTTCACATTCAGGAAACCTCATTTTAGGCTATCTAATTAATACGTGCTTAGGAGAGAACCTGATGAAGCCACTTAGGCTTTTTCCTAGTGTTTAAAATATCTTTCCCTGTAATTTCTTTCTGCTGGCCTGATGACCTGCCTGTCTGCTTGAAGCTTGGCGAGTGTGGGACTCTGGTATTTCTGTGGGTCAAAGAGCTCCTGCTCCTGTTGGGTGGATGAGCCTGTTTTCCTGAGGTGGCGAATAAGCATTTGCTGCAGTAGTGCCAGGCACCCAAAGGCTTCTCACACTGTAGGTTCTCTCACTGGTAGCTGCTGTGATGGTGCTGGGGGGTGGAGGGACCCTCGACGTCTACCCCAATGACAGAGCTGCATGTGGGTGTACAAGACCCTTCCCGCCCTGCTCTTAGAGCGTCGTCCCCTTCTTGACCGGCTCTGTCTGCAGAGATTTCTTTGTACGTGTGTGTCTTTTATTCCAGTGCACCACCCTGGCAGTAAGATAAAGCGCTCAGACTCCAGCTCTTCGATGGCCAGTCAGTCTCCTATAGGTTGGCCTTTTGGTTTCATCGTCACTCATCTGCCAAGCTTTGCTGCTTTGGCTGCCTTTGTGCATGCACGACATGGCACTGTGGCAGCTTTCTTGCCTCTTCTGGCTGGCAGTGCACTCAGTATTACAGTTAAGGCAGGGCCATTGGGATTCATTCTCTGGGGAGCTTAGAAGCCAAAAACCAAATATCTCCTTCCACATTGGCCCCACTTGCGAAGCTAAAAGCATTGATGCCCTTTTGGACTGATAATAGAACTAAGGGTCAGTGTTTGCCATGTGACGTGACTGAATACTGTTAGGAGCATTTAGAGAGGATGAAGGAGGAGGAGGAGGTGAGAGATCTCTCCAATGAAGAGCTCTAGTGTGTACCCACGATGGCTTGCTTTCTCTCGTTTTCACTTGGAGCCTGGATCAGTAATGCCCATGGTCAAACAATGTTGGTTTTGGTTTTTTTTCCTGGAATAAGTGCTTCTTGAACTCTTCTTTAGGCAAACTTAAGCACAGTATTGAATTTCTTGCATTTGCCTAAGTATAACCTCACTCCTTCCTTTCCAAATGATTCCACTGACTGAAGCTTATCTTTCCATCCCTTTCTCTATATATGTATATGTATGTATAGATCTTTATAGGGATAGCCCAAAAGATACCCTTTGTGGCAATTTGGGTTTGCCTCTGTTTAATATCTGCATGCTTGAGAAGTGAATGTTCCTCTTCCTACAGGAGCCCTGGCCATGAGGAGGGCACTCTGCTGGCTTCCTCTGTGGCATTCCCAGATCAAAATAGGAATACCAAAGAAATCTCACTTAATTCATTGTGTATTTATGAACCATCTCCTGTCTGCAGAACACCCCTCAGTGCTGAGAGGCACTGTCTCTGTCCTCATGAAATTCACAGTTCAGAAGGAGGATAAGAAAAAGAAGTCTTAAGAGCATAGGAAAAGTATGAACAAAATACCCTGTGAGGCTGAAGGAAGAGGAGGTTATTAGTAATGAGGAGAAAGTGTTTGAGTTGAACTTTAAAAGATAACTTAGGAAATTAGCTAGTCATTAAGGGAGAGAGAAAATGTTCTAGGGATATGGAATCGAAAGAGCAGAAGTGTGGAAGCGAGTCAAGTCGGGGCCTGTTCAGTAGACACAGTAATCGATTTGACGAGTATCTGATGGGGAACAGTGTGAGATGAGACTCCAGAGGGAGGGCAGTATCAGTTGGGGGAGGGGGGGAGGTTGAATGTCAAGTGAAGCAGTTTTAATTTTGCACAATAGGCATTTTTGATCAAAAGAGTGGTATGACCAGATCATTGAAAAGAGGAAATTAATCCAGCATTGATATGAAGGATGAATTGGAGGGAGGAGAAGAGGTAGAGGAGGCCGTTTGGAGGTTATTGTAATCATCCAGTCAGGGAGGTCTGAGGGCCTGCACTACAGGTGGTAGGAGCAGAGATAGAGAGGAGAGGCTGGACAGAAGCAGAATATTTAATCCTTGATTACTGATTGGCTGTGAGAGGCAAAGAAAATGGAATATTCACAGTTAACACCAAGATTTTGAGCTAGATGCAGGAGTGGGGAGCCTGTGTCCTCAAGACCACATGTGGCCCTCTAGGTCCTCAAGTGCAGCCCTTTGACTGAATCCAGACTCCACAGAACAAATCCCCTTAATAAAAGGATTTGTTCTATAAAACTTGGACTCAGTCAAAAGGCCACTTGCTGCAGGTAATGCCAAGCCCAGTAGTGTATTATTCCAAATGATGTCAACTCCCCTGAGTTTCTATAATACATATTAGTACTTTTGATGGAAATGTGAAGACAGGACCATTCACACACTTAAAGACAAAAAATCTAGCTTAGTCCTAAAAGGCCCCATGCAGCCTCGAGGCTGCAGGTTCCCCACCCCTGATAAGGAGTCAGTAAATCATGGAGTAATTGGCAGAAACTCTAAGACATTTGGACATGCAAGTTTAGGGAGACAAGTAATAATCAAGGCCAGATACTGCCCATCTTGAACCTTAAACAGCTAGTTCACTAAATAGCTCAAGGATTTCATAGGTAGAAGGAAGGTCAGTATATCTGGAACCAAGCCTTAATCACATGAAGAGCTTGGGATACCTGAAAATTTTTAGAATGGGCTAATGTCCTTATGCTGCATGACCAAAAAACCTTTCCAAGGCCTATTAGATTCCAGATAGCTTCATCCAGACAGAGTGATGGGACTTGATACTCCATGCTAATTGTGTGATCTTATCATCTGATCACCCTGTTTACCTTCTGTCTCTTGAGACAAGGAGGGACTTTCTCATGTGATACTACAGAAGTATGGCCTCACTGGAGCAAAATAATGAAATGTTACAGATTGTGTTGTTTCTAATACAAGGGCCCTTCCTAACCTTTTTATCAGCAATAAAACAGGATGGGGAATTTACAAGAAGGATACAACCTTTTTATCAGTGATTGATGAGATAGATAGGAAAAGAACTCCAGAGGAGCAGCTGAGAAGTAGGATAGAATGTGGTAAAATGCTTTGGAATCCTGTAAACATGAGGCTGTTCAGGGCTGGCAGACCAAAAGGTAGCCTGCACCAGTTGAGGATTGGTGGGTGCAGGACAGTACCCACTGTGGGCCACATCCTGGTTGGGGTTTCTACTTCTCTGTTTTTCATCCATGAAGACTGAACCAACAGGATGGGGTTTTCTGAGCCTTAGATGACAAGGCTGCTGTGTTAAGCTGGGCAGACCTTGTACATGATTTGTTATCTTGGGAAAAGTCTTAGCCGTGGCCATTTCAAACCAACTTCAATTGACATGTAGAAGAAATGCTCAAAGGGAAAGGAGATTCTCAGGGGCTAGAGGAATTGGCTGGTGGGAGAGGAGCTGAGGACCAATGTTCTCGAGTCCCTGCATAGGAGCCAGAAATATAAGAAGGTGATGTGAACACCCGAAGCAGGCAGCTGACTGTAGGGGAAGGATACCCTTGTATGGCCAGTTCAGCTTCCCAGTGAAACGGCTTCCTAGCTTTGGCATCATGGCATAGTCATGGAAATGTCAACTTCTAAGTGGGTCTGGGACAAAAGACTTAATTTTGGGGCTGAGATCGTGTAGTTTCTTTGGCAAGATGGTACCTGGGATAATGTATACGTTTGTGTTTGTGCATGTGTGTATATGTATATATGAGCATGCACATATGCACACACATGTATACCTTATATGTTATAGAAGGGATTCATATTTTAGGTAGGGGTCCCTGGCACATAGTAAGTGCTTAATAAATGCTTGTTGACTGTTAACTAACTAAAATTAGGTGACTTTGGAGGTCCCTTCTAGTTCTAAGGTTTTATCTTTCTTTGATTTTTTTCTTCAACCAATTACTACTACTCCAGAGAAGGTGGATGACAATGTGAGATCATTACTCAAATGCAGCAGCTATAGTATTTCTTTTCCCTTCTGTGTAGCCCAAAAGTCCCTGGGTTTCTAAGAATTCACATCAAAGATTCCAGACGGACCAGCAATAATTTTCAAACACCATAGTTTCCTTGTGTCCTCCCTACTTGAATTCAAGGTTGAAACACAATATTGGTATTTGCAAATATGTTAACACTTTACTTTTAAAGATACATCCTTGAACTATTAGCATCATTATGTCTGTATTTTAGTGAATCCCTGAACTCTTCAGTGTGAGTACTTTCTCGTCAGTACACATCTGACATGCCTCCCCATCTTTTGTAGAATTCAGTGGAAAGAGCTCATTCTGGAGCTGAGGAACATGCCTCTTCAACATTAGGCTAGTTAGACTCGGAGATACTTTCCAGTTCTAGATCCTGTGACCTTTGTCTATGATGACCACAGGAGATGAGGCCTTCCTCTAGATTGTTTTATATTTCATGGCCATCAGAGTCACACTTGGACAGGTGATCTTTTATTCCTCACTAGGTGAGCAGCCCATATCTTTTGATGATCATACATTTTCCCAGCTGTATACCAATCATAGGAAAATTTTCCAAGATTCACAAACACACAACTTCTCTAATTCCTTATTTACCCAAGAGGCACTTATTACCATATATTTGGAGGGGACAGGAATGAGTAACTGTATTCACCAGGATTTGATACAAAGAGTAATGAGGTAATGCCAAGCCCAGTAGTGTATTATTCCAAATGATGTCAACTCCCCTGAGTTTCTATAATACATATTAGTACTTTTGATGGAAATGTGAAGACAGGACCATTCACACACTTAAAGACAAAAAATCTAGCTTAGTCCGCACTCCCTATCTTCACATCTTCCTTTTATCCCTTCCCCTATAGTCAGCTGCCTGCTTCGGGTGTTCACATCACCTTCTTATATTTCTGGCTCCTATACAGGGACTCGAGAACATTGGTCCTCAGCTCCTCTCCCACCAGCCAATTCCTCTAGCCCCTGAGAATCTCCTTTCCCTTTGAGCATTTCTTCTTATTGTCTCTCTTCACAGTAAGAGACTGCTTTCAGTCCTAAGTAATGTATGTCAACTCAGGTGTCTGGAATTCAACCTCTAGGGCCATTTCTTTGTGTTATCTCCTCAAAATATTCTTCTTTAAGATGCAGATATTCTAGAATATAAAGGGTAGTCAGTCACTTGGAGCTGAGACTTACAATAAAAGTAATAGAGAAGTGTTGGTTTTAATGTATGAAATACTGCCCATGCACTGAGGACAGGCCTGAGTGAGCTGCATGAGGGTACTGGGGCTGCAAATAAAAGAGTGGCCTCTGTGACAAAGGTCACTGTTTTCTCTGAGCAGACCCTAGTATTTAGACTTGTTGCCCTGATAATGGGTTCTGTAAGACATTACTGATTATCATTTCTTTCATAGCCATTCCCACCCTTAAACCCTAAGTCTCCTTAAAGGGCCGTAGCATCCCACCAAGGAAGAAGAAGGGTAACTATTCTCCCAGGCTGCAACAGCTACAGCCAGAACATCTCAGGCCCAGAGCCAGCTCCCTCTCACCACAACAGTTGCTAAAGAATAGGGTCTCTTTTACATAGTGATGTGCTCTTCATGAGGTGCCTGGTACACCCTGTGAACATGATGGACTAGATTTTCCCAGCCCATGCCTGAAAGGTAAGGATACCAGAAACTCTTCAGACCCCAGGGCAGCTATGAATGAAGCATCACATGGTGCTCTGTGCCAGGCTTGGAGACCAAGGGAACAGAGGGAGGTCCCTTCCACCTGGCACTGGGTGAAATTGCAGGAAGACTGGAGGAAGCCTCAGAATTGTCTTGATTTCTTCCCTCTCTGGCTGCTTTGCCAGCATCTTTTTTTTTTTCAGATAGCCTTTTTGATTGCCCTTCTTCATTCCCTTTTGTGTTCACAGCTACATAGGGCCCTGTAGACCTATCCCATGAGTCTACTGTTGAGGGCTTATAGTATCCAAAGGTAGATGTCCAGTTATGGACCTGCTATAATTCTGTCGCATTTCATAGCATACTGTAACATCCTCCTCTTCTTCTCCCGTCCCCAATTTAAGTTTTCTCTGCTCTTGTCTTTGCTTTTGATTTTTTAAGTTGTCTTATGGCTGCAGTTGGATAGAGCTTGACGTATTGAAAGTTCAAGTCTTACCACATGTTAACCCTTTAGGGCCTTGTGGAGCTGCAGAAGCTGGAGGGTGTCTGAGTCCTTAGCTGAGCTCACTAAATCAACAGAGATTGGAGGGGTACCTACTGTGTATCCATCACTGTAACAGATACAGGGAAATTGCAGATTTAGATCTGGGTAAGACTTTAGAGATCATCTGATCCAACCTCCTTGTTCTACAAACTGAGGCCCAGAGGGGTTAAGTCACTTGTGTGGTGTCACCTTAGGTTGTACAAAGAAGATCCAAGATTTGAACCCAGGTCTTCTGACTCCTCTTCATGTCTTGCAGTCTTTTCCACTGTTCCCCATGGAGAGATGAAGGCTATGGTTACTATCCTTAAAGAGATTGTAAGGCAGCTCAGTGGTGTAGTAGATAGAACGCCAGTTCTGAAGTCAGGAAGACCTAAGTTCAATTCCAGCCTCAGAAACTTAGTAACTGTGTGACCCTGGGCAAGTCACTTAATCCCTGTTGTCTCCCAAGAGAAAGAGAGAGATTGTAGTTCATTTAAGGAGACAGGACACACAGTCAAAACAGTTAAATGACAGCACAGGCAAACACCAAAATGAGTGGTACATTGAAGTGCTGTGAGTCCAGACTTGAGTCTTGCAAAAAAGTGGAAGAATGGATGGTATCATCCATGAGAAAGACTATAGAAAATGGAGAGTGTATGGACAAGAAAGAAGTGGGGAAACATCAGTTTGCATCTAATGAGTCTGTTTCTTAACCTGTGAGCTGAAAGAGACCTCAGAGGTCAGCTAAGATAGCCCCCATTGTACAGAGGGACCCAGAGCCCTCAGCAGTGAGAGAACAGGGATTGTCAGTGGCAGAGCCCCATTTGAGCTAGCATCATGTAACTCCAAATCCAGGGCTCTTTCATCATCCCATTGATCCTTGCAACAGCCATATGGGGTACATAATCTCTAATAATGGAAACTGAGATTCTGAAAGGTTCAGTAATTTGCCCGTGGCCACGTAGCCAGCAAGTGTCTGAGGCAGTATTTGAACCCAGTTCTCTCGACTCCACATCCAGAACTCTTTCTGCCATACCACAGTTCCCTTCTGGCACTTGTAATGGGAAAGCTTTTTAGGGAGAAGCAAATAGAGGAGGGAAGGGAAGGTCCAGGGGGCTCCTTCGTCTTCTAAAAACCAGCCACACTTTTCTTTTTTAAGATTTGCTTCAACTAAATTTAAAAGTATCTTTTGAATCTAAATGTACTTCTTGGTTTTATTGGCAGTAGTAGGATGGAAGCAGCTTCTGTCTAGGACCCCTCCACTTAATGCTCTTTATCATGCCCTCCCCCCCACTCCCTTAAGTATTTGG